>NW_024609880.1:73716912-74161942 GCF_016920785.2 Ixodes scapularis | reverse complement strand
CCATCAAAGACGACAGATTACCTTACATGCTTAGCTCACGATAATGGGAGCGGTAATGTTCTTACAATAGCAATATCTACGGTCAGATATGACACCAAGGCATAGCAGAATGCGATGTAGTTACAGAAATAATAAAATAACTATAGTTAAATTGTATCGGGTAACAGAAAATGAAATAATTTCGCCCCTGCGATGCGAGTAGCCGCACTGCAATACGAGTATAGTCGCATTGAGCGACGCAGCTCACCGTTTTAGAATATAAGGTGGAATTCTCCTGCGTTTTCTACTGTTCTCTCTTCTTTTTTCTTTATTTATTTTCTTTTTTTGGAGGGGGTGTTTTTTGTTTAACTATTGCTGTCTTTTTCATTTTATGTAATGATGTGTTTGAGTAGTTTTCGTGTTTTAAAGTGATTAGAGAGGAAAGGGCTTGGTTAGAAATAATTCGAGTCCACGCGCGACCCCAGCCAAACGCCTTCCCACTTCCAAACTGCATACAGACTCTTCGGAGTTCAAGAATAGCGTAAAAATAAACAACGACGAACTGCCCCGCAAACGCACGCCGACACACAAAGCCCTTTACACAATTCTCTTTGAAAGCAAATCAGTGTACTTATTAAGTCATTATCGTCTGGTAGCCAATAATAGACCTTGTATCTCTCTATCTCTCATCATCCGACACAGCACAAAAGCAAAGAGTGAAATTATAAAAAAAATAAAAGAAGTAAACTGCGCCGATCCCATGTTTTCGCCGCACTGAAGGCGGGCACGGAATTCTTCCCGGCATTAGCTGATTACTCTTTGGATGTCCCGGCAGACCCCCGAGCCTCTGTTCCTGCCACCAAAATCCTATTCTTAGCAACGAAGCTCGAAGCGCACGCCATGCGGAAAAGCAATCTAGTGTCCCGTTCTCCATTGTGATTGTCCGCTGCCGATTGTTCGACGAACTAAATTCGACCCCTTCTTTTTCGACGCTCTGTTTTCTTTTCTACCGCTATTATATTTTAGTTGTTTGTTCTCTCCGTTCGGTTCCATTCATGTTCTTCCGTCCTAATTTTGACGTCAACATGAACCCAACCTGCCGTATACAAGATTGATCGTCGTGCAATGGAGGCGTTGCAGTGTTATTATTGTATACCGGCAAGGAACGATCGATGATTTACTCTGATCTCTAAAATTACGCTACGAGGTTGCTACAGCAAATAAAAAAATTCGTCAATATGAACGAAACGACACGGAATGCAATGCCAAGTTTGCTTATATTTTAGTGATAAACGAGGTCAACTCTATATATGTAAGTAGTCGGTCGCGACGTGAGGTCTCCTAAAGGAGAGCCTTCCGTTCCAAACTCCCCGGGGACAAATAGTGCATGAAGGCGCAGGTGCACACTGCTCGTACATCATTAAAAAAAGAAAAAGAAAAAGACTTTCTGTTCGCACTGCAGCAGACATGACGATGGAACTATCTCCGGACAGGCCCCACCCGTGTTCGGGGCATGTTTGCTTCATACATGTGTGTACTCCGAACATGTTCGCGAATAGTTTGTGTATGACCAATATGACCGTCATAGCAACACGCCATAAACAGTGTCTGCACACATGTCTTTTGCATGAAGTACTAGAAGTGTGAGCGCAGCTCTATGCCGTACCTAAGCACCATACATCTGACATCGTGGATTAAAACGCATTGGTCAGCACTTTTTTTTTCTTTTTTCAGGATTGGCTTTTGTCCGTGTCTCGGTCACTAAGCTGAGCATCGTTTTGTGCACATGTGTGTGTATGTGTGTGTGTGTGGGGGGGGGGGGGGGGAGGGAGGGAGCGCGCATTTGAGAAGCAATTAAAAGGTGTAAATAAATTGCGAATTAGTGGCATATAAAAATATGTATAGGTCAATAAAATGGACACGGTAATCAAAAGATTATTTGAGACCCGCTCACCTGCATAATGAAGGACAATGTTCGAGAACTTCCCCACTAAAATAATACCCCCCCCCCCCCCCACACACACACACACATCACATCTACGAAACTTTCAACCTCATCCACAATAAACATTGAAAGACTGTGTACAACCTGAAATAAGCAACAAAAAAAGTGAAACATCTGAATGAGAAAAAACATGGCAAAACCTTACTGCCTGAATTCCTCGATTAACGTAGTCAGACTTGCACTTCGGTTACACCCTGCAACTATAGGCACTTCAGTTCGCCTACCATCCTTTTTATTGTTCATGAGGCCTGACTTTCAGCTATGGTTTCCATGTCTCGCGAATGATGAAACGGGAGTTTTCCCGAGTAAAACGACGCGCTTTCATGCCATGTTTTGAACATCCGCTAGTGTTAATAATTGTGTCTCATGCGGCACTTTCTGCGACCGTGTCTCTAAACTCCTTCAACAATGGCGCTGCAATATAAACTTGTTTGTTTCGCGCGAAAAAAACATCCATCTGACGCAAACGGAGAGCGATGAGTAGCAGGAAACCAAATATAAGAGAATGCTCAACTGCTTTGTTTGTTTGTTTACGCAAACCAAGCCCTGTGTTTTTTGGTCATGAAGCTTCTCTTTGGTTCGGAAGCATTGTTATGATGCTGTAACTATGGACGTTAACAAGCACTCACGCTCCAAAAGCTAGTCTGGCCACCATGAATGAAAAATTATCTGTCTGGGCGCCAGTCTGGCAAATATGGGCACGCCTATGACGGTGTGGGTGGCGCAAGCCACCGCCCGTCATAAAGGGTACAGCCGGTAATATCAATACAACCGTGCAGGCTTTTCAGATAATTTACATATGCACGCCAACAATAGGGCGGCGGCATCAAGAGGCAGTATTTGCATCCGGAGCTCGTGTGTGCTGTTGATACGGACAAGCGACCGCAGGTTATTCCTAAAACACTCTCATAACTAAGAAACTATCATCAAAATTTCTAGTGTAATTAAAAAAAGTAAAAAAAAAAAAGCGCCGAGGTTTTGTTTGCGTTAGCAGTGCCGGGCGCTGTACAAGTTGTACATCGCTGAGGAATGGTTCAGCGCCAGAAACAACAAAAAACAAAGTTGAGGCAAACCGGAGAAGCCTGCATTCCCGCATTGAGATAAAGGCTGTCCCCGCGGTGCAGGCGCACCACAGCGTTCAAGGTCAGCTCTAGAAATTAACTTCCTCCTTTCTTTCTCGCCTCTTCATTTGGTATTCGAGAGTTGCTTGTTTCTCTTTCTCTCCGCGTATTCTCCGAAGCGAGGCGTGGCAGTAAATTGCTCGAGCAAAAATACGACAAACAAACAGGAAACAAACCGTCGTGAGTTGCGAAAGGAAGACGAGATAATCCCATAGCGACGTCATTGCGAAGGCATCACTGCTTGAGATGCTCATACTATATACTCCTGGATGCCAATGGAGCAGTTAAAATTTAAATTTTAGATTAAACACATTAACATGATTGTCGCCAGGAAGACTGGTTGCGCATGATCTGCGAGCCAAAACAAATCGTATACGTGTAAGAAGTGCACAAAATGCTCGCGAAGTTTTATTACTTACCGCACGCTTGACCCTAAATGACGCAAAGTGTCCCTTTAAATGGGCAATGAAACGACTTTCGAACTTTTCTCAATATTTTAGGAAATAAACTCTCGTCACTTTCGAAATAAAGGGTAAAAAACAAGTTTGGTTTACCCACGATCGTTTTTATTTATCTGAATTAAATCCAGATTTGTTTGCGTGGCACATATCAAGGCGTGTACGCGTCCGTAAAGTCCCCTGCGTAACGACGTTCTCATGGTCATGCAACTTAAAGTTCTGTCCTGTTCTTTCGTTCCTCCAGAGCGTCGCACTACACCGAGTAAAGATATACCACCTTGGCCCCGGCAACATTTTTGGGATGACATGATTCTCTTCAATCCAAACTATACTCTCTTAAAAATGACTGCCCGTCTACTTACCCGCAGAACACTCGAAGAGCCAATCTCCGCGATCTCCGAAATCAGCTCAGCAAATGATGAGGCGGAACATTTGTTTAGACCTCAGAATTAAGTCTGCGCTGTTGCACTACGCGATGCGAGCTTGACGCTTTGCATTGAGCCATGCCACAGCGCAGACTTCATTTTGAGGTCAAAACGGATGTTCCGCCTCATCATTCACTTAGCTGATTTCGTAGATTGCAGTGATTGGCTCTTCGAGTGTGTTGCGGGTAAGTAGACGCGCAGGCATTTTTTTAGAGTATACAGCCACTGAATAAGCTACGCTTAGAGTACCGACACTCGAGCTATCTTGGTGCCTAAAATTACGTTTGCCAGTTATCTGAATCTTTATCTGAAATCGCAGGAAACGTTTTCTGTCGTCCGGAAATTTTTAAACCTAACGCCGTACCTAAAGCTGAGGAAATCACATTTTTTAATTGTGACGATCGACAGTTGCGTCTGCTCTGCACGAAGCACCAAGATGGCGGCACCCACTAGCAGATCGGGGAACAAAGTGCCGATACTCTAAGCGTAGCTCATTTAGTGAATCTAAACCAAATTACACGGAAGAGAAAGCGTATTTTATTGCAAGCCACAGCAAGACAGCAAAGCGTGCTATTTTATGTTACACAGTTTTCTCTCTCACCACCACTACGACTACGTGCTATCTTATCGTAATCTACCCGGGCTTCGGGCTATACATCACGAAACGTTATTTCATATGTCGTTTTGTTCTAAAGCCCGTGCAATTAAAAAAAGACCCTACAATAACCCGGCCAATTCCGCAAGTGTTTCAAGCCTCTCGTGACACGAGGGAAAATTTACAACCTGGATTTATAGACTACCTTCTTCTAACACTGGCCATGTTTCATTTTGACGTTGGAGTAAGACACCGAATGGATTTATGTGCTGATCGCAGCGACTCTATAATCCATTCCAAAACATTCCAACCACAAAATCTATTTTATCCCCAGCTTTCTTTTTTTCAATTCTAACAATTTTTTTTCCACACGCACACGCATACGCACACGCACACACACACACACACACACACACACACACACACACATATATATATATATATATATATATATATACACGATATTTCTTTAGGCTTTACAGATTTGTTTAACAAAAAAGCCGCGAAAGCTACAATTATGCGTTTTTCTTTTTCAGGTGAGTCTTACTGCCGGACGGACATAGTACAGGGGAATAATAGCAACTATCAGTCGGCTGATTAAGTAAAACTTTTTAATAACTTTTTAATTAGCGAAAATAGACATATGGTTCTTAGTATAAACTTACTGAGCGTCATCGAAAACCGCTAAATCAACTCGTTTTAGAAAGATTTAAGGTATGGGCAGCATTGTACGGCGTTCTGAAAAAGCGCTAAATTTTAACGTGTTTCTATACTTCGTTTCAGCTTCGGTCCGAGCGCGGCCGATGTTACGAGCAGAAGGGCCAATCAAACAGCGCAGAAAGCGAAACGTCATGGCGTGCTCTCTGCAGTTGATAGGACCAGCCGGTATTCGCCTTGTATCTGTGCGCGCTCCTCCGCCGGATAGTCCTATCAAAAGCAGAGAGCACGCCATGACGCTGAGCTTTTTGCGCTCTCTGATTGGCCCTTCGGCTCATAACATCGGCCGCGCTCGGACCGAAGCTGAAACGAAGTATAGGTCTCGGTTTCTTATCAAAGCGCATCTCTGTGCCCGCTGCACCGCTCCCCAGTGGCGGAAAAGCGCCACACGGGCGCTATTCCATTCCATCCTGCGAGAGAGGCGAGGCGGTGGCATCGCGCCGGGACCACCGGACAGCAGGACCACGGGCGCCAAGATCCGTTTCGTTTCTTCAGAACGCCGTAAAATGCTGCCCCTGCCTTATATCTTTCTAAAAAGAGTCGATTTAGTGGTTTTCGATCACGCTGAGCAAGTTTCTAGTTGCAGCAATATATCTATTTTCACGAATTAAAAAGTTAATTGACAAATTATACTAGATTAGCCGACCGATCGCACACTTTCAAAAACCACATAAGTGTAGCTTTCACGGCTGTTTTTAAACAAATTTGTAAAGCTTAAAACATAAACACCCTGTATACAGCGCCCGAGACATAACAGGTTACAAATTACTTAGAAAAAGTATTTATACGTACACAGGTAGACATCGTTTCGGTTAGCTGAGCCGAGCTGAACGACTCCTCGCTAAATGGGTCATTCTCCCGAAAAGTTAAACATTGGGTTCAATGGCTTTAATAATTGTTAGCTGTGATCAATTTTTTTATTTTATTGTTGGAACAACATAATGCTCTAGGTTCATGAAAACAAATATTTTTTTATTTGTTTTTAGTCGGCAAATCTTTGGAGCACAATGATTTTGGAGTGCCTTTTATGATAAATTGTGGCAATTGGACTGTATATGTTAACCACCACACAAGTTTCAAAGCCTTTCAACTTAGTTCTAGCAAACCAATAGCCTAACATTACGATTTAAAAAAAAAAGAACGTAGAAATATACAATACGATACAATACAATAAACTTTATTTTCCAGAAATACTGGAGGGGTCCCCACACAAAAAGCTGATAAAAGCAGCTAAAAGCAGCTTGACTGGACATTGATGTCCATCAATGTTTATGAAATGACCACAGTGCTCAGTGTTTTCAAAGTATCTATATTTTGATAATCAGTAACAATAAATGGCTGTAACCGACTGAAATGTCGGTGGCGTAACCAAGAAGATATGAATGAATATATACAGTTCTGTCCACGGTATTCAGTATTTAACAGCGCATGCTTTTGTGCCCCCTTTTACGACGCCCTCACCAAACGCGATGTGCACTTCTCACAAAACGTTTCGATATTGTTAGCCCAATACTAAGTAGAAACAATTGCGTACCTTTTGAACGTGTCAGTGGTGTCACGCAGAATTTATGTCTTACCTTTTTTAATTTATTTATGAGAATCAAGGGGCACTGACAAAAGCAATATACCTTCCTACTGTTTTAAAACTATTTATTTCGAGCGAAGAGCTATGTTCAAAACTTTTCATTTGCTTGAAATGTCAGTCGTGTCAGGCGTCAGTCATGTCATGAATCAAACAAAAATTTAGTAACGAACACGTCGTAGTGCGCGTCAATTTCTCAAAAAATTATCAGTGCAGATACCGACCAGGAATGTAGGCTGTTCACTTTGGCTCGTTTCATCAGCACGCGTTACACTTTACACTGGAGTATTCTACTTGGCTGAAAGGGAGCTGACAATGTTCTGCACACTATCAAACTCATGCTCCCTTAGCCATCTGGGAGCACCTCAAATTTGTACTTTATGACACCACAAGGAGAGCTCCTGAGGTTAAATACCTTCATTTTGTTTAGTGATGGACCTGTCTCACAGTATAAGCAAAAGGGGAACTTTTATTTCCTATCCACAAACTTTTTTTAAGCAGGATTCTCGGGAATGGCCTGGAACTTTTCTTAAGGCAGATAATGGGATGGAAGCCCCTGATGAAGTGCGAGGTTTAATAAAGCGAAAAGCTGACCAGTTTGTTCGACAGGGAAAGGATATAATTGTGAGAGATTTTTATGAAAAGATGAAAATCGAAGCACAGACCATCGCTTTGTGGTTTATTGATGAATCTGATGTCAACAAGGCAGGGGAGCGGTAGCCGAAAGGTCTACGGACATTGACCGGCACGATGGCCGTGCATCAAGTTTGGAGTCAGACCCCCTTTGAGCTTTTCTACCTTGACGTAAGCTGCTTTTACAAGTTCCCAAATGTTTGCTTTAGTAGCTGCAAAAGAAAAATATATTATGTAAATTTTTGAGTATCGATTATCATAAACGGGAATAAAATAGCATGACATGCGCTGAGCAAAGAGCCGTTTTTTGTTCCTTATTTTTCAAGGGTCTTGCCTGTTTTTTTGTTTTTTTTCTGATCCACAAAGGGAAAAAAAAACGCCACTGGGCTTTATAGAAATGTGAAAAATATAGTAATTGTATATCTGTTTTTGCGCTATAATATTTTTTTTGTTGTAAAGATATCAAACTGTTGAACAGAACGTGCATGTGCTGATAGAAGAAATCGCATTCTTTAAAATTAAATGCCTTGCCTTTAAGACACAACAGTTAGGTACTTTTATATAAAAAAAAAATATGTTTGCAAAATATAAGTTTTCGCCAAAAAAACTTCACCTGGAAACGGAAACTGACTGTCAATTAAGAGCATGCTATGGCAGATGTAAATCACTCCCAAATTGTCAGTGTTTATGTTGTGACAAGCCCGAGAAAAAAAGCACTGTTTTTAATAGCCCTTACGCATTTTAGTGGGGTACATTATACAATATTTTTTTTTTCATTTCATTTATTTAGATACCTTCATAACACTATAAGGTGACGGGTCGGTCGAAGCCAGTAGAGGCTTGAAGGACAGAACCCAGCAAATGGAATGTCACAGATAGCACAGAAGAAGTCCGTAGAGCACACATTTAAAACATGTATCGCACTATGTGAGAAACAGAAAATAATCGCTGACAATATCCCAGCTAACATATTAGATACAACATATAACACAACAAGACATTATTGAAACTGTACAATGAATTAAAGCGTAAAACTGTTCAATAGATTTTTCAATTTTCTCCTATTTGTAGCTTCAAAGAAGTGGTCGGGGAGTCGGTTAAAAATGTATGGCACATAATAAGAGCGCTCTCGCTTACCATATCTTGTGAAACACCGGGGGATTATGAAGCGATCACAGGTACGCAAATCTCTGCGGGGCACAAAGGGATGTTTAAATTCGCTACACCAGAAATGAGAAAGAACGACACATAGCAAAAAAAGTGAATGGAAGTTAGGTAGTTGTAGAGCCTCAAAAATGTCAGCTTCTGGTGCAAGATCATAATGATAACCAACACTTCTTAACAAATTCCTAAGGATGCGGTCAATTTTAGTTTGCCATATTTCTGCACAGTTACCAAATAATGTGATGCCATACCTTAGTATACTATAAGCAAGAGCAGTAGCAATTGATTTTCTAACGGCAAATGGCATAAACACCCTATTATTGTAAAGTAAGCAGCACACACTGCGAAGCTTGCCAGAAACATGGGTTAAATGCGTTGGCCACGACAAATCTGAATCAAAGAATATGCCTAAGTACTTAACAGTGTCAACATATTTCAGGGAGCTACATGTACAATCAAGGCAGCTGGATCTGTGTAACATAAATGATGAGTCCAATTCTACACTCTTCAGCGGATTCCTGAAGCAAACAAGTCTGGTTTTGGATGTGTTAATAGTAATATAATTGTCATAAAACCAGTCCATTAGATGTGCAGAATCATGTTGCAATAACTGCACAGCTTGGCGGTAATTAATGTGACTAGAGACAAGTAAAGTATCATCCGCATACTGAAAAATTTTGCAACTAGTGAGCCTTGTTGAGATATCATTAACAAAAAGATTAAATAACAATGGAGACAAAACCGATCCCTGGGGCACACCGGCTTTTAGCATCAGCGGAGCACTTTTGAAATTTCCTATAGATACGATTTGGGAGCGGTCAAGAAAGAAATTTTTAAGCAATGCAATAAACGGTCCACGGAAACCGTAATTCTGCAGTTTAAAAAGAAGCATCTTATGACTGACCGTGTCAAAGGCCTTGGCGACAACAAGAAAAATTGCACATGAACATAAGTTTCGATCAAAGGCACTGTGTAGTAGGTCAGAAAAATCTTCCAGCAGTGGTTGAGTGCCCTTTCCAGCAACAAAACCATACTGGTTAGGTGACAGGATGTTGCGAGTTTCAATGAAGCTGGACATTACAAGATACAAATGCTTTTCCAAAATTTCTCCAATGCAAGGTAATATAGAAATAGGGCGATAGCACTCAGGCTTGTTAGGCGATCCTCCCTTGAAAACAGGCTTCACAAGTGCTGTTTTGAGTTCAATTGGAATGACGCCAGAGACCAAGAACTCATTTATCATGGTGAGAAGTACGTATTGAACATGTCCAAAGTTTCGGCAGAGATCATTAATACGAATTGTATCAACACCAGGAGATTTATTCCGTTTTAAAGAAAACAAAATGGAGTGTAATTCTTCTATTGTGAGAAGAGGAAGAAACGCCGAGATTGATAAACTAATACTTGCGCTCGAGGCAAGCGGTTTGAAATCGCTGTCTCGCGCAAAGCCCGATGACGATGCAAAAAGTTTGTTAAAGTCGTTCACTACTGATTGCAGATCTGTGCCGAAGTGTTTTTGAAGGGAGTCAAGAAGCGAAGCCTTTTCTCTGCGCCCTGTAAAAGAATTAATCAACTTCCATGTTTCACGTGGATTCGATCTTGCCTGAAAGAATCTTCGCTGAAAGTTGTATCGTTTGGGAGACCGTATAATTGCATTAGCTTTGTTCCGAGCGCTTCGATACTCTGCTTTTAACTGCAAATTGTTTGGTGAACGACGGGAACGTGACCACAACGTATCTTTTTCTTTGATTGCAGTCATAATATCAGAATTAAACCATGGCTTATAAGACCGTCTTTTGAAATTAACCTTTTTCTTGGCGGCACAATAAAAGGATTGAAATACCTCGACGAAAGCTTTATAAACATTGGAAGGTTCTAGGACACCAGGAGTTCGTTCCAGTCAAAGGCAGCGACCAAAGCATCGAATTGTACCGTATCGGTTATTGAAATCCACGAACAATCGCGCCTGGTTCCTTGTTCTTCGGGTACCTGAGCGTCTAAACGACATCCAACAAAGTAATGATCGGATAGTTTCTGAGTAATTACGGCGGATTTTACAGACATATCCGGAGCACGAATATTGATATGGTCAATACAGGAAACTACTAATTTTTGAACCAAAAGTTCTTCTCTTGTGGGTAAAGTGATAATATTTTCAATGCCATATTTTGAGAGCAGAGTCAGATAATCAAAAACTATTGATTTATTAGGTTTAAGAGTATCGATATTTAAATCGCCAATGACGCAAAATTGTTCTTCCGTACGAAACTGGTTAAGCACAGCATCTAGTTCAGCAAGAAAGAGCGAAACATTTTCTGAGGGAGGCCTGTAAACCGCTAACAAAAATAAGGAAAAACCTGCCAAAGAAATTTCAACAGCCAGTGTTTCTGCATGGACAAGAGATATGCTCAGAGGCGATAGTAACCATTTATCTTTAACGTATGTAGCAATCCCACCACCTCTACCATGATCACGGGTGTAAAATGACTCCTTATATCCATCGAGAATAAATTGATTGCATTGCAAAGATGACACACCAATTTCAGTTAGAACGAAAACATCTATCGACGCGTTAAAGGTATTAATTACTGCACGAAACTCATCCCAGTGTTTACGCAAACTTCGAATATTTACATGAATAAGCGTTAAAGAATTATTAGAAAGAGGGCCCAAAAGCTGAATAAATGAACTAATGTCTGGAACAGAAAAACAAGTTGTCATGTTTTACACCAGTAGCAGAAGGTCGTTTTTTTGTGTTGATTCGAATGGCTGATGCGCCTTTGGCCATTATTATATTGCATATAATAATAATAATAATAATAATAATAATTATAATAATATTAAAACATCTGGGAGCTGAACTATCTTTTTTTTATAAAGATTACAAATAATTTACCTAATACTCAACAGTATAATGAAA
The DNA here is from genome assembly GCF_016920785.2 of Ixodes scapularis. NCBI lineage: Eukaryota > Metazoa > Arthropoda > Arachnida > Ixodida > Ixodidae > Ixodes > Ixodes scapularis. The sequence goes on along the minus strand of NW_024609880.1, from coordinate 74,150,343 downwards.
GCTAAAATCATTGTCGCAATATAATATTTTATTGGACCCAGAGATTAGACCTTCGGGAGAACGTCCCAGATTCTGTCGGTTCCAGTTTCGGGGCTTGGGACGGGCGCCCCACATTTCACAGCACGAACAAATTCACAATGCGAAGAAAGCACACGCTATGGGTCCGTCATGTTGCGATTCTTATACCCAATAGAGAAACATAAGTACGATAAATTAATATATACCAATAATTATTCGCAGGACGATGGTTGGACACAGCAAAAACAATGAACGTTACGCTCTTGCACGGAAAGTCTCACCAGGTCTCTTGACATGGGCGGAAGCGCGGGTGGTCAGTGATCCTTGAAACTGCTGATGTCGAATGAATGGGCAAATTAGCGAAGACAGCTCAGTCGTCGTGACCCTGGCTGATCTGTCTCTCCCGTGCCGATATTTCATTCGAGTTCGAGCGTTTTAATTTCGCGGCCGATAACCTGTCACTCGCTCTGTCGCTTACCAACTTGACCCTCAAGGTGAGCGCTCGAACATATTTTTTTTTTCTTCTCACACTCTATCTTTCGGCAGGCTAAAGCGCCCGCATCAATTGTCTTTCACTCGTCGCCGCAAGATCTTCAAAAGCCCTGCGTGGATCTTTTAGAAATAAATATGTGAGGGATTATGATGATGAAGATTGATATTTCAATGCCATGTGCGTTCGCTGCGCTAACTTTAAGATATATGGCCATAAAAGTTTATTTTATCTGACTTCTTTTTCCTTCCCTTTTCCTTTCCTTCTCTGGACCTCATAACAACAACTTTTTTTTTTTTTACTCGTCAACTGCGGATGAAATGTTAGTGTCAAATTTTACAGTACAAAAATACCCCATACAAAAAAAAAACACGTGACGCCAGTTGCTACAGCAAAGATAAGTTTAGGTGTGCATGCAAATTTTTTCAGTACAGAGAAAATATGCTCAAGACAGCGCGGAAATATTATTTAACTTCCTGGGGCACAAAATTCGAGCTTACTATAGCCGACAATTATATTATTTATTTTTAAATAGATGCAAGTTATGTTTTACTAACCTGCTCCTCAAATAATTCTGAATGCTCATTGAACCGGGGGCAGGAATTTGTTCTCGTTTCAGGGCTTTAGCTTTTATTAAAAAAAAAACAAACAATAAAGTGAAATTTTTCATCTGCTTTGTTCCTCTACTAGTCATAGCGAACACCTCGATTTCCCGAATATCTCGTTCATAATGTGAGTTGCCAAAATAACGAGTTAAAAATGCACGCATTTAGCTAAAATAATAAAACTGCGCAACAAGCACAAGACCGAGTAGAAGAAATGGATGGGACAGCGCTCGTCCGTACTTCTACTCGTCTTTGGGCTTGTTTCCCTGTTTTCTTGGTTATGAGCCACGTCGCCTGCATCACCACCTCAATTCATTTACCCAGTTTTTCCCTGAAAATTCTGTCCATATATAGTATGATGAGATAGCCATATAGAATGCATCCATTTTAACGAGACATTACTGTATATGGTAAAATCAGCAGTCACGTGTGCAATGGCATAAAGAGCTAACAACGCCTAGAATACTCAAAGCCTGTGCGCTGTAATTTCGACGTCATTGCAGTGATATGAAGCGAAAACACTGGCTGGATACGAGCACCGCGTCGGCGTTCGGCTGAGCCCGTGGTCAGATAACGCTGCCACGTGCTTTTTCGCCAGTTTGTAGTGTCTATGAATGTCCACTGGTGTGCCTGCGTTCGTGGGGCATTATGACGATTTCCAGTTGTCGTTTTTCGGACCATGACCGCAATCCGCGCGGGTTGCGTGCTCCGTCGCGAAATGGTTTCGATCCCTCTTGAGCTTTCTCTTCGCTCGCAATTATGGTGAAACGGAGTTAACCCAATAGCGTTTGGCTATACACCGAAGTTTTTACTATGTTACGGGTTTATTGGCTCTTTCATACCAACTTCACAAGGCTCTCAAAGCTATTGCACCGAACACGTGGCTTTATCTGCAGCGTCTCATTTGGAGTGGGCAAGCGTCGCCTTCAAAGTTCCACGAAAACGCGCGCGCTGGGCTGTGAATTTCTAAACATTGGAAACGTGTGCCCGGAGTTTCCGGGACATCAGCGTACGAAACATCCGGATGTCTCGGCAACTCAGCGCCGTATCTCGCCGTCGGTACCCCACAAGTCCAATATTACGGTCTGATTGGACCTTTAAACACCAGTTGCACGCCTATGATTAGCAGCCAGCCCGCTATTGCAGGAATAATCTATCCTGTCCACTTTTAGAATCTAACGAACAAGGTGTACCGAAGCGGTAGGCGGTCGGGTCAATCAGTTGCCACGCATTGAGTCGTTTTCTAATTCTATTTTTGTTTCTCTCACATTGAACCCGGTTTTTTAGATCGACCTCTCGCGTAAACCCTCCTCCGTCACTTTTCACTCTCTCCCTCACTCTCTCGATCTATTTATAGAGAGAAAAAAAAGAGGCAAGCCCCGAGAAAGCTTCGGAGACAACGCCTTTTTTCCGGGTTTCCTCGGCGGCCTGTATACGTACGTACTCGACACACGGACGCGCCTCAAGCGACGAAAAAGAAAAGAAGAGTCAGAACAAATTACACCGACACGATACAGCACACCTGGTCTTCGTAGCGAATTCGAATTAAAGAAAGCGGCTTTCAACTTTGTCTAACACGCCGCCTGGCTCGTCTCCAGCAATTAAGTCTGCCGCCTGCCCTGTCTACTTCGGCGGAGTGCAGCCTTTCTAAAAATCGCCTTCTGAGCGCTGCCATCTTTGGCCGCTGGGCTGTAGAACGCCTTCTCAGCGTGCGCTCTTGCTCTGTTGTGCGGTATATCAGACACTGCGCATGCGTTCACAGCTCAGTGACTCAGCTTTTTTCGCCCGGGTGATAAGCGCCCTTTCACCTTTCTGACCTTCTCAGACGATCTCTGGGATCTAATTCACGGTGGCAGTGGTGGAGAATGCCTAGGCGCTTCAAAACTTCCTCGTTCACTGTTTGTTTCCTTATTCCGCCCGATGACGTTATATGGGTGTCATGTCGCCTACCACGAACCTAGCGGTGGGACAACAGCGCAGGTGGCCGCTGCAGAGGCTTTTTGGTGTGCTGCCGGTCGCTGTATGCAGCCACAGCCGATATAAAAGCCACGAGTTGGGACGCCGTGACTACAGCCACCCCTCGCGTTGCGTCTGCTTGCATTTTTTCGCCAGCATGTCTACTACCAGCCATCAGGATCGCGAAATTTGACAGCATGACACAGCCGCTCATGTGAAGCAATTTGTTACTGCCTTTGGACAACTTTCGATGCATGGGCAGAATAGAACGCTAAACACACCAGACAAAGGCTAGCACATTACGTCATCGGTAGTGGATCCTCGACCGGCCCCAAGGGGCAAACACGCTGAAGTTCGACGAGCGTGTGGGATGCTGCAAGACGCTCTCGCGGCGACGTGGACGCGAGATAAGCGACGCTGCGTGGACCCACTAGTGATGACGTCAGAGAAGGAAAAGCTGACGCCTTATCCTTACCTGGTATTGAGAGGAGGGCCTTTGGAAAAGCTGTTTCTGCGAAACAAGACAAATTGTTCTGCGTTGAGGAAGCAAAAAAAAAAAAAAACAATTAAGAGTGTAATTTTATTTATTTCTTTTGTTGTTTTTTTCTCCGACGCGCGTTCCTGGTAACGGTGAAACATTCCACGCTCTTCGACCTTGAAAAAATACGTTTTCCGATGATTGTTGCGGTAACGTCAAACGGATGTTACGAAGACCGGATTATTTCCGGACGGTGTGAATTCGAGAAGGCTATGACTCGTATACGCCACTAAAAGAGTTTGTAGCATGATAATGAGGAATCAAAGGATATTCAGGATGTCTAAAACTATAGTCACTGACCGCCTGAGAAACGCAGAACGTTGTTTATCGTGTTCAAATTTCTAGCTTTCCAATTCGTTCTTCGACATTCTGATCGGCTAAGGGAGCAATCTCACTGGCTGTGAACTGATAATAGATGCCCGCTACTTTCCACGCCCTGTTTTCTTTTTATTTTATATTTTGGTTTTTAGGTTTTGATTTAGGAATAGGAAGTGTGCATACAAATTTGTGATGTACACTAGAACCTAGGCAAGCGGTGGTACTTCAATGGCTAAATGTTTCACCTACGGCTGGAGCCTGGAGCACAAGGAGCGCTCTGGAGCGCGCTCCAGTGTCCCGTCGTGTTGCCAGTCGCAATGGCGAGCAGCGCGTTCCGATAATATTGCGGCTTTCTGTTCGTTGAAAAACGGTGATTTCTTTCTTAGGAAGGCGAACCTCCGCAAAGGAAGGTTGCTGGTGTCCGGGGAGGAGGTGATGATCCAGGGAGAAGAACATTTGTCGACAACAAAGTGTGTCAAGCAAGTGCAAGACAACGTCGATCCGCCTCAAGAAGATAAATGCTGTTTTCCTTTATAAGTCCGCTCGCTCTTGAAAGTCAGAGCTGTTCGGAGAAAGATGAGGAGGCTCGTTTAAATTGTCTTTTCGCGTACAGCGGCAAAGTCTTACATGCTCCTTGAGTTGAGGAGCGCTCTCGTAAAGTCGGACTTACCGGCTGTTTTAATTCATGCGAATGTGATCTGACCAGATATACACACTGCACAGTCAGACCGCAACACTAGGTCAAACCGTCCGAAAACCAAAGCAGGACCTGAATACGACCACCGCTCATCTGTTCCCGTATATTCTGAAGGGGGTCAAATAACAAAATAAAATATTTTACAGTATACCACCGCGACACCTTGTTGTGTCTGCGCGCATGTATACAAACGCCGTCAAGACGGTAGAATCACAATTCACGTACGTGCGTCGGTAGCCCACTCATACTTTTAAGTAATACGAGATTGCAGATCAACTTAACGCTCCGTGTGTGCCACTTTGGCGCCACCGCCTCTCGCGCCATCGGCGCCTCCTGTGGTCGGTTTGAGAATTAATGGAATGTTCCCACGCGGAAACGGCGGCTTACGGGAGTGCGGGAGTAGCCATGCGGCGCACATTTCCGGCTTAACATAATACTTGACACTGTAATACATTTTAAAGCAAAACGTTTCAGGCTAGGAAAGAAGCGTTATGCTGACAGTCACCTGTTTTCTGTGGAAAAAGGGTATAAATCACGCCTCGGCAACCAGCGGGCTGGTGAAGCCGTGGCGAAATGTTTCGCGCAGGTGATACTACAACAACCGTTTTCATTTTTTTTTTTCTTTTAAGCGCAACGTTTTACCCACAGAATTTTTTACGCGGCCTCGGCCTAGTAAGTTGTTTAGTTTTCGACCTTTTTTTTCTCTTTCGCTGCGCCTTCCGCGTGAAAGATAATGTGTCTGCAGAGTTCCGAATCTCGTTGCGGTGATGAGGGACGGCTCAAATGACCTACGAAAACTCCGTAACCTGGGCGCGAATCGCACTCGCAAAGCCAACATGCATGACTAGCACAACGCGGGACATCGCGCTTTCGATTCTGTCAACATTTGCGCCCTGAGCCTGGGTAACACTATCACTGCGACCGTCGTCGATGAGTCAAATATAATCAACGAGGTTCTTGATTTCTGCTGCATGCTTCTTGATTTGTGCAACAAATCAAGACGCACCGAGCACACAAGACTTAATTTTGTAACAAACGCAAACAACGCAAAAAAAATAGTGTTTAAAATTTATTCATAAAAATAAAAATGAGCAGACGTTTTAGTTGGTTTGAAAAAAAATCTACACACGTCACATATTTTGGGGGTTTTAAGACAAATTTCAGGGACTTATATATTTTGGTGTAAAGTACGGCAGCCACGTTAATCGTCACGCCAATAAGTCGCCCTTCTTTTTTTTTATTATTATTTAGAAAGACTGGTGATCTAGGCAGGGTGGTGAGGTTCATTTCGTTCCCACCGAATTAGGCGCTTCAGGACTTGTAGGTTCTCTGTTCACGGACTGCCACTAGGACTTTGCACCAAAACGGTGGCCGGTGCCAGCAAGAGTAACTGCACCCTTGTGGCAGCTACAGGCAAATCTGCATCGCGGAGTCTAAGTAAAAATAAAAAGAAGACGGTGCGAACGGAGCTCACGTGGCGGGTCACAGAGTGGAACCACTGCGACTCACTGCCGTCGACGGTCCGCCGGCTCCACTTCGTACGGCTTGCCCAGAAATCGCTAGAATTTCACAAAGGATAGCTTCTCATTCAGCCGTTGAAACAGTCGTACACGCCACAAAAAATCAACAGTCATTTTAGATCGCAGCTCTTATGCGCCCGTTTCCGGCTTGAGCGGCGTCGCCGTCGGCGTAACCGCGCATTGCATTATGGGACGCTTCTCATAATGACGTCACGAGGGTCATGAGGGACGTCACGAGGGAGGAGGGAGGGACAAGGAAGGGTGGAGGAGGGAAGGAGAAGGAGAGGAGGAGAAGGAGGAGGGGAGGAGGAGGGCCATACCCTCCTCTCAGTACCCTCCCCTCCTCCTCCTCAAGAGCTACGCTCTAATTCGGCATTACAAAAAATTGTAAACGTCTTTCTTTTTTCTTTTTTTTTTTGTCCACTATGCTGCGGGCAGCATAACGACGCTTGGGAAACGCTCGCTCGCGCGCGAAACAGGAGCGCCAGGAACGTACCCATATATCCTCTTTTGACCACCAAATGACGCCATATATATATATATATATATATATATATATATATATATATATTTTTTTTTTTAGCACGAGTGCACGGAGCAGAAATGTTATATTGGGCACCTGCGTTTGACTACAAACAAATTTTTCTACGTGACTTTATTGTTTGTTTATTGTTTAGACACAGCATTACTTGATATATGTCTAGAGCCTCATGCCCCGGGAAAAGGTCTCAATAATACGTCTCTGTCTCGGCGAGAAATGTAATTAATTTTGAATTTCAGCTATATACATTTTCATGCTAAAGTTGAGGCTTGGGCGAGTTGGTACATACTTCGGAAATTAAAAAGCGCTACGTCCGTGTCACTTCTTTGTCTGGTCCTCGTCTTTCCGCGCAGCGCTACGTCCGTGTCACTTCTTTGTCTGGTCCTCGTCTTTCCGCGCTGTTTTTAATTTCCGAAATATACATTTTCAGTTATTTACCTTGGTGATCTGTCTTGTGCTCACCCCCTTTATGTCGATTTCCTTTTATACATCTCACATAACAGTACATTTTAATTGGTCGACCCAATTGTGTTCTGGTGTACGTTTTAGGGTTCCTTGGAAATGAATTACGCATAATGGCTAACAAAGTCATGTAATCATACATATATATAAAGAGTACAGCCATTTCCATTACCATTAGCCATTAGCCATTAGTGTCAATTTCTTTTCAGCTATGCGTTCAAGTCCGTGCGCATTTTCGGGCTTCGATCATCTTCATTATTTTACCTCTTCTGCCTTTAGCCGCTTACTCGCTTTCTGTTGTCAGCATCGGGGAACAAAATTGGCAAGTAAGCTAAGTTAGCTTAGTTCTCAATTTTAAAGTTGTTTAAAAAACGGTAACTGTATATTGAGGGCTTCTTTTGTGCCAACCAGATAATCTACTCAAAGAGCTAGAGAGGTACTATATTCTACTACTCGGAGTAGCTAACACAGGAGCTACAATTTTCTTCTTAGCCCGACTATGGTGCCTGGATCGCGTCTTCGACTGGTGTGTTCAGCGTCCTATCCCACCCATACATCAAAAGTGGTCCCAATGTGGCAACAAATGACGCGAGTGTCATGCTGTTGCCTGTCGCGATCCTGGCGGTTGGCCGTAGAAATGCTGGCGAAAAGCACGAGCAAACGCGAGTGTCGCTGTCGTCAGGTCGTCCCTTTAGGCGTCCCAACTTCCGGCTGCCCTAGCTTCCGTGAACTGTCACAGTGCAAAGCGACCTGCAGCAGAACAGGCGTCTGCCACATACACCACAGCTGTTGGAACGCCACCAGGGTCGCGACCGGCGACAGCATGACACTTTTATGACGTCATCAGGCGGAAATCGAGGGACCACTTTTTTGGCCGCGGTAAACACACCAGTCGGAGACGTGTTCCAGGCACCATAGCCCGACTGACAATTCCAACTCTAGCATACGCAACCGCAAAGATTTTGAACATTTATTTTACGTATTCGTTAAACATTCAACAAAACTAAATGAAAAAAAGCAACTTCGTTATTACCCAAGGTTATTTAATGTGGCAAAACATATAGGCCCATGGAGCAATTAGCGGCATAAAAAATACGTGGAAGATACACTACTTGACTCTCTATATATCAACTGAGTGTGCGCATCTGCGGTAATGTGTTAGCGTCCACTTGATTTACGTATTCTAACCGCCTATATTCCCCTACCCCTTTTTTACCCGTGTCCACCCCTGCAGGTACCGGTGACATTATCATCCACCACGACTTTCAATTCAATTCACTCTCATCTTATTGATTTTACAGACGTAGAGAAGGAGACAGATAGAAAAAAAAATGCTACTCCGTGTAGCAAAGGGACGTGATCAACTTACCATATCATATACTATCGCTCCGCAGGAGCCATCACAGAAAAGAGACGAAGCCTTCATAATTAATCGCGACCTCACTACAATTAACAACTTGTCGGTTTCCTGACATCCTTATTATTGGACGGGGTGAGCTGTTGTAGCCTCACCCGATTGCGTCTATCAAGAACCATAGTGACACCATTATAATTAATGACCCCTAAGTTGTTTTCTTTTCTTCGGTGTAGGGCGCAGTTTGGAACTATAATTCGGCCCGTGTAGCCGTCGTGAAAGTCGTGGCGAACAGCCTTCCGGGTCTCGTCCGCCCACAGCCACTCTGACCTTTGAGCGCAGCGGCCCTCGGCTCCATACTCCGACTGATGCCGGCGCCGCCGAAGGACGCGGTCGTGGGCCGAGCGTTGACTGAGTTCGATGTCGCACGCCACTCTCGCTTCGACCTTGCCCCGACGACAGCCCAGCCTTAACGTCTATTAGCGCCCGCCCCCCCCCCCCCCCCCCCCCCTTCCCCCCCACCCCCTCAAACTGAGATGCGTCCTTTCGAGTCCACCTCACGCCACGGCAAGGATAGATTTTTTGACGGTCGAGAGTATATATCACACGCGTACGCTGGACTGCGAACAGTTGAGTGGGAAAGTATACACGCTGTGGCTCGCTCATCCACAGCCCAGCACTTTGGAGAGCGAGCAAACCAAGGTCACACTGCTGATATATATCGTACGTTCGCCGAAAACACAATGACGGAATTCTCCGCGGACTCGCGGATAACTGTGTCATTCTGTCCGCAGACAGTATTTTCTAGAACAAACGCGTTAAGACCGCCCACCAAGGTACAAAAGCACGTCTCACACGGCGTCTAAAGACTGTCTTTTGTATGACGTATTAGCACTGCAGTCTGACCGTGGCTTTATATGGCTGGCTTTATTTTGTGCACACCTCGTGATTGGTCCTTTGGCGTTCGGGCCAGGTAAAGCGGGTAATCTTATTGGCTAAGCAGGGATAATAACGTTCTTAGGACTTGCCACACCCGGCGTTTCTTCGGTTGTCGGCGACTATATAGAAATAAATGGGTAGAATTTTTTTTTTTAAGCATGAATAGGTACAATGGAGTTCGTTCTGTGTTCTGTGACATCCATGCGGCCAACTTGGCACGAACCAGATAACTACACAATTTGATCCTACTTAGTGCGGCTGAATGGCATCACCTGCCGGCCAGCCATGCACACTGCGCGACACTGTTACGGTTAAGTTATATTTCGACGTTGAGCGCAGCGAACGTAGCGAAGCGCAGAACGGAGGCCTTTCCTTGTCCGGCGAGCGGGAACTCGATGTCTGCAACCAATTAGTGTCGGTGTACCCTGCGCTAAACTGCGTTTGCTACGCTCCACATCGGACTACAACAGAGCCTTTAGTGCGAATACAACGTCGGCGCGTTTTCTTGTTTCACTTCGCTGGAGCGTTGGCAGCGGGCACAAAGTTTTACCGCTTAGCTTAGTGCACCACATGAGCACTTTCTCACATTATATATAAGAGCCATATTAGCCCATTCAGCCACTCCAGGCTTGCTATGTGAGCTCGCACGCTTTGCGCTTCACTCCGCCCAATCGGAAGGTCATGTGACGCGCTTCGAACTACGGATTGGCTGCGGTCGTTCGTGGAGTCTGTTGCGGCTGATCGTAAGGTAACGCGGAGTATAGTATGCTCAGTTTCACGTAAAGTCCGAGCACAGTCGGCACCACACGATCCCATGGAGCCCATTAAGCGGAGCCAAAAGTGCACCGTCATGGCGCTGGTCGCCTTTGTGCGTTTACTACAACTGGATCAACCAATCGCGCACAAAAAAAAAACGGAGCATCTCGGCGCACTCGTTGTGCGTGATTGGTTCACCCGATAATAACGCGCAAAAACAACGAGCGCCGTGACAATGCACTTTTGGCGCTGCTTGATTAGCTCCACCGGATTGTGACGTGGTCTGTTCTCGGACTAAACGCCGGCTCACACCGACCCGTTTGCTTACGTTGTGAAAGCATAAATGCCGGTACACGCAGCGCGGTCTTACGAAAGCTTAGGTCGGTTCACACAGCGTCGTTTCCTTGCGTTATGTTACGTTATGGACGCTTAGAGGTCGGTTAACACAGGCACCGTTTTCTTAAGTTACGTTACGTTACGAAAGCTTGAAGGCCGGTTCACGCAGCAACTTTTTTTTTTTGCATCACGTTACGTTACGCTTAAAGGTGTACTCCGCCGATTTTTGAGCTACCTCAACTATATTTTCTGACTCCCCGGCCTTTACCCTTTCTGGTATGCTATTTAGTATCGTGAAATTCATAATAGTTATTGCGAAATCGGCAAATGAAAATGATGCAAAAACAAACATTCAAATAGACCCGCCCTTTTCAGGGCCGTGACGTCAGTGGAAGGCAAGCTTGCCAGTCGGGCGAGCAGTCTAAAAAATAGAATATGCCAATCATTTGTTCCGTGCTGGAGCGCGGATACGGGAGCGAGATTCCAAAGCATTCATTTGACACCATGAAACTGTTTCGTATCAGTTGGGAACAAATTCTACAGACCAAAGAGTGAACCCCTGCACTTCCACTGACGTCACTTTTTCATTGTTGCCAGTAGAGACTTTCAGTTTAAAAAACACGGCGAGGACCAAAATTGTAAATCCAATAACTTCGTGAAAAAAAATTATTTTGACCTAATATTTGGGATACTATTTTGGCGATGTTGTTGGGCGAGTTTAGCAAAATTTCAAGCAAATCGGCGACCATGAAGAAATCGGCGGAGTACCCCTTTAAAGGCCGGTTCACACAGCGCCGCTTTCTTACATTGCGTTAAGAAAGTGTTAAGGCCTGTTCACACTGCAACATTTTTTTACATTACGTTACGTTATGGACATTTAGAGGTCGCCTAACGCAGCACCATTTTCTTAAGTTACATTGCGTTACGAAAACCTAAAGGCTGATTCACGCAGCAACTTTTTCTTACTTTACGTTACATTAAGAAAGTGTAAAGGCCGGTTCACGCAGCACCGTTTTATTACGTCACGTTACGTTATGGACCCTTAGAGGTCGGTTAACACCGCACTGTTTCTTAAGTAAAGTTACGTTACGAAAGCTTAAAGGCCGGTTCACGCAGCAACTTTTTCTTACGTTACATTATGTTAGGTTATCAAATCTTAAAGATCAGTTAACACAGTGCCATTTTTACGTTACGCTACGAAAGCGTAAAGGCCATTTCAAGCCGCACCGTTTCCTTACGTCGTGTTACGTTATGGACGCTAAGAGGTCAGTTAACACAGGCACCGTTTGCCTAAATTACGTTCCGTTACGAAAGCTTAAAGGCCGGTTCACGCAGCTACTTTTTCTTACGTTACATTACGAAAGAGCAAAGGCCGGTTCACGCAGCACCGTTTTCTTTAGTTACATTACGGACACTTGGAGGTCGGTTAACACAGGCACCATTTTCTTACGTCACCTAACATTACCAAAGCTGAAAGATTGGTTCACGCAGCCACTTGTTTTTTCGTAATGTTAAGTTACGAAAGCTTAAAGGCCGGTTCTCACAGCGCCGTTTTCTTATGTTACGTTACGAAAACATATATAGGACGGTTCGCCAAGCAATTTTTTCTTGCGTTGTGTTACGTTACGCTTAAAGGCTGGTCAACACAGCACCGTTTTCTTACGTTGTGTTACGAAAGTGTAAAGGCCGGTTCACACAGCACCGTTTCCTTACGTTATGTTACGTTATGGATGCATGTAGGTCGGTTAACACATCACCGTTTTCTTAAGTTACGTTACGAAAACTTTAAGGCCGGTTCACGCAGCAACTTTTTCTGATATTACGTTACGTTACAAAAGCTTAAAAGCCAGTTCACGCAGCAACTTTTTCTTATATTAAGTTACGTTACAAAAGCTTAAAAGCCAGTTCACACAGTGCGTTTTTTTTTGCATTACGTTAAAAAAGCGTAAAGGCCGGTTCAAACAGCACCATTTCCTTACATTACATTATGGATGCTTAGAGGTCTGTTAACACAGGCACCATTTTCTTACGTTACGTTACGAAAGCTTAAAGGCCGGTTCACGAGGCAACTTTTCTGGCGTTACGTTACGTTGCGAAAGGTTAAAGGCCGGTTCAAGCAGCAACTCTTTCTTTCATTATGTTAAAAAGCGTAAAAACCAGTTCACGCAGCGCCATCTTCTCTTGTCACGTTATGTTATGGATGCTTAGAGGTCGGTTAACACAGGCACTGTTTTTTTAAGTTACGTTACGTTACAAAAGCTTAAAGGCCGGCTCACACAGCAACATTTTATTACGTTACGTCCCATTGTGTTACGAAAGCGTAAAGGCCCAGTTCAGGCAGCACCATCCTCTTACAATACATTACGTTATGGACGCTTAGAGGTCGGTTAACACAGGCACCGTTTTCTTAAGTTATGTTATGTTACAAAAGCTTAAAGGCCGGTTCACGCAGCAACTTTTTCTTACGATACATTACGTTACGAAAGCGTAAAGGCCGGTTCACACAGCGCCGTCTTGTAACGTCACGTTACGTTATAGACGTTTAGAGGTCAGTTAACACAGACACTGTTTTCTTAAGTTACGTTACGTTACGATAGCTTAAAGGCCGGCTCATGCAGACTTTTTCTTACGTTACGTTAAGTTACGTTACGAAAGCGTAAAGGTCGGTTTACGCGGCGTCGTTTTGTTACGTTACGTTATGGACGCTTAGAGGTCTGTTAAACAGGCACCAATTTCTTAAGTTACGTTACGTTATGAAAGCGTAAAGGCCAGTTCACGCAGCGCCGTCTTTTTACGTTACGTTATGGACGCTTAGAGGTCTGTTAAAAAGACACCAATTTCTTAAGTTACGTTACGAAAGCTTAAATGCCGGCTCATGCAGACTTTTTCTTACGTTACGTTACGAAAGCGTAAAGACCGGTTTACGCAGCGTCGTCTTGTTACGTTATGTTATGGACGCGAAGGGTCTATTCACACGATGCATCTTGTTGGCGAATCTTGTGTCGCGAAACTACGTTTCGGGAAACAGATTCCCCGTCTGAACGCGACCGAAAAAGTGGCGCGCCTCCGAAAAAATTGGTGCGTGTTCCTCGCTTCCGAAGCAATTTTTAGCTGAACCCTCAGCGAGGCCTGTCAATCAACCGAAGGAGAAACGCGGACGGTGCCAATGGCCGCTCGACTTCGCTATGACGTCTGACCTTCGAGGAGGAGCCAGCTTCTGGAGGAGTCTGATTTTTAGCCGATTCCGTATCCGAGCCAAAGCCGAAAGAAAACAAACAAACATGGCGAGCGACAAGCAGAGAAGCGGTGCGTACGGGCGACGAGTCTTGGTCCTGAACGGCGCCTACAGTACGGATTGGTGGCGCGGTGCAGATTCATCAACAGTCGCGACGAGTGCAAGCACCGGATATAAACATGATGACTGGGGATAACTTTCTTTATTAGCGGTGCAAAAATGTCCGAAATGCTTCGAGGTCATCTGCCTGTTCTTTGACGTTCGCGGTCTTTCCCGGGTTTGGCAGGACTAGAAAACCCAATGAGCCGAATGTGATTAAGTTCATTGAGTGGTATTAATAAAACAGACTGTCTCTTCACACTGTGCGTACCTCATATCATTTTGATACGAAACGCTTGGTATTCCCGGTGCAGATGACATGGTTTGGCGAAATTTTCGTGAGTCGATACGTCACGTTTCGCGCGTCAGACTTTACGTGTGAACAGCAGAGGTCGGCATTTTAGGTCGCCCTCACTCACCCTCACCCTCACAGCCACACTCACCTAAGCCCCTCACTCACCCTCACCCTCACAGCTACACTCACCTTGAGCCCCTCACTCACCCTCACCCTCACAGTCACACTCACCTTCAGCCCTTCACTCACCCTCACTGAACCTCACGGCCCTCACGCACTCACCGCCCTCACGGCCCTCACGCCCCTCACGGCCCTCACGCCCCTCACCGCCCTCACAGCCCTCACGCCCCTCACTCACTCATGGCCCTCACGAAACTCACCGCCCTCACGCCACTCACGGCCCTCATGGCCCTCACCGCCCTCACGGCCCTCACGCACTCATAGCCCTCACGCCACTCACCGCCCTCACGGCCCTCACGGCCCTCACCGCCCTCACGGCCCTCACCGCCCTCACGGCCCTCACCGCCCTCACGGCCCTCACGCCACTCACCGTCCTCACGGCCCTCACCGCCCTCACGGCCCTCACGCCACTCACGCCACTCACCACCCTCACGGCCCTCACCGCCCTCACGGCCCTCACGCCACTCACCGCCCTCACGCCACTCACCGGCGTCACCGCCCTCACGCCACTCACCGCTTATTAAGAATACTAATGCACCTTTCTGAAACAGTTTATTTCCAAAAAACGATCGATTTCAAACCAGAACCAAGTCTTTCGGTGTCATCATCACCGGCACGAGGTATCACGTGAAAATTTTGCGTCCCTGATTGGATGCAGCCGCTTCAAACGTATTCGAATTGCTCCGAGTTGTTTGCTTATTTCGAGCCGGACCCGATCTCAGCAATTCGTGTCGATCTAGGGAAAGCTAGAGAGCAACCCGTCATTAACACCAAAATTGCTGAGAAAGATGCTCGATCTGAAGGGGGCCTCACGCACTCATGGCCCTCCCACCACCTCATGCACTCGCCGCCCTCACGGCCCTCACGGCCCTCACGCCTCTCATGCCACTCACTGCTCTCACGCACTCATGGCCCTCACACCCCTCACGCACTCACCACCCTCACACCACTCACGCGCTCATGGCCCTCACGCCACTCACCGCCTTCACGCCCCTCACGCACTCATGGCCCTCATACCCCTTACCGCCCTCACCGCCCTCATGGCCCTCACGGCCCTCATGGCCCTCACCGCCCTCACGGCCCTCACCGCCCTCACGGCCCTCACCGCCCTCACGGCCCTCACCGCCCTCACAGCCCTCACGGCCCTCACTCACCCTCACACTCATGAATTTTCCTGGTACAGAAACTCACTCACCCTCACCTCACCTGTGAGGATGAGGGTGAGTGAGGGTGAGTGAGGGCCCTCATGAGTGAGGTTTGCCGAGGTATGGTGAACAGGCCAATTTCGCGAAATCTTGGTTTCGGTAAACTGTGGCGCGTTGAAAAGATGCATCGTGTGAATAAGCCTTTAGAGGTCTGTTAAACAGGCACCAATTTCTTAAGTTACGTTACGTTACGAAAGCGTAAAGGCCGGTTCACGCAGCGCCGTCTTGTTACGTTACGTTATAGACGCTCAGAGGTCTGCTAACACAGGCACCAATTTTTTAAGTTACGTTACGTTACGAAAGCTTAAAGGCCGGCTCACGCAGACTTTTTCTTACGTTACGTTACGAAAGCATAAAGGCCGGTTCACGCAGCGCCGTCTTGCTACGTTGCGTTATGGACGCTTAGAGGTCTGTTGACACAGGCACCCATTTCTTAAGTTACGTTACGTTACGAAAGCTTAAAGGCCAGTTCACACAGCAACTTTTTCTTACATAACGTTACGAAAGCGTAAAGGTCGGTTCACGCAGCTCCGTCTTGTTACGTTATGTTATGTACGCTTAGAGATCTAATAACACAGGCACCGTTTTTTTTAAGTTGCGTTACGTTACAAAAGCTTAAAGGCTGGTTCACGCAGCAGCGTTTTCTTGCGTTACGTTACGGAAGCTTACGTCTGCTTACGCCACAAGTGACATCTGTGCTTCTTATTCAGCGTGGCTACCAGTTCAAGGAGATAGCCTTGCGCGCGACATTCGAGACAGGAGTGTTTCGGGGATTTATATGTCGCGTAAGAAAACATAACAAAACTGTATGAAGCAGCTTTTAGTGTGAAGCGGATTATATTTTTATAGCGGACTCTCAATAGGTCGATCTCACCAGCCAGTTTGACTACGCCACCACTGCCGCAATGCATCGAGGGAACTTTAGTCTTTCCGCACGTGCGACAACCCCGCTGGAGCTCTGCGAGCTTGGAGCACGAGACGGCACGAGGTCTCGCATGCACGGTCGTCTGCCTCCTTGAACTAAAGTTATGGCGGCGTGACGCATGCGCCGAACGCTTAGTGAGATCGGTCTATTAACCTTTTTTTTTTTCAGTAAGCTTCAGCGTAAGCGTACACCCTATCCCCTGGCTTTGCTTCCCGCTGTCGCCATTTTTTTGGGAGGGCAAAGTTCCGGTCGACGAACATGTTCAGAACTTATCTTTGCGCGTATCTCGACTTTTTTGGCAATTCTTGTTTGAGTATACGTGCATAGAAGGCAACGAAGATCAATACAACAGCACGATGCCGGTTTATTCTGACAGGCGGAGGCAAGTTGGGCTGCCCTTCATTGTGTCGCTAGATATATCAAGAAGTAGAAACGGTGTGTGGAGCTTGTGGAGAGGAGGAGACGGCTGAGCACTTTACACTCTACTGTAAGGGGCTTCACCTTGTAGCAGCTGAAGAGGCGACTAATTTAACAAACGCACTGAGATTCAAGAATAGTAAGGAAAAAATAGTCATGGGAAGGTGGGGATAACCAAGAAAAGATTATCTGACTGGTGAGTCAAGGGAGGGATGCATTTTTTCTTCTTCACTTTCCGGCGACCCGTGGGCGGAAGGTGTGCGCACCCGGTTGCATAGAGGCGCCTCCGTCCTATGGATCGTATAGCTTTTAAGAACAAATCTCAAGATATATAACTCTATGTTAAATAAATGTTAAAAAAAGAATCTTTGGCTAGGTGGCGCAAGCCGTCGCCCGATTCAAAGGGTTCAGCTTCATCCATCCATCCATCTAAATTCATTCTAAGATAAAAAGGGAAACAAAAATGGCAATCCTTGCTTTTCTGCGCTAGCAGTGCCACGCAGTCTACACACTATTCCCTTGGAGGCCGCCCTGATTAGCGTTCTCCTTGCTATCGATTTTCTTTCCACCGAAGCTAACAACGCGAACAGAAGCGTATCAGTGCTCGCTCGCCTTCGTCTGTCTGCACGGCACCGTGCAGACAGACGAAGATTCACGGCGCGCACAGTCGCAAGACCTTTGACGCGCGGTCGTCCACGCTGAATATTTCATGGCGCACGCTCGCTCCTTCGCGCTCCCCGAGGTCCCCCGCAACGCTGAATATTATCGAGCCGGAGACGGCTTCGCGACGCCTCGGCATGCATAAATACGCGCGTGTCGTCTCGCGGTCGCGATTAAAGCTTCGTTTGGGGCCGCGCAGTCCGTCGCGTCTCTCCGAGCGATACCATCCAGAAGACGAGGCCTCCACGTGACGTCACCGTTGGTGGATCACCGACACCGCCCCCAAGCGGCAAAAGACGCCGAAGCTTGACGAGAGCACGCCGCAAACGCGCTCGTTGTAAGTAACCAAATAGCGTCACTGGTTAGTTGTCAAGAATTACCGCGTTACTGAGGTTCCTTACCGTGCTAGAAAGATAACAGGATACCGTTACCTTTACTTCCAAAATCTAACGAGCGTTTGCGTAGCGGGTATACCTCAAGGCATCCAGCATTGAGGTCTACTCAATATCCTTTCAATCGAAGCCAATCAGAGCTCGGAGTCGCTCTGACGTCACCGCGACTCCTGCGCAAGGAGCAGACGACTTGCTCTCCGCATAGTAAGCGGCCGCCGGCGACGCCTGGATCCGCCATACTGATGACGTCAGAGAGGGAAAGGCTCAGGCGTTATCTTCTAGGCGGCATTGCTCCTCCAGGCATCCTTGGGAAGGGGACGGAGGAAAAAGTAGCGTCGCGTCGTGAAAGTGCGCTCAGCGATTCAAATGAAACGCGCGTCTGGCACTCTGAATAATGTGCATGGTCGTTCTGCTTCCGTGTTCTGCCATCTGCGAATTTCAGACGTCCGTCCGTCGTCGTCGTCGTCTTCGCGGCCCGTAAGGGCCAGATGTCTGCGATCTCTGCACACGTCGGCGAGACTCCGACATCATTTAGACGAGAGAAATGAATCAACGTAGAGAGCTGCACGCGACCTTGAATGTATTTACGCGAAGCCGTATAATACCGGGCGGCAGTCTGTTTGTTGGGATTTTTCTCTTACGCTGTATTTCGGGTGCTAAATGGAATAAAAATTACGCGACCCTCACACTCGACATTAGGCACGGAAGAAGTTAGGGGAGGGAAACGGTGCGACTCCCGCCAACTAATGGACTTTTATTATTACGCTCTCTCCCAGTTTACGACCTCGGCGAGCTCAAAATAGACTTACGCGGAGAGCAAGTTCGTCTGCTCCGGGTTGCGATGGTCTCAGAACGCCAAGCTCTTATTCGGTCTTTGAAAAAAAGAAAAAAATATAGTGGGTAGACCTCAAGGTCTACTCACTATCCTTCCAAAGGTCTACTCCCTATCCTTCCAAACAAAACCAATCAGAAGTCGGTGCTGTACTGACGCCATTGCAACTCCCACGCAAGAAGCAGACGAGTTGCAGTCCGCATAATCACTGAAAGCTTGAGGAATGTAGGGCAAGGCCAACAAACGATTACGCTTCTTGCTTCGCGATTGGTCCTTTGGCGTTCTTATCTGCTAATGGTGCAATCTGATTGGATGCGAGAGCGATAGCAAGATGCTCGGGACTCGCCACACCCTCCGTTTCTTAAGTTGTCAGCAACCATAGCAGTCCCACGAGTGAAGCGACGCCCCCAGAATTCAAACAAACGGCTATGTGACATATCAGTTTTGTTCGAATCCTAAGAAATTCCCGTTGTGATCAATTCTTATATGCAGGAACAAAAAAAGAAACATAAAAATATCGATATACATACTGCTTCCTGAAAATGCAGAAGCATGTCCGTATTGACTGATGTTATTTTTATTTTTTCTGCTGTTCGCCTAACCACAGTTTAAAGGGCCCGTGTAACTTGGGTATTACAGTGTTCCCAGAATTGATGCTCGGACCAGGCAGATTGTTTCAGTGGCACATCAGCTGACTCGATGCCGTGAATTGCACCCCATCTCTTTTGAAATTCAATTGATTCTTACGTAAATATTCTCCACCCAGGGTACTTCCCCTAAATCATTATCATCTAGTCGTACAATACCTCGGACGTTTACGGTTGTACTTGTGTGTCTCACCGACTGGCAGCATAAAAGTGTTGCATTTCAGCTACGTCTGGGCGGTTGTGGCCATGTTCAGCAATCACCTATAGTGAAAGCATCGCGGAAAGTGACCAGCCCCAGTCCTCTTATTGATAACCAAGCCGCCCAAATGGTGTCGAAAGCGTAAAACGATCAAGTCTAAATCGCAAAACGAAAAGCTAACCACAGAGACCTTGGAGGACGGGTGGATTTCTTCCAAGGTAGGGACCCGATCTCCGTGACATCATTCTGATACTGCAGTTCGAATCACTTCTAACTTCGCGTGATGGATATTATCCTACATGATCCGCCATGCACAGCACGTTGTTCAACTGCGTCTCAAACTCAAACGGCATGATACTGCTACTTCCAATTGAGTCAGAATAGGCAATGGCCTCGCAATTTCATCCCGAAACTTCACTTACATCACTTACTCTATAATTTGGTTCGTGTATCTTCGCCTTCCGGCCATTATCCTTCGGAGAAGTTGAAGGATAAATAAGATATCCGATTTCCGTCGCAGTTACGCCATCCCTGAGCTAACGATGTCCGATGCCGCGGTTTAGTAAGTATCACTACCAGGAGATTAGCGAAGCAAAACGCGCAAGGACCGAACTTTAGAAAGCAGACACATGGTCGATCCGTATCCTTTGTTCACCCCTGAGCTGACAGCGCGGTGGGAACTACGCGGTCGCCGGACCAATCAACCTCCTACCCTTCACCACGTGACCACCACTCTCGCCACGAGGGCCTGAGCGGGAGCGTGATCACGTGACCTACAACTAGTCCAACGAGCATGTGTTACCTTCCGCCGCGCTGTCAGCTTAGGGGTGGACGAAGCCGCCATGCGCACGATCTGGAAATTCGTACGCGCAGTTTATAATGCATTTCGGTACACGCGGTGGCCATTTCAATTTCGCGGGCCAAGGGATCAGTGAGTAAACGAAGCACCCCTTCCCCCTCACTGCGGTAATACTCGCCGAAGGAAGGGACGGATGCGAAATGAATCGCGCAGCAGATCATTAGTGATACGACCTTTCCCACTTACACGCCCACTTGGGCGCCGGCCCTTTCAGAATAAGCGCCCATCGGGACGGCTTGTGGCTCCTCCAGTCGTGGCATATTTACTCGGCGATTTTTTCGTTGACCTCCGATGCTTTAGTGTAAACGCAGTTGTGGGCCCGACGTTTAGGACTTCCCACGCCGCGTACGTTGCCTACTTTTGTGTGTTTCTTTTTTCTTTTTTTTTTTTTTGCGTATGTGAGCAGCAGATGAGGGATGACCTTAACATGTACGTCGACTGGTTTTACGTCTCGCGTGTGACGCAACGGCACTACGATGCCGCGTTGGTTTACCTTCAGTATACCGACATCCTGCCCCGAGTTGCACTCGCGAACTGCGCGCGTTTGTGCATGGGAGCCTTCGGCGTTTCCTGCGTGCGTATAGTACTTATACACACGCACAACTGTTTAGCCACCTGTGACTTCCTCTTGTATAGCGTAGCTATACGTGAGTCGGTCGATGGAATGACGTAGATTGACGTAGATTTGACATTGAAAGATCTCGTGACATGCACTTTGCTGTGGTCGAGAAGCGACGCGGTGCTGCAAGGACAGGTAGCGATGCTTCCTCGTATGTGTATGTGTCTCGATTTCGTATGATGTATTTATCGTTAAATCTCGTTCGAGATTTAACCGTAGATACATCATGCACCACCGGTGTGGTCGGTGATTCAAGAAATCGGAGGCTTGAGAAAGTGCAGCTGGAAAATAACGAGGCGAACGAAACGCAGCGTAAGGCTTGTCATCTACAAAAAAAAAAAAAAATAAATAAAAAATGGTAAAAAGATTTTAAACGCAACTTGTGTGAAAACAATAATAATATTGTAGCAGTCCGGTACAGCATAAAAACTGCAAAAAAGATTCCCCCCCTCAAAGGAAAAAAAAAAAAATATATATATATATCCCGTTGTTATTGTTTTTTTTTTTTAATGTTGAATGCGCCAGGCGCTGACGTACATTTCTTTCATTCCGTGACGTCAGAAAAATATTGTACATTTTAACTGAGTGGCTTGGTGACGCCAGTTATCTGCAGGTAATCGGGGCCAGAGACTCTCCTTCAGATTTACTGTTGTGTTTTAACCGTCTACAGCTAATTTTAGCAGATAATTAGCGCACATTAAGGCACTATGCAAACAGAATTTAAGATACATTTTTGACTACGGCACCTGCTTGCGTCAATAGTGTGGCTACGAGAACGATCACCTCAAATTTCCTACCTCTACACTTCGACCCAAGAGCTTTCTACAGCGTTGTTGGAGACAATTACGAACGCGAGAAACTACTCGTACAGTACTTCAGAGCCACGCTCCGTCGCTCTTATGCCAATCAATGCAGCGCACGTAACATGTGAGATAAAGCATAGGCCATAATATGCTGACCTTGTGGGTTTCTCGTTACACCTCCATTTGGTGCCTGTATGGTGGCCAACACGATAGGCATGCGCTGTAGTGTTAAGGAATTACAGTTTCCACAAACTTGAGAGTCTTTGATAACCTGGTATTTCTGATAACGTTAGCATGACTGTGTAAAAAAAGAAACAAAAAATGTGAAAGCCGTTTACAACTCCCTGTAACACCGAATTTGAGCGCAGCTCTTGAGGAGGAGGAGGGAAGGGTACTGGGGGGGGGGGGGGTGAAGTGACCGGGGGGGGGGGGGGGATCACGTGACCTTGGGGGGTCACGTGACGATGCCGATGATGTCATCAGTGACGTCACTGATGACGTCATCCGTGATGATGACGATGCGGATGCCGGTGAGGTCATCACTGACGTCACTGATGACGTCATCAGTGATGATGACGATGACGATGCGGATGCCGGTGAGGTCATCAGTGACGTCACTGATGACGTCATCAGTAATGATGACGATGACGATGCGGATACCGGTGACGTCATCAGTGCACGTGACCTCGGCGGGTGGGTCACGTGACCCTGGGGGTGGTCACGTGACCTCGGGGGGGGGGGGGGGGGGGTCACGTGACCTCAGGTCACGTCACCTGGGGGGGGTCACGTGACTTCAGGAGGATCACGTGGCATCGGGGCTAACGTGACCTGAGGGGGACACGTGAACTCAGGGGTCACGTGACCTGAGGGGAGGTCACGTGACCTCATAGGGTCACGTGACCTCAGAGGGTCACGTGACCTCGGGGGGTCACGTGACCTCAGGGGGTAACCCTCATAACCCCAGTAACGCTTGTGAGGGTAACCCTCGTGAGGGTAACTCTCATAACTCTCGTGACCCTCGTGAGGGTAACCCTCGTAACCCTCGTGAGAGTAACCCTCGTGAAAGTAACCCTCCTAACCCTCGTGAGGGTTACGAGCGTTACGAGGGTTGTTACCCTCACGAGGATAACGAGGGTTAAACTAGGAACCCTCGTGAGAGTAACCCTCGTAAGGGGGTCACGTGACCTGAGGGGGTCACGTGGCCTCAGGGGGTAACCCTCATAACCCTCGTGAGGGTAACCCTCATAACCCTAGTAACCCTTGTGAGGGTAACCCTCATGATCCTCGTGAGGGTAACACCCGTGACCCTCGTGAGGGTAACCCTCGTAGCCCTCGTGAGAGTAACCCTCTTAACCCTCGTGAAAGTAACCCTCGTAACCCTCGCGAGAGTAACCCTCGCAACCCTCAGGAGGGTTACGAGGGTTACGGGCGGTTACGCCGACGGCGACGGCGACGCCGCTCAAGTCAAAAACGGGCGCCTGAGAGCTGCGCTCTAAAACAATTTTAAGGGGATTAAAAAATCAAGAAAAGGTACCCTGAAAGCAGACCCGGAGCTTGGGGTTTTGTTGCTTAAGTTGAAGCTTAGGCGAGTTGGTACGACATACTTTTTTGGAAGATAACTCATTGTCTCTGTTAGCATCGAATAAAGAGGGGGGTTCCTCGTCCTGGCAGTTGACCTCTATAAAGTCAAGGCACGTGAAGATACATAGAGTATATCGTCTGCTGTCCAGTCTAACACCGACATTTCCCTACAAAAGGTTAAATCCGAGGCTATAAAACTCTGTAGGAGGCTAAACCTTGATCAGCCTGTCAAAAGATTCGACGCAGGAAAGCAGCTGAGTTTAGAATTATTCTTTACTGCTAAAACGCATAAGGTAGGCTGCCCTTTGCGCGTTATTGTCTCGGAGGCCGGCACCTGGCAAAAGCCTGTCGCATTGTTCCTACAAAAAAAAAAAAAAGAGGTTTATTCTGTTGAAGACTGACGATCCTTTCCTTGTGAATACCTCAGACGAAGTCATCCAACACACTGGTTATATGACCTGCTCCTTTGACATTAAGGATCTTTATTACTCTTTGCCTCATAATGAACTTATCGTTTGCATTTGTGATTGTATTGACAGGTTTGGTGCTGTTGCTCACCAAAATACGGTTGGAATATCAGTTGATGGTTTTTTAAAACTCCTTGACAAGTACCTGAGGTCGACCTTTGCGACTTGGGAGGGTAGTGTCTACTTGCAACGTCAAGGAGTGTGCAAATTGGATCTTGCATCGCCCCTGCTCTAAGCGACTTGTTCTTAGCAAGCAACGATCGCATCATTCTAGAACACCATGAGGGTACCAATGTTGCAAAGGTTTTCCGATATGTAGGCGATTTTTTAGTCCCGTTGGACACTGACACCTTGTCCTTTCATTCATCGATGACTCATATTTTAGGCATCTTTTCTACCTGTCTTTCGCCACTTGTTTTAATTCATGAAGTACATGAAGCCGGATGTATAAGATTTTGGGATTTAACTTTAACAATGTGCCCGGACCATGTGTGCTGGGCTCATGAACCTCGGGCCGGCAAGCCTCGTCTGTCCCTTTGAGTCCACGCATTCAAAAATTGTAAAACGTGCAATCGCCGAAGACCTGCAACACATATACTTTGCGAAGGTCTTGCTTTCACAAAGTTCAACCTAGCTTCGATAAGCAAACTGAACGCCTCACTGGCGGTTGGGTTCACCTCACACGTGTTGACAGCTGTTGCTGAGTCACTGCTCTAATAAACAAAAACTTGGCCTGCGACGAGCGATATCACTTCCATCTGTGGAAAAGGACGGGAAAGAAGAAAGTTCTGCGTCATTTTGTAATCGCGACTCCGGCGAAATCGACGCCGCGTAGCGGCAGCGCCGAGAAGCTCAGAAGAGAACCGGCGTATTCAGCATGGTATGGCCGATGGCTCAGGAGAGGAGGTCGTTTCGACTCCGTCGTCTGCTATCGCTGCCTGGTTCCCGTAGGCAGCATAGAAACAAACATCGTTTCCAGTAATTATTTTTATGATTCCGCCGTGTCATTCCTACACAATGACTAGAAGAAGGTTTCTACCGTCCAAAAATCACTTTGCTTTAAAATGTAACACTGATTTTACGCTGCAGTGCAGGAATTTGTGGTGGTCCGCGTGCTGAACGACGAAAACGACCTCATTTCGTCCGCCATTTTGCCTGAGCAGCGCGCCCTCTATCGTCCGCCATTTTGCATGAGCAGCGTCGCGAATTTGCACGGCGTGGCCCATAACCTCAAACGTATTGCAGGCAGATGTGATGTGGACGTGTTGTTCACCGCTCCTGACAACCTTTCAAGATGGGCCTGCACTACGAAGCATAGCAATCGTTACGTCACCTGCGCGGAGGGAGTTGTGTATTCCCTCCCTCTGTCTTGCGGCAGGCGTTATGTTGCCCAGACAGGTCACTTTCTCAATGACAGGCCAAGGGCAACGTCTCTTGGACGATTTCTAGTCACCTTGACATACATTGCCGTGGCTGCAGATGCCAGCCTCAGTTTCAACAGTGTGAGGTTGTTAAACGTCACAGAAACCAGCTGACACGCGAAATTCTGGAGGTTTTAGAAATAGAAAGATTGGGTGTCATGCTGTGTCAGTAGTCCTTCTATTAGTGAAAAGACGGTGAGAGTGCAGGCGAGCTGGTGGTAGCTAATCATGTCGTATTACACCTGAGACTGCGGTGGAAGAAATCGGCAAAGAGACGTTCTCTGTGTCTGTTCCTTCTACTGAAAGTTCTTCCGATTTCTTCCACCGCAGTCTCAGGTGTAATACGACATGATTAGCAGTCCTTCTGTTGCATTATCAAGAAAAGAGGTTCATTTTCTGACATCTTGATTAGCTTGGTTTTAGCGCGTGCCCTCTGTATGTTTTTTTTAGAGGCGATGCTTCATTTTTTGTGCTTTTTGCTTTGTGTTTTAGGATGATTTCATTATTTTCATGTTCTCAACTGTGCCTGTTAATATTGCACCGTTGCGCCCAATAAAATTGAGTTGCGAGTCAGCGCTCTGTCTGCGTCCTCCTTCATCCAGTCCGTCGTTTTTTTTTGTTTTTTTTTTCACTGTTTTAATATTTTAAGTTTGGGGTTTTGTCACGTGATGTTACGGTGTCAAAATGTTGCTGGCTCTACTAGTAAGGTTGGGTATCAAGCCGTGGTGTAACTTGACGGGACGTCACTTGACGCCATGACTTGAGACCGTGACCTCACGTGACGTCACGTGATTATCAGGGTGTGCCGGTATAAAAACGTTATAAAAACTCATCACTTATCCATACCTATTTTGCATGTTGCGGATTAATCAATAAGCTCAAATACGTCAGCCAATTGGTTTTTCATGACATCGCATTTTTCTGTTTTTGTGAAAAACATATTTTGGCGTTTTAGAGGGATCACGTGTAAAGAGAGAGATAGATAGTTACACTAATCATGCTCTCATCTAAAAATACGCATACTTCCAATTGAAAACGAGCGTGTTGGTTAATAGATACAATACTTGAAAGTATAAAACAGCGAGGACTAGGACGGGAACAGGACATCTTTCATTTAGCAACAACATAAAATGGCACAACGATAAAACCGCCCCCCTCCCCAAAGGTTTCAACGTTCTCAAAAAGGGAAATGAGATAATGGTTGTAAAGGAAAGGGAGTTTACTGTAAATATAAAAGTTTAAAAAAGCTCTAGCGTCACGACGAGGTATCGCTAATCTAGTTATCTCCGATTACTTAGAATTCGACCTGTGTCATTGTCAATGATAATGAAGGTGCGGAAATATTGTTGTTTACAGTCCCAAAGGGAAATGTGCTATAAACATAAAAGTTTAAGAAGCTCCAGCGTCACGACGAGGTGTCAGTAATCTAGTCATCTCTGGGAATTCGACCTCTGTTTTTGTCAATCATAATGAAGGTGCAGAAATGTTGTTGTTTACAGTCCCATGGCAAATGATTCAATAATTTCTCTCCTAAATTTGTTGTTGTGCCCGCCCAGTATTCTAGTATCAGAGAAATAAGGAGTACCGTGAGTATCAGAGAAATAAGGAGCACAACAGATTTGGGAGAGAGATTATTGAATCATTTGCCATGGGGACTGTAAACAACAACATTTCTGCACCTTCATTATCATTGACAAAGACAGAGGTCGAATTCCCAGAGATGACTAGATTACTGACACCTCGTCGTGACGCTAGAGCTTTTTAAACTTTTATATTTATAGCACATTTCCCTTTGGGACTGTAAACAACAATATTTCCGCACCTTCATTATCATTGACGATGACACAGGTCGAATTCTAAGTAATCGGAGATAACTAGATTAGCGATACCTCGTCGTGACGCTAGAGCTTTTTTAAACTTTTATATTTACAGTAAATTTCCTTTCCTTTATAACAACTATCTCCTTTCCCTTTTGAGAACGTTGAAACCTTTGGGGGGCGGTTTTTTCGTTGTGCCATTCTATGTTGTTGCTAAATGAAAGATGTTCTGTTCCCGTCCTCGTCCTCGCTGTGTTATACTTTCAAGTTTTGTACGCATACTTCAAGGTGTGATTTCAACGGAATTAAAAAAAAAAAAAAAAGACCGGCAAAAAAGAAAGAGACGAAGAAGACACAAACGACACGGACGGGCGCCCGTCCGTGTCGTTTGTGTCTTCTTCCATCCCTGACTTTTTTGCCATTTTTAATACCATTGAAATCATAAACCATATTCGCCATCACTACGGTGTGCATCCCCCCCCCCCCTTCTTTTTGTGTTTCACAATTAGGCCGCCAGGCCGCGCCACTTTACGCTGAACACTTAGATGTTTGTTTATGTTTGTTTGTTTATTTTAGGGGTAAAGGGAAATGGGGAAGCCAGCTATGTGCGGGTCTCCGTTAATGGGACAAGTCGCTACCTGGCTCTTTTTTTTTTCCTCTTTTTTCTTTTTTGAGGGGGGAGGAAGGAAGGAAGGGTGTGAAAGAAAGTAGAAAAAAGCCGTTTACAACTCCCTGTAACGCCGAATTAGAGCGCAGCTCTTGAGGAGGAGGGAAGGGTACTGAGGGTCACGTGTTATCGGGGCGAAGGGGTCACGTGACCTCGGGGGGGGGGGGGGGTCGCGTGGCCTTCGGGGGTCACGTGACCTCGGGGGGGTCACGTGACCCCGTCTCCCCGAGGTCCTCCCGAAGGAACCCGAGGTCGTCCCGAGGTCCTCCCGAAGGAACCCGAGGTCGTCCCGAGGTCCTCCCGAAGGAACCCGAGGTTCTCCCGAGGTCTTCCCGAAGGAACCCGATGTCCTCCCGAGGTCCTCCCGAATTAACCCGAGGTCCTCCGAGGTCCTCCCGAGGGAACCCGAGGTTCTTCCGAGCTCCTCCCGAAGAAACCCTAGGTCCTTCGGGAGGACCTCGGGCTCCTTCGGGAAAATTTACCCGTAATGCACCACGCGGTTACGCCGACGGCGACGGCGACGGCGACGGCGACGGCGACGCCGACGCCGCTCAAGCCGGAAACGGGCGCCTAAGAGCTCCGCTCTAAAACTGATTGTTTTAGATGGTTCAGCTCTTATCAGATAACTGACGACAAGATACTCGTCGAACAGTCAAGTAGGTTTTGTGGTCCAAGGCCATCTGTGCAATGTAACGTCTAGAATCAGAGTCTTTGCGAGCCCTGTATCACGAAGAAAGCGCAGAAGAGCGCGGAAAGCTTTCTCCAGTGTTCCCTTGACACCTTCAGGGTTTAAAAGTTCTATGAGTGTACATGTGACAGTCCGGCGAGCGCGTTACACTTGAAAAGACACCTTCTCGTCTGTTCTTGTGTTGGACAAAACAAAAGTGCGTGTGATAAATTGTCAAGGCTAGCGCAAGTAATCTCGAAAAAGGATCCGCTTGCGACGCATTATGTGGAGTCGCTTCGCTGTGAATGGGCAACCAGCCCGAAGACTGTGTAGAAGCCTTGCCTCAACCCGTGTGAGTTTGCGGGAAATAACGGGGGCAGGCCTGCCAGCCGAAACTCTGGGATGCGGATGTTATTCGATGATGACGTCGCGGATGAACCGACGGCCTCGTTGAAACGATCCAACGAAAATGTTGGTATCGGGTAGTCGTGTGCCCTCTCAGCTAGCTGGTCTGCATGCTCGTTTTCATGAACTTCCCAGATGAGACGAGATCCACTGAGGTGCTACGCGCCATTTCATGCCTTCCGCTGTGGAGGCTTGTAACGCGACTCTCGCCAGCAGGGGAGTTGCGTTATCAAGGCGTTGGAGCTCCTGAAGAGCTCCTCTGGAGTATGTAAGCACAACAGCTTTTGTTAATATTAAAAAATTCGAACACCAACCAAGCCCTTCTGTAGGGACCCAACGTTTCAAGGCCAATTCGGCCTCTTCTTCAGGGGCGACTACGCCTATGGCCGTTGAGGAGCAGTGTCCTTTTCTTTTTCTTCTACGCGGCGTGTGTCTGGCTCTGGTCTTCTTCTTCTACGGCTCTGCCTTTTTCAATAATGTGACGAAGCCCATTCACATAGGCGGATGGTAAAGCCCCTAGAGATCTGTTGATGTTCTGCGGCGTTGTTTGAATGTGCCATGATTCTAGGAACAGTCTTTTTCGAGGATTTGTCTCAACGTCAACGATGCATGCGTTGTCGAAGTCAATGCGATGGTCCTTGACGTCGCAGTGCTCAGCGACCGCGCTACGCTCGTGATCGAACTTGCGCACGTCGTTTTTATGTTGACGGATTCTTTCCCTAAAGTTCTTCGTTTCGCCGATGTATGAGGCCGCGCAAACCCCGCCCGGAATCTTATATACAACGCCTTGGGCCCTTTCTTTAGCAGGGCGATCTTTTGGGCGTGGCATGAGTCGTCCAAGGGTAGACACAGGTTTGTGCGCTAGTTGGATACCCTCTTTCGCAAGCACACGTGCCAGTGCCTCGCTTGTTCCGTTGATGTAGGGAACACTGATGCGGGAGGTTGGGCGGAAATTCGCATTTAACTGTTGCTGCACGTGTCGTTGATTTCGGCCTACACGGCGGGCAACGCGATGGATGAAGCTGCTCGTGTAGCCGTTTTTCTTAAGGTCAGCAATGACGGTTTGTTCCTCCTTTCTTTTGTCCTCTTCTGATGAGCAGATGGTCTTTGCCCTGGTTAAGAGTGTCCTGACCACCGACGCCTTATGATTGGCTGGGTGGCTGGATTGAAACTGGAGGTAGCGTCCAGTGTGCGTCGGTTTTCGGTATACAGAGAATTTTAGCTGTTCCTTTTGCCGTTTTACTAGCACGTCCAGGAGAGGTAAGGTGCCGTCCTTTTCGCGCTCCACAGTGAACTGGATGGCCGGCTCGATGGTGTTGAGATGCGTCAGGAATTTGTCCACTTCAGTTTTTGCCAGGACGCAGAAGCAGTCATCTACATACCGCAAGAAAATCTTGGGTGGTGTAGATAATGACTGCAGTGCCTTCTGTTCAATAGCTTCCATGCAGAGGTTTGCCGTGGTAACGGAGATGGAAGCACCCATCGCGGTTCCACTGGTCTGCTTGAAGAACTCCCCCCTAAAGCTGAAATATGTACTGTCGAGGCAGAGCTCAAGGAGGCGGCACAGTTCATCCACGCTGAGGTTCGTTCTGTCGCTGAGGTTTTTGTCTTTTTCTAAAGCGTTCCTAGCCGTGGCGACTGCCAGGGGAACAGGGACACTTGTAAAAAGCGAGATGACGTCGAACGATACCATGGTGTCCTCAGCGCTCAACTTCAAGTTTTTCAAGACTCACCTGGACTTTACGGTTGCCTGCCGGGACTCCCATGTGGTTCCCCAAAGCCTTCGCATTAAGCGCCTCGTTCATACGCCAGAAGGACACAAGATCCTCGAGCAGGCTGAGCGCCGTCTCATTAAAGCCCGCATCCACGAATGCCACGCCACTTTAAAGAAAAAGAAACTGGACCTTTTTTTCACTCGACGGCAGCTAGAATACAGCATTCCAGACGTATTCCCATCTCTACAGTCTTTCGCCGAAAGTGTCGCCTCCACTGCTGCTGAAAAACAGCAAGTATCTCAAGGCAAAAAGTTTTCGAGACTGCAAAACAGACAAACAACACAACGCAGCACCAACACCGCTAGTTTTGTCACGAACCTCTCGCCCAGGTTACTCTCCCCTTGTGAGATTAATGTATTAGCCAAGGGCCATGGGTTTAACATGACCACTACGAGGCCGCCTTTGCCAAAAATGGTCGCAGCCCTTGAAGACGGCATCGCGCACATGAATCCAAGCTCTCGCGAACGAACCCGACAAAAGGTGATCGGCATCTTGTCTAAGATACCGCAACATCAGCAACACAACCTACCTAAAGAAGAAGAGAAAGCACTTCGAGCGCTTCGAGAAGATGACAAAATTGTGCTCCTTCCAGCCGACAAGGGCAACTCGACTGTCGTCTTGGACCGTGATGACTACGAGAAAAAGGTTCACGATCTTCTTGATACTTCCGCTTATAAAAAGCTGCCAAAGGACCCTACATCACAAGTCCAGGCAAGAATGAACAAAGTTCTAGCGGACATTTTCAAGAAGCACCCTGATTCAAGAAGCCTCCACCTGCGACTACTCTGTAGGAATGGATCTGCTCCAGGCTTGTATGGTCTTCCGAAGATTCACAAGCCTAGCGTTCCTCTTCGGCCTATTGTAGATTTTACCACCTCGCCACTTCGTGCTCTTTCCAACTATCTTCATCGCACCTTTTCTCCTCTTGTGGGAAATACGACGACCTATGTGCGCAATTCCAGCGATTTCGTAGAGAAGGTTGCACTATTAAAGTTGAGCGCTGAGGACACCATGGTATCGTTCGACGTCATCTCGCTTTTTACAAGTGTTCCTGTTCCCCTGGCAGTCGCCACGGCTAGGAACGCTTTAGAAAAAGACAAAAACCTCAGCGACAGAACGAACCTCAGCGTGGATGAACTGTGCCGCCTCCTTGAGCTCTGCCTCGACAGTACATATTTCAGCTTTAGGGGGGAGTTCTTCAAGCAGACCAGTGGAACCGCGATGGGTGCTTCCATCTCCGTTACCACGGCAAACCTCTGCATGGAAGCTATTGAACAGAAGGCACTGAAGTCATTATCTACACCACCCAAGATTTTCTTGCGGTATGTAGATGACTGCTTCTGCGTCCTGGCAAAAACTGAAGTGGACAAATTCCTGACGCATCTCAACACCATCGAGCCGGCCATCCAGTTCACTGTGGAGCGCGAAAAGGACGGCACCTTACCTTTCCTGAACGTGCTAGTAAAACGGCAAAAGGAACAGCTAAAATTCTCTGTATACCGAAAACCGACGCACACTGGACGCTACCTCCAGTTTCAATCCAGCCACCCAGCCAATCATAAGGCGTCGGTGGTCAGGACACTCTTAACCAGGGCAAAGACCATCTGCTCATCAGAAGAGGACAAAAGAAAGGAGGAACAAACCGTCATTGCTGACCTTAAGAAAAACGGCTACACGAGCAGCTTCATCCATCGCGTTGCCCGCCGTGTAGGCCGAAATCAACGACACGTGCAGCAACAGTTAAGTGCGAATTTCCGCCCAACCTCCCGCATCAGTGTTCCCTACATCAACGGAACAAGCGAGGCACTGGCACGTGTGCTTGCGAAAGAGGGTATCCAACTAGCGCACAAACCTGTGTCTACCCTTGGACGACTCATGCCACGCCCAAAAGATCGCCCTGCTAAAGAAAGGGCCCAAGGCGTTGTATACACCGTTTCCGTCTAACCTCGACCCAGCGCGTAACGTGCGTAGCCTCGACTCGGCGACTCGGCGCACAGCGGGAATAGTTCTTCCGGTTCTAACACTTCCGGTATGCGGGAGCAGGCCTAGCCAGCTGACAAGATGCTGAAGTGGTGCGCGTTAAACGGGTTTTGAAGCCCTTGACAGCGAAGTGAGTTGTAATAAGGTGGGTTAATACTTCGATGTATCATGTCCGCGCATATTTGGTCATCGGGCTGCCACTGCGCAGTCGTTGGCTGCAGCAGCAATTTCCGAAAACGGAAGATTGCGCGCGACAAATTGTGCACCGAACACAAGAATATCGCAAAGCGAATGCGGTTGTAACGTATAGGTGACATTCACTTGACGTAACTCGCTAGGTGCTTTGTCATCGGCCACCACGGTCGCCATCTTCGAGGTCTGCTTTTACCCCACGTAGGTGTCAGGTGCCGTTTGGCCGGACCTTTCAGCGTGGGATAGCAACATTTTACAACTTTAAAGGGTCTTTTTGGCCGAAACTATGGGTTATTCTTAGACTTTGGTGCTTTTAAAGCGCCGTGGGAATATTTTTTGTGTGTGATTTAGTTCATTTTTGTCGCTATCGGACTTTTCCGCCGCGGCGGCGTTGCTCCATCGGCTCAATGACGCGCTCCGTGTCGCGCGCCGTGCCCACGGCGGTAGCTCTTTTACGAGAACTGTGATTTTATACTTTGGGGCTTTTGTAGCACGGTGTGATTACTCTTTGTTTTGTTTTGCTAGTTCCCTTATTGTTTTTTCTCTAGCGGATTTTCTGCACTACGGCCGCGTAACCGTGTTGCTCCATCGCCTCCGCGTCGTTCGTCGTGCCTTCGGTGTTCGTTCTCTGCAGAAACATACCGTGCGGCTCACCGAGTGCGCAGCTAATGAAAAGTGCGTCGCATTTTTTATTAGCCTGAACGATTTAAAAACCGCATGCAAGCGATTTGGCGAGCGACGATAGAAGCGACGGCGACCCGCTTCGCTGTCGCTCGGTCTCTCGCGCGACGAGGCAAAGAGCATGAAAGCGACGGAAGCAAACGACCAAAGCGATGAGCGATAAGTGTTCTAAAAATTCAAAAACCGAGCTACGTCGTTAGCTTGGTTTTTGAATTTTTAGACAGTGCGACAGTGAAGGGTGAACCGCATGTAAGCGATTTAGCGAGCGACAGCGACGGGAGTCGGCGACGAGCGACGGAGATTCCTCACGGTCGCTCGTAGCGTCGTTTGGTTTTTAGATTTCTGGAAATCGTCGCTCATAGCCTTGGTAGCTTGCTCCCGTCACTTTTATACGGTTTGCCTCGTCGCGCGAGTGACCGAGTGACAGCGAAGCGGGTCGTTGTCGCTTGTCTCGTCGCCGTCGCTCGTCTTGTATCGTGGCTCGATCGCTGAATTTCTTACATGCGGTTCAGCCTTTACACACGGTACTCGGCGGCAACAAGGGAATTAAAACGGCTTGCCCCCGAGGTAAGCTGTTTTCTCTATTCTGTTCAACGAAGCTGCTTCAACGATATGAAGTTAGCACACACTACCAACTGACGACCGCATACACAAGCCAATCAAACGTCAAATAGCGACCTCGAAGATGGCGGATCGACGGTGGATCTCCCTGGCAAAATTGAACCTGCAGGCTCAGTGAATACCACCTATACACTTTGCATCGCTTCCCCGCTGATATCAGCGGGGAAGCGATGCAATATCAGCACATAAAAAAGCAAATAGGCAGTATAGAAACGGACATCTACAAGTGCAGTAATAGGCCTCGACAAGTCAAATGTAGAACGAATTTTGCAGCTTGTGGTGCATTACACCCTGGGTGTAATGATTGTTATTGGCTACTCAAGTTTTGTTTTTCATTCCGTTCATTCCTACGAGGATGTGCACTATAATTTTGTGTGTTGCTCGGTAGCGACGCCCGTTAAAATACGTTAATGGAAACAATACGAAAAGAGGGCGCAAAATCGTCGTCGTCCAACTAGCGCACAAACCTGTGTCTACCCTTGGACGACTCATGCCACGCCCAAAAGATCGCCCTGCTAAAGAAAGGGCCCAAGGCGTTGTATACACCTTTTCCGTCTAACCTCGACCCAGCGCGTAACGTGCGATAGCCTCGACTCGGCGACTCGGCGCACAGCGGGAATAGTTCTTCCGGTTCCCCCCCCTCCACCCCCCTTTCACCCCCATCTCCTGAATAGTTCCGACGCATCTGGGCGTCATTCGAAGTAGAAATGTCCCGGTAACTAGCGATCGTACCTTGACGGTGCACAATAACAATAAACCTTTCGGCCCGCGTCGCCAACTCCGATTGTGAGTATTTCTACGATTAAACGATGATACTTCTATGCCCAGGGTCGCCCTCGCTCGCGCATAGAAACCCTCCGTTAGTCATTCGCAGAAGGCTGTCATTCTTCACAAACAACAACACGAGAAGAGTAAACACTGGAAAACGTCCTCAGGAAAAGTGAACATGCCTCCGATTACGATTACCGGCGACGCTGGCGACGAACCTCTCGGCGCTGTTGGCGCAACAACGGGCGCCATGAAGGTGAATAAGCACGCCAGAACACAATAATTCACACTTTCAATAACAAACAAATGAAGAACTCACTAAAGGGAAAGCAATGAAGATACGATGCACGGGGTCAATGGGGACAACGCGGGAGATAGGAACAACGCTGCTCTCCGCATACCAAAATGGGCGCACAACAACCGTACGCCAGACGGCGCGGCTGTCGCTGCAACACGCAAGATGGCGACGACTACGCGGAAAAGGTGTATATAAGATTCCGGGCGGGGTTTGCGCGGCCTCATACATCGGCGAAACGAAGAACTTTAGGGAGAGAATCCGTCAACATAAAAACGACGTGCGCAAGTTCGATCACGAGCGTAGCGC
Organism: Ixodes scapularis; assembly: GCF_016920785.2. NCBI lineage: Eukaryota > Metazoa > Arthropoda > Arachnida > Ixodida > Ixodidae > Ixodes > Ixodes scapularis. Next base: position 74,114,800 of record NW_024609880.1, on the reverse strand, counting down.
GGTCGCTGAGCACTGCGACGTCAAGGACCATCGCATTGACTTCGACAACGCATGCATCGTTGACGTTGAGACAAATCCTCGAAAAAGACTGTTCCTAGAATCATGGCACATTCAAACAACGCCGCAGAACATCAACAGATCTCTAGGGGCTTTACCATCCGCCTATGTGAATGGGCTTCGTCACATTATTGAAAAAGGCAGAGCCGTAGAAGAAGAAGACCAGAGCCAGACACACGCCGCGTAGAAGAAAAAGAAAAGGACACTGCTCCTCAACGGCCATAGCCGTAGTCGCCCCTGAAGAAGAGGCCGAATTGGCCTTGAAACGTTGGGTCCCTACAGAAGAGCTTGGTTGGTGTTCGAATTTTTTAATATTAATTACTCCCAACCAGACAGATCTCTGTCAAATGTTTACCTTTAAAGGGGTACTCCGCCGATTTCTTCATGGTCCCCGATTTGCTTGAAATTTTGCTAAACTCGCCAAACAACATCGCCAAAATAGTATCCCAAATATTAGGTCAAAATAATTTTTTTTTCACGAAGTTATTGAATTTACAATTTTGGTCCTCACCGTGTTTTTCAAACTGAAAGTCTCTACTGGCAACAATGAAAAAGTGACGTCATTGGAAGTGCAGGGGTTCACTCTTTGGACTGTAGAATTTGTTCCCAACTGATTCGAAGCAGTTTCATGGTGTCAAATGAATGCATTGGAAGCTCGCTCCAGTCCCCGCGCTCCAGCACGGAACAAATAATTGGCATATTCTATTTTTTAGACTGCTCGCCCGACTGGCAAGCTGAACTTCCACTGACGTCACGGCCCTGAAAAGGGCGGGTATATTTGAATGTCTGTTTTTGCATCATTTTCATTTGCCGATTTCACAATAACTATTATGAATTTCACGATATTAAATAGCATTCCAGAAAGGGTAAAGGCCTGGGAGTCAGAAAATATAGTTAGTTGAGGTAGCTCAAAAATCGGCGGAGTACCCCTTTAACAGCTTTTGTTGGTGGCGAGATATTCTTAATGGCAACGAGAGCTTCCCGGATGACATCGAGCTCTTCCGTGGTTGATGATGATAAAAAATTCAACCTGCCAACCTGCCGGGAACATCATAGTTCATTTAGGGAATGGTGATTCGCACGGTGGCGCTATGTTTGGTGAGATTTATTGAGGCGCCCGTGTAGGCCTGAATCCAAATTGTGTAAACGTCGTCCAGGCACTGGAGAGCGATTGATCGTGCGACAGACGTAGGGACATCTGCCTTACCCCGTGGCATTAGAAGCGCATCTTCTATTGCCAGTGGAGGGTGTGTAGAATATCGCAGTGGAGGAGCAAGAAATCCATAGGAGCTTCAACTTCAAACTCAAATAATTTTGTCTGACGTCCCAGGTGAGTGTTTGGACGCGCGAGCAAATGGGTGCGAACTGTATCCACAGAGGGGAGACTGCTCATGCGAGCGATGTTGCGCAGTGCTCTTTCTTCTAGTCTCAAGGACAGTGGCCATTCTCCTGCTGTAATAAGAGTCACAACGTTTCTTTAACGAAGCGGGGAGTCGCACGCAGATCCGTAGCACACTTGGATTGGCAGTATGCGGAGAGCAAGCCGTCTCCTTCTTGTGCAGGGGTTGCGGTGACGTCAAAACTGGGCTGAGCTCTGATTGGCTTTGATCGGAAGGATAGTGGGAAGGCTTCAATGCTAAACGCCTGCTAATCAACTTTTCTTTTCTTGTTTTTGAACAGCCAATAACGTTTGGCGTTCTGGGATCATTGCAACCCCTGTGCAAGAAGCAGACCACCTCCGCATAGGTCACTGCTTCTCTCCTTCGCGTCTTTTCCGCCGGGTGGCGTCGCCTCGCTCCCCAGGAGTTGTAGAGAGAGGCTAGACTTCAGAGAGTGAGCAACTCAAGCCATGGAGAGCGTTTGCAATTTAAGAGCGGTCGTCTACTGCGCAGGTTTGCTCGCAAGTGCGTATGCGTTGCGTTGTAGCGGGGCGAGGAGGAAAGCAGGCGAAGAGGCAGGCAGTGAAAACCACGTGACGCCGATCATGCGGTTGGAAACACCCCGCAATCGGGGCACACTAGATAAAGACTTTCCAATGCGCTTCCGCAGTGATACATGCTCGTAAACATTAAACAAAGAAGAAGAAAAAAAAAAAGAACTTCAAAATAAAGGTGAATCTTTTACCGGCCCAAACTGCCTTTATAAGCGGTCCTTTTACCGCGTAAAAACGGGATACACAGCCCGTTTTGCGAGGAGAAGGCGCTCGCGATAAACCGTCCCGCAACCGTAAAGAGAAAAGCAAGACGCGGAAGCCCCTTTTTAAACCACGACGGCGCATTCCTTCGAGCGCGCAGTATATAATTTTATAATAGAACGGGGAAAACGTCTTCGGATGTTTGGATACGTTTTGTAAATCGCTTTTCCTTCGTTCGCAATTTAGTTTTTTTTATAACGACAAAAACAGAACGCATGTAAGATATAAAAATAAGTAAAAATATATAAAGACAGCAGACAGTAGAGAATAAAAAAAATAAAATGTCACGACAGCCTCAGGCAGTCTGTCTACGCTGGAACAAACACACACGCACGCTCCCGACAGTCGGGACAAAAAAAAAAATGAAGTCCACTCGTACGCGCAATGCGGAAGCTAGTGCTCAAACGGTACTTTTTATCGGGCCAACGAGCCAAATGTTTCGCTTACAGAAAATAAAAAAGACAAAAAAAATAAAAAAAACTAATGCAAACAATGTAAACGAAGTTGGAGAGCGACTCTTTTTTTTACGTGGTTTTTGTTTTTTATAATGTCTATCCCTGTACCACGCGAACTGCGCGCTGGAAGTCGTCTTACAGCTCTTCATTCGTTCGTTCGGGGTCCAGGTAGGTACTGCATATGTAGTACGTAACGTGCGAGAGTGTTTGATATATATCCGCGACGAGACTGGAACTGGGAAAGCCGTAAAGTTAACGTAAAAACGGAAACTGCGCGTTCGGTTGAATCACTGTACTTCTGGTGGTGGATCCAAACGAATGCAATAAATTTTCAGGAAGGCGGAGTCGGCATGCTGCTGGGATTCTGGCTGGTTCGACGAGTTAATAAACTTGCACCCGCTCTCCTGAGGTTCCGCGTCAAACGGCTCTATCGTTCCATTTCTGACGCCTTCTGATCTTTGCAGTTCAAGAACGGCGTGATTTATGTTTGCTCCCTCCGGCTTTGTCCGTTATGTGACTCGTGCTATATTAATTTGCATAAAATTCTTTATAACAGAGATCCCCCCCCCCCCCCTTCCCCAAACCTTTTCCCCAAGAATTCCTCGTCTGCCCTTACATAAAATATCTGGCTGAATTTAGGGGAGAAATTAAATTGATATACCGTTATGCACAATCCAGGTCAACCAAAGCGTTATTGGTCACGAGGAAACTCTTTTGCCGCTAAATGTATCTCTAATGTGACGTCATGTGACCTGATGTCACGTGACGTCATGATATCACACACGACGCCGACTTCAGACCGTGACGTCATCACTTGACCACGTGGCGTGACGTGAGGTCATATGATGTCAATAAACAATTTGTCATTTTCCAATCCCCGAAACGACTGTTCTTTCTTTTTTTTTTTTCTTCTTCATTTTTGTTTTTTACACAAATTTTAGCGATCGCTCCCTGTCAAGGTCGCTGTACAAAGAGTAGGAGGAAGTCATTTTTTGTACAGAAAAAATTGCCAGCGACTTCGATTTCCAAAGTCATATAAATGCATGTAATGGAGTATGTTAAAATAAAAAGAAAGAAAAAAATAAAACGAACACACATCAAAGCATAAATCAGAAAACGGTTGGATGGATGGACGGATGCTAATGGCTGTTCCCTTTATAACGGGCGGCAGCTTGCGCCACCTATAGTCTAAATCTAAGAAGACAAACATACGATTCCTCCCGCCATTGTAAACCAATTTTCTCCCTCGAATTATCGCCAGGCAGTGTGGGATATCCCCAGGATGACCGTTGGGTGATCGGGCAAAAACATTAAAATAAAAACGCTTTGAAAGGTGGTACCAGGCGTTCGATAGCCAACTTTGCGCTGTTGGCACCTTCAAAAGAAACATACTCTCTAAGAGCAAATATGCCAAGAAAGTGGAACTCCTGGCCATCGTTCCCGGTAAGCTAGCCACCCCAGCTGGCTTCCCAAAATATATTTAAATATATAAATAAATAAAACAGCTTGCGGCGATCGCCGGATGCCCCGATGTGGTTTATACGCGTAATACAAGCCAAACGTTGCTCGAAACTGTTTTCATTTGCCAGCTATGTCGAGATGCTTCCAAGAGACGACCCGCAGGAGATGGGTCATGGATGGACAGATTAGGCCAAAGCACGCTCGAGGGCATTTCTGTTCAGAAATTTTATAAAAATAAAATAAAAAATATAAGGCTATTTGGATGCAGTTAGGAGTAGGGGTGTCGCGAACCGGCGGAGGTTCGAGTTCGACCAGGTTCGACTTTTTCGAACCTTTAGTGGAAAATTAGACGAACCTTGTATTGAGGTTCGACTCGTGTGCGCATGCGCGACAGGCTGGCCAGTTGGCTTTGGATTGGATGGCGACGGCTAAGGGGAGAATTAAGGGCAGCGCTGATTGGTTATTTCAATTAATGCAGTTACAAGAAGATTAAGTTATTAACTTCTTGAGTGATTAGAACTGGTTTCTTTTATTTTCAACTGCTCATAAAATAAAATAACCCTTTGCATAAAAAAAAAATTCTCCAAACCTAGACATGCTTGTATCAAGGTCTGGCCACAGTGCCCACAAAGTCGAACCGGTCGAATCTGGGGAAAAGTTCGAATCGAACCCCGAAAGTTCGACCTAAAGATCTGGTTCGACAAAAGTTCGCGACACCCCTAGTTAGGAGCCACCTGAAAAGCTATGAAGAGAGCAAGTCGTCAGCTTCTTGCACAGGAGATGCTGTGACGTCAGAACAACGCCGAGCTTAGATTGGCTTTGACTGAAAGGATAGTGGGTAGACCTCAATGCTAGATGCCTAGAGGTCTACACAATTTTTTTTTTTCAGTTAGTTGATAAGAGTTTGGCGTTTCGACATCGTCGAAACCCCAGTGCATGAAGCAGACGAACTTGCACTCCGCATAGGCTTCAGAGTAATATGGGGGCGGCATCGCCACCATATTACCCCATATTGCCCCCCCTTCCCCCCCCCCCCCAAAAAAAAAGGTAATCGATTACAATTACAGCTACTCTTGCCTAAAAAGGTATTGAATTATAGATTACTTAATTACTTGACAGGAAAAGGAATTGGCCGTTACTTGAAAGGTAGCCAGTATACTTTTCCCGATATGGCTCCAGATTTTCAAAACGAAATTTTTTTTTTCTTTTTCAGTTTCCGGTTCGAAAACGGGTTTTTTCGTACGGTCCATTATTGGAATAGAATCCTCGAATTATAACTCACTTGTCATCTTAATCCACCAGTAGTGGTAAACCAGCCTCCTGCCGGAGATTTCGTTCGAGGATTCATATAGAAACAGAGGTTGCCATTACGAAGGGGAGGGAAAAATTGTAACGTTTACAAGTAATTCTAAAAGTAATGAGATTCCTCTCGTGATTACTTTTTATAAATGTATTCAAATTATTTCAAAATTACTTCAATAATCGTCGACTGTAAGTAATTTGATTTACAAGTCTGAGTGCAGAGCAGTGGCATATAGTTAGGGATTTTTTTTCCGGGTAGAGGGAGAGGGAAGGGCTGAGGTGTCCGCAAGCAGTCTTTAGTATGATGTATCTGTGAGCGCGGCTTAAAGTAACGTTGGCAAGGCTTGACTGTATCAGATGGTTAACGCGCACCAGCAGTAAGATGGTGGGCAAGAGGCGGTATACTCGGAAACTTGTACAGCGGGTATGATGAACGACCATAAAGTCGTTAGCTTGAACGAGGAATCGGAAGAAAAAGAAATTCAAACCAGGGCGTGTTCTAAACGTACAGTTAGTTTTCATATCGTTCCGCTTTAAGGACAAAAACTGAGAGGTACAGTAGTGGGAACGAGAAAATAAAAAATATATAAATAATATGAAAAAAAAAGGGGGCCAAGGGGGAGGATGGAGACTATAATTACGCCGGTGGTACCGAGACTAAAGTGTCATCTTCCGCCCGACTCTTGCAAATTGATGGCGCTCTGGTCATCCGTCTTCCTTCCGCCCCGCAACGCGGGTGTTCCAAAATCGGGGCATCAAGGGGGAAGTCTCGACGCCTGCTACTGCGAGAGGATCAACGGGGTTGGGATGGATACCGGAGCAAAAGAGGAGCAGTCTGGTGCCTGCGTACGAATTTAACATTTTCGTTCGAGACTGAACAATAGAGTCTTAATGGCGGTGATACTGCAACGCGAGCATTGACATCGTATAGAGATGTTTAGTGGCATCACGAGGCCAGCAACTTTCTTAGGGTGTCCTTTCTTGTGCGTTTAGGATGTGTATAAGAACTGCAGTCGAAAAGCATCATGTTTCGGGGATCAAGATTCGGGATAATTGCACCCAGCAAAATAAAGCTCCGCCTCATACCTTATACGCACCTCGACACTTGGAAGATGGAGTGGAGCGTTGCTTGGGCGCAAAGCCTCTACTGCAGTTTCTATGGCGAAACAGACTATACAGAGATTATAATTATGTCTAGACTATGGGTACAGTGAATGCATGGCAACTCAAGGTTCAACTTGCAATAAAAAAGAAGAAAAAAAAAAACTACCGGGCGTAATGCTATTTTGGGTAAGCGTTTTGAGACCGTGACAGACGTGTAACCGCTAAGTCTAAACTAGTCGAGGCTATTTGCAAACATATTAGAATATATAAAAGTAATCTGTATTAACAAGCGAGGGCTGCTATGCTTGGTTTCACCTTAGGCCCAGACGCAGTCGGTGCCACGAGCTGATGGACGAATCCAGACATGAACCAGGTACTCGACAAAAGTTACTAGATACCCGCTTCAAAAAATATTTAAAGTACTACTCAAGATACTTTATCTGAAAAATATATTGAGTAGAGTACAAATACTTTGAAAGGTAGCTCAATTACTTTCAAAGATACTTACTCAGTGCGCAACTTACATCGATTGCGGTTACACTGTAGAATGCTTTATTTGCGAACGGAAGGAAAGTAAGCGAAATCGCAATGCTATTCTACGTATTGCAGTCGCAGTACTAGCAGTAGCGTCATTTATGCGTGTTACAAGATTATATTGTTAAGACAAATAAGCGAAAAGAGGTCACTATCTATATTTATATCGCTGAAAATCACACCTTCTGGTGGATTTGTAATGCGCACCTTGGACGCACCGAACCGTTTCGCTGAGTATCGTAGTCGCGATATCCGGAGTTCACGTTAAACAAATTTTATGCACAAAAAAAATTACTGTATAACAAGGAGGGTTTACAAATAATAAGCATGGCACTTGATGCATTCTCAAGTAGGGCATTTGCGACTCCAGCGAACTTTAGGGGGCGCGCTGGTCAGGCAAAATGGTGGACGAAAGGAGAATCGTTCTCGTAGTTCAGCATACGGACCACCATGAATTCCTCGCACTGCAGCTTAAAATCGGCGTTACATATGAAAGCGAGGCAACTTTTTCGACAATAGAAACTTTCTTCTAGTCATTGTGTAGGAATGACACGGCGGAATCATAAAAATAATTACTGGAAACGATGTTTGTTTCTATGCTGCCTACGAGAACCAAACAGCGATAGCAGACGACAAAGTCGAAACGACCTCCTCTCCTGAGCTTCTCGGCGTTGCCGCTACACGGCGTCAATTTCGCTGGAGTCGCTAATACCCCCAAACGCTGCATACATACCTGACTAAACTTCGAAAAAAAAAAAAAAAAGAAGGGCACACAGGGACAGGGAGAAGCACTGCTGTCTTTCTCGCGGTTGAGAGCTCATTCTACTCCTAGATTAGGGAGCCTAAGCTCCCTAAGCTAGGGGTAGGAAAGCCAGTAACGCATCCGACGTTCAAAATTACGGTGTTTCAAGTGAATCCCTTTCTATTGTCCATGAAAAGCTCAGTGACGTTATAACCCGATGTGACGACGCCGAAAACAGACTAAAGGCCCGTTCACACATGCAGCGGAGCGCTACAAGCATAGCGCTAACCTCGCGCTAAGCGCGTGCTGACGGCAGCGTTCACCAGCTTTCTATCGCACCGTCAAAACTGTTGCTCATGGCAGAGGATAAGTAGCCGACGACACGTGAGGAGCGCTACATGAGCGCTTCGCTGCATGTGAGAACCGGCCTTAAAGGGGTACTCCACCGATTTTTTGAGCTACCTCAACTAACTATATTTTCCGACTCCCCGGCCTTTACCCTTTCTGGTATGCTATTTAGAATCCCGAAATTCATAATAGTTATTGCAAAATCGGCAAATGAAAATGATGCAAAAACCAACATTCAAATATACGCGCGCTTTTCAGGGCCGTGACGTCAGTGGCAGGCAGGCTTGCCAGTCGAGCAAGCAGCCAAAAAATAGAATATGCCAATCATTTGTTCCGTGCTGGAGCGCGGGTACTGCAGCGAGCTTCCCAGGCATTCATTTGACACCATGAAACTGCTTCGAATCAGTTTAAAACAAAATCTACAGCCCAAAGAGTGAACCCCTGCCTTCCACTGACGTCATTTTTTCATTGTTGCCAGTAGAGACTTCGAGCTTGAAAAGCACGGTGAGGACAAAAACTGTAAATTCAATAACTTCGCGAAAAAACAATATTTTCACCTAATATTCGGGATACTATTTTCGCGATGTTTGTTGGTTAGTTTAGCAAAATTTCAAGCAAATCGGAGACAATGAAAAAATCGGTGGAGTTTAAGGCGATGCAATTTATTGTTTTTCGGTTTTTCTGATGACTCCAACGAAACGTGGAACGCCTCTGAACAAAAAATCGTAAATTTCTGCGGGGAAAAACTTGAGATTGCCATTGCAGCTGACAATAATGAACGAGCTCACCGCCTGTGAAAGTTTGTTACTGGAAAAGATCGACCCATAATCGTCAGGTTTCTCTGTTTTAAAGATAAAGAGCAAATACTATATTTTGGGTTTAAACTTAAAACACTCCCTTTGCAGTAACTTTTACCTCGCTGTGCGAGTAGGAAGATAGGCTACTCACGTTTACAAAAGACGAAAAAGTTCCTTTTAAACTACAATTCGATAAGCTTAAACTCAACAACAGAGCGTACGAGTACAATCAGGACACTGACTGCATCACCGAAGTAAGATAGCAACAAGAGAGATTGGGCACTCACACCCGCGTCGTTCTTCGATAAATCATCCCTTCCCTTATCGTTTACTAACATTAGTAGCGTTCTTCCTAAACGCGATGAATTGAGTGCATTCATCGAAGGTAGCAACCCTGACATAATTGTGCTGACAGAAACGTGTCTAAAATCTGATAACATGAATAACGAAATTTTCCCGGAGAGAAATGACTCAAATTTATCGCCAGGATCGCCTAAACAAACGAGCAGGTTGTGTTATGATAGCGATAAAAAAATAATGTGACCTCGTACGTCACTAACCTATGTAGCAACCTAGAGGCACTTTGGGTCTGCTTATCTTTGTCTAGCGGAAAATATGTCGTTGGTGGGGAGGCACTCACTTGATCGAATAACGTTTTAGCGAACGCCCACGTTTCATCGAACGACACTTTAGCGAATAGTCGGACGCCGCGAAGCGGCGTTTTCGAGTGGGCCAAGTGTGTTCATATTTTTGTAATGAGTTGCCGTAGACTGTCGCCGCGACGCGGCGTAAAGCGCAGCGCTACGGATGGGTTAACGCGCGCCCCCGTTATTCGATAAAACGACCATTCGCTCAAATGTCGCCGTTCGCTAAAATATCATTCGCTCTTGTGATATGGACCCTCGTTGGTGTATGTTCAGGCCTCCAGATTGTGATAAAAGTTTTTGTGCTGAGTTAAGAAATATTCTTTCCGTTATCAAAAGCAGGTTTCGGGATGCTAACATCTATTTGGTGACTTTAATTTTCCAAACATTGAATGGACGACGCTTTCATTATCATGTCAGGAGGAACAGGGGTTCGTTGATTTGTCTTTTGACTTCAACCTCGAACAAGTAATTGATCAACCAACGCGCTTGAACAACATTCTTGATATTTTTCTTGTGTCTCATCCTGGCATAATTAGCTCAATCAAGTACCTACATTAACGGCCTAAGTGATGGCATAAACTGGTACACATAACCCTAGACATATTATCACCTGAACGCTCAATAACTTCAAAGATTATACTTGATTACAATAACGCTGATTATTTTCAAATAAATGAAGACCTCGATGTATTTTTCAACAGTTTTTCTGTGTATTTCTGGAGTCGCACAGTAAATGAGAATTGGTAACTTTATAAAAATAAAATGGTCGAATGTGTTAACCGTTTTGTGCCACACTTTAAAATATTTTCTGATAGCAAAAAGCCTCGGTTTAACAAGACGTTGAAGGCCTTACGCAATAAAAAGAAACGGATATTTCGAGCTGCTATGCGACACTGAACATGCTTGGTTAGAGTACATCTCGTGTGCAAAGCTTTATGTTAATCTCCTACGAGATTTTAAAGGAAAGTTTTATAACTGCGTCCTACCATCCGTCCTAAAACACAACCCTGAAAAATTCTGGAAGCTTATCGCACAAAATGAGACCACAAACAAAATATCCTTGACTATCCGGGAAGGTGGTACCATTTCTGATGTTGAATGTCCTGTTGTTATGAAAAACAATTTTTCATCGATGTTTACACATGGAGGATACGTCCACAGTGCCCGTATTCAATGACGTTAGCTATTGATTCATGAGTCATATTTTCATATTACCTTCGGTAACTGAAAATATTACAGATAACTTAAAAATTACCACATCGGCTGGCACAGATAAAATTAACTCTAAGCTTTTTTTTTTTTTTAATACAAAGCGCATATTCAGTGAAATTTGCAATCTACTCTTTCAATAATCATCGTTCGCCGGCATCACTCCAGACGACTGCAAAATAGGGAAAGTCGTTCTTGTTTTCAAAAATGTAGATCGCCACCTCGCAGAGAACTTCCGCCCGATCTCTTTAACCAGTATTGTGTGCAAAATACTTGAACATATTATTTTTTTCACATGTTGCATCCTATCTTGAGTCTAACGATTTCTTTTATAAACGTCAGTATGGTTTTTGTAAAGGCTTTTATTGTGAAGCGCAATTGCTTGAATTCACCCATGACCTATATCTTAACATGAACTAAACTCTCAAACTGACGCAATATTTGTAGGTTGTTCAAAAGCATTCGACCGCGTTCCTCGCTGTCGCCTTTTGTCTTGATTCCTTAACGCTCTCATGAATTCGCAATTTTCGCTCTCAGTATAGAGTCTGTGGTAATTTTCAATCTGACCTTATTAATGTGACCTCTAGCGTTCCGCAAGGCAGCGTGTTGGGGAAATTGTTATATCCCATCTACACTAACGACCTTCAAAATGCTGTTTTCTAATGCACGTTCGTTTGCGGATGACTGTGTCTTGTACAAAAGAAATAACACTCCAGATCAGCACATACTACTGCAGCATGATTTTGACAGCCTTAATTACTGGTGTGAAGAATGGCTAATGCTACTTAATAAATACAAATGCCAGGTAATAAACTTCACCCGCAAAAGATCTCTTTCGCAGTTCCCATATACAATAGGCACTTCATCTCTTAGTGTGTGTCCATCTTGCACGTACCTTGATGTCCATCTTGCATATAACCATTCATGGGTCACCCATATTAACTCTGTGACCGCCGACGCATCCTGAACTCTCCGTTATATCAAACGTAACCTTTTAACCATCTCCGCAAACTTGCTTACGAAACTTGTGTCTGTCCGAAACTGAAATATGCTGCAGAAATTTGGAGCCCAATCAGAAATAACTAACCACGCACATTGAAAAAGTCCAGAATCGAGCAGCGCATTGTATAACATCCTCCTATTCATATAACATGAGTGTCTCTCTTCTAAAACATCAATGTTCTCAACCATTGCTCGAAGTATGTCGAACCATTCCTACCCTGTGCCTAATTCACAAGTTATATTATAGCTTAATGATTTAAGACAACCCTGAGACAGGGGAAACGAAAAGGACAAACAGGACGAAGTCTCAGACTTCGAGACTTTGTCGTGTTTGTCCTTCTTTCCTCTGTCTCAGGCTGAAATCATGAACGCGAGCCAGCTCGCCTGCGCCTTATCACTCAATACAGTAACTTCCCTTAAACCCCCTAACAGGTCATCTCATCGAACCATTAACAGTAAAAGTTTTCAACACCTTACTGGGACAACCAAAGCGTTCATTAACTCAGTCGTACCACGTGGCATCCACTTATGGAACGACCTTTCCGAATCCATAATCCATTAGCGAGACTGCACTGTTCCGTGAACAACTTGAATAATATTTTCAAACCTCTGCGTTGGCGGTTATTTATTATTAAATTACTACTAAAAGTAATTGAAAAACATGGTATCTTGAGTAGAGTATTTGAGATATAGCGCAAGTCTGGACGAATCGGGCAGCGTCAAAAGTGCACCATATGGTGTTCGTCACGTTTCTGTACTTTCTATCATCGCTGAACCAAAAAAAGGCCTAACGACTTGCGCTTTTCACTCTGCTTGATTGATCCCATTCCCTCGTCAATTTACAGCTCCCGCACGCACCTGTCGCATTTCGCGATATAATCGAAAATGAAACCATTGTTACAAAATGAAGTAAAAATATTTAACCAAATCATCGCTTTAGTTACGAGTATTTCATGGTGCCTGAAGGAGTATTTAAATACACGCAATTTTATATAATTAAAGTGATTCACATACCTGTGCCTATACATTGCCCCACAGGCACGTTCCAGTTCGATCTAAGAGCATATGTCGTGCACTGGTCAAGAATGTTCCCCAACAATCGCTCGTCGCGTTCAGACAGCCTGCGACCGTCGAATCGACATACGACGATTGTGATTGGGTAGAAAAGGAAGAAGCAGAGGGGCTGGGCGCGTCTGATTGGTTCCCTCTCAATTCGATGCGCGCGTTTTTCGCATCCATATAAACGTATCTGTCGCTATAGAGTGCGATCCTGCTGTCCGGCCGACATCGACACCGAAAACCCCGTTTATCGTGTTTTATTTTGTTTTCGCAAGTTCGACATATTAAGCCTTTTCCTCACTTTATTAGTGCCTCGTCACCTGTCATTCGGGACAACGAAGCGAGACCAGAAAGTTCTAGGTGCGAAAGGTAGAGAATGCGACTTGACGGTTTTAAAACGGGGAGCCCATCAACTTCGCCAAATGATCGTACATTTAAAAACTTTCTTCGCGTGTAGAGATGACCTCCCGCAGTTTCCGACGTGCCGACGCCTGACTCCGCGGACATAAAATTGAAGGAGCCCATCGCTTCTCGAAATCGCGCACTTCACGCACCGGCGAGTTAGAGTGAGGTCAGACGACCGTAGCGGCTTCAGTGAACGGTGGCACTCAGGGTGGGTAAATGGCCCTTTAACTGCTCCCAGAGAGAGAAAACCGTTGCCGTAATGGCTTTTCAGTTTTACTGCCGTCAAGTGGAAACAGACGCAACAAACCAATAAGCAAAAACTAAAAAAAAAAGAAAACACCACAAGTAGGAAGAGGTAAATCATGATTGTTCCTCATTGGTGACTATATATAAGCATGTAGACTATAAAAGCTGCATTTTTGTCTCTTAGATCAAGATAGTAAAATGTCGACGAACCAAAGTTCTCGAACTTTGATTATATGATTTTGCGCGCCCCTGCAGAACGAGTGGTGTACAGCCAGCAGTGACCGACAAACGTATAGATGCTGCTGGAGCGCGGCACGCTCTTGGAATGGTCGCAGAACCCCCTCTGAAAGTCCTGATTACTGAATAAAGGCGAAGCATTCGGACGTTGACCATCACTGAAATACTTGAAGCTCCTTATGACACAGGATGTGTTTAAAGGACTTAATTTCACGCGAAAAGTGCCACGCTCGAATGTGGCGAAACAGCGTTACCACAGGTCAAGGCATCACAACGGCATAGCATACGCAGCCCAAAGTATAGGCAATGCATAAGCATCCAAATACAAGAAAATTTTCTTCATAATTAAGCATACGTACTCATTATTAGGCGTGATTCATTATAACGAGCAAGATTTACCAAGCGGCTGCGGGAACCGAACACCGGACCGTGCGATCCGCAGCCCGACGCCCCTGCTGGGGCGTCGGATAAAAGAGGAAAAAAAGGGAGGAAATTTTGAATTTTCTCCCTGTTACCTGCGGAGGGAGAAAATTGGTGGCGTTCCTCCCTTTCGCTCATTTTGCATGACTCGTCCTCTATCGGGAGTTGGAAAAGGGGAAAAACCCCATCTCCGTGATTACTCCTGTTCGCGAGCAATCACTGGTGCTGTGCGCGATGAAGCAACAAAACTGCAAATTGTTTGTGTGATCGCCGGTGCGAGGATTATAGACCCATCAGAGAAAAAAGCGCCACCTGTCGTACGCAACAGCAACTAGTGGCAGCCGCCATGCTGCAGGATAGTGCGCGCCGCTGCATACGCTGCGTTGGCCGTAGACGCTAGTCAATTCCTGCCCACGATGCCAACGTACTGCAGCGTACCCCTCTGTAAGCAGAGTGGGTATCTGGACAAGTCTGGCAATAAGGTACGTATTCGGAAATGTACTCGTTATCGGTTGACGGCGGCGTAGCCGCGCAAACGTTTCCCTGCTGAAGTGCAAAAACGGAACACGAACCGTTTTCACGCTACGCTTCTTTGGGTGTTTGAGTCAGGTGTTTTTAATCTCACTTTGTTGCGTTTGGAGGTAGAGTTTTCAAGTTTCAGCTAGCTTTAAGAAATCAAGGCGTCAAATACAAATATAATGTTGCTCGTGGTATCGCTTGTGGACATGACAGCTTCGCGAGCGCCTAGCTTCAGGTATGCACGAGCTCGCGGTGCTTCAAACTTGCGCGTGTAAATTATATGTTAGGTACGCATGAAGCCATACGACCTGACGCTTTAAGCTGCCTGTAGCGCAGACATCTGTGCAGCGCGTGCTTTATGCAAAGCAACATGCACGCACTTGCAACTTCTGCTTCACTGCAAAATTTGCTGCTCTACATTTCCCAACTCTAAAATCCCCCTCAAGAAAAAGGGACTCGACGTATCAAGTAGGAACTTAAGTCGAATACGTCCTTTACTGGTTAACTTGCGCATTGAAATGTTAGGTCTTAATTCCAAGCAAAAAACGCGATTTGACGAGCGACGAGTCAAGCGACGGCACAAGCGGCGAAAGTCGGCTACGAGCAACGAAAATGTTTCACTGTCGCGTCGCTTGGTTTGGGATTTCTAGAAAACGACGCTCATCGCCTTGGTCGCTCGCTCGTCGCTTTTATGCGGTGTGCTTCATCGCGCGACTGTCCGAGCGACAGCGAAGCGGGACCCCTGCGCCTGTTTTGTCGCACATCCGGAGAGTACTGGCGACTTCTAACTATACAGCCCGTAAATTATAACCGGTTCCTATCATTTTTTGATGACATGTTTGATGTCGTAACTACAAAGATCTTAGTCATTACCTTTTTCTTGCGTAGTTGGCCTTTATAGATGCGGCGACCACGAACCCCTCAACGAGAAAGTTGTAACTTCTGTCGAATTGTCGTTCCGAGTCCGATCGGCTCTTGAAGAAGCGATATACCTCATCATCTTTAACGGCTGGGAGCTGGGAAAGTTCGTTCACCCAACCCGTGATCGGGAAAACGCTACCTGCAGCCATACAGAGGCTAAGGGATCGACGAAACAAGAACGCTACAGTCAAAACAACCATGCCGGCCGCAACAGGGTCCTTCCCAATGGCGGCGGCCGCCCATTGTTGTTGGACTCGTTCAGCGGATTTTCGCTGTTGCCAGATTTTTTGAAAGGGGTCTGGCTCAGAACGGCACAATCGGCATGTAAGGTTTCTTCGCTCGATGACGGAACCGAAAAACGCAAAGCCTAATGATATTTTTTTTTTTTTTTTAATAATATATTCTGGGTGATTTCAGATAGGATCGACCAAAGGATGGCTAGTCGACATTTCCAAATCAACTGATGTTTTTATATGTTATTGTCTAGTGTCTGGTATGACCGAATCCAAACTTAGTTTTGACTAGAAAAAATATTTGGGGACAGGAAAAATCGTAAGGCATGAGGTGGTGGACAGTTGCATTAACGCGCACTGATGGAGGGGGCCCGTTTGAGAGTGAATAACTAAAGCGATAACATTAGGAGAACTCTAATACGTTTTAGGCGCAAACTATGGGTATAGCTTGCTTGTAATATAAAGTAATCATATTTATTTAAATTTTATTTATTTTTCTAAAAATTGACAAACATGCCTGCTCGAACGACAAATGGCAAACTTTGGAGGTCTGTATCTCATGAAATAATTTAATCATTATGATACAACTTGCAGATATTATTCTACTAATATATAGCTAATATTTAAAAAATAACTAAGGTATCTGTGTGATACAATAGTTAGGATATATTTAGTCAAACATGAAAAAAAAAAATCAAACAAAGAAAAATTCCGATGCGAATAAAAAAAAAACACCACCCTCAATTTTTTTTAAATTTAGGTAACCTGTTATACTCTATTTCGGCATTCATTTCCATTAAAAACATGTTGCATCATTTTATTGAGAAAGAAGATACAACTCCCCAAAGTAGGGTCCTTTTTCAAAGCCTACACTTAGCAGTGTTTTACACAAGAACTGACTCTGAGTTCCAGTTTCATGAAACCAACACACATCTTTTATATATTTTTATTCAGATGAGGCCAATGATAACTAAAGAAATCGTTCACACACTTAAATGAAGGAGAAACTACTGTGTACAAAGAGGTATCATATTACGGACTAGTGATCCGAGAAAAGATCATGCAGCCATCGGCCACTAGGAACTTTGTTTACTTTATTCTCCTGCGACACTATATGCTATTCCCTCTTCCGCTCTACCTTCATCTCTCTCTCTCTCTCTCTCATATATATCCCTGATATATATCCAGAACAAAAACATGTTCAAGCATTCCCTTTCTGCGTTGTAGTGTTCTGTGGCTAGCAAAAATCATTTCCTCGCTAAGCTCACGATTATGGCAAAATAGTTGCCGGAAACCGCAGACGACACTCGTCGCTAGTTCTGGCAAAACGGCTGATACAATCTTTTTTTCGCATTTCCCCGCTCGCTGTCAAGGACAAGGGGGTTCGCTTCAACCAGCAAAACATGGCCGCCGACGCCTGTTTACTGAGCAGTCATGCCTGTCGCCATCTCACTCGCTGGCGTCACGGGCGATAATATCAGGCACAAAGGGGCACACCAACCGGCAGCATTATCCCCAAATACTCGAGCCTCGCGTAAATACATAGAGTGTAAACGCTGTCGCCATGTTATCGTAGTAAGACCGCCCCCCCCCCCCTCCCCCAACGGGGGACTGCAGTACGCGACGGCGTACTAACACAACGGCGACGATATCGACATCGCGGGCTCTGAATTTTCCCATAGTTCTACTCCACGGGCATTTCTCGAAACGCTTGATATTGTGTACGCCCGCCTGGAAGGATTTCAGGCGCGTAGTTAAGGTAAGGCGGTTCTCCGCGGCAAAGGAAAGCAATTTCACAAAAGCTTAAAAGCGGCGGCGACGCGTGTGCGGTGAACGCTTGTAGTTTTGGTGTAGACAGGGTGTGTGTGTTCTCGTTGTTGACACCAGCCGGCGATAAGGCGCTGCAGGCGGTAGCTCAGTACAGCAAGGGCTAATCCGAGTGACCATCAACGTAACCCCACCGCCAACCCCTCGCGAACCGGTCGCCGACATGGCTCAGGCTGTGTCATGAACCACGTGGTAGAAGCTCGGGTGCTTTCACATCAGCGCGTGGAGGGACGACAGTGCGATTCCGGAAAGTCTTTTTCGAAGGCCGCTGACCACAATTTTTTGTCTGGAGACTTTCCCTCTTTCTTCCTTTTACGTGGATCAAGCTTTGCCGACAGCCTCAGTTGTGACCTCTCTTTTCAAATGTACGTTTGCAGTGAGTGAGCTCCTCAGCCTCGGACTTGTCACTTGTGCACCCAGTAGTTCTTTCACTTGGCAATTATATGCCATCAGTGGGGGTTTAATTTCTATTATTTATGTATACATTATGAAGACGTCCTGGAGCTCCGAACGAGTGTTTTGTGCAGATTACTTTTGCAAACACAAAAAGACTATACCAAAGCAGCGGAATTTTCGAAGTGTTGGCGAGTTGGACCTAAACTCGTTGAAGCAAATTCTTCCGCCTGACTGTTCCACCAAAGTGAGAGCGACGGACTACCTGTGCTACCATTGCTTCATGCACATCACCAAGGATATCTCGATGCGAAGCTCAGAGCAGTGCCCTGACATATTTGTGCCAGCTGAAGAAGCAATTGAAGATCTAAATCGCAGCATACTACCTACAGATGTGTCGCCGCTGAGACAACAAAGCGTCGTAAGAAGTCGGGACAGGCCTGCCTATGTCAAGAGAAAGCAGACATAACTGGAGCAGGTTGCTGTCAAGAATATACGCTCAAGGCTACGTATTGCGTACGACAGGGACGCACCATCGGGGTCGTCCGAACCAACATGCTCCACATGCACTGAGTGGGTAGACAACTTTCGGCAGGCCTTTGAAGCCGCCACCTCTCTCCGGAAACGTTGTCAACTGCTTACACTCCTGCCGTCAACACTGACGAAGAATGAGGTTCAAAAGATGATTCCACAGGCCTCAATGTACCTCATCAGTAAATCCCGAAAACTCAAGGAAAAGCATGGCGTGTGGTATGAGCCGGATCCTTACACGAGGTGCAAGGTGAGCCCTGAGAACCTGTCTGCTGCCTTAGAGTACTTCACGAAAGACGAGCTACAATGTTCGCGCCAAAGTCCCAACCAGAAGGACGTCATCTCTGTCATGCTCAACGGAGAGAAAACGTTCGTGCCAAAGCGCTTCATGACACGCTCAATACGAGAGGCCTTCCGTATATACAAAGACAAGCATCCCGATTCCGGCGTTGGGCTAACGAAATTTTATTCGTTGCGCCCTAGATGGGTCCAATGTATTCCACACCAGGAAGTGTGCGTTTGTGTGCGCTGCGCCAATTATTATATTTGTATTGCCGCTCTAGAGAACGTTACAGGCTCAACACTCAACACTGGTGAAATGAACTCGGCATTTCTGTGCGACCCAGCAACAGAACTGTGCCTTCAAGGAGACTGTGATCACTGCCCAAAAGGCCAGTTTCTTACACTCCAGGAACTTGATATCCCGGAGGATGAAGAGATTGTGCTTGCAACATGGGAGTCCGGCGACCTTGTGAAAAAAACTTTGGAACCTGAGACTTTCCTAAAAGTCATCCAAGTGACGGTTGGAAGTTGGGTACTTCACAACCATATCCGGCAAACGCAAGGTAAAGCGATCTACGAGGAAAAACAGTGCATGCAACGCGGGAGCATTGTCTTTCATTTTGACTTTGCTGAAAACTGGACCATCGTGCTTCCTGACGAAGTGCAAGTATATCACTGGAAAAAAAAAAGTTACAATATTTACATGTGTAGTGACGACAAGAAAATCTACAAACAGCTTTGCCATCATCAGTGAGGACCTGTGTCACGACGCCGCTCACGCTTGCTTGGCTCTAGAAAAAGTGAAGGAGTGGGTTGAAGACAACGTTGCGGTATACTCGTACGTGACGTACGTAAGTGACGGCGCCGCCAGTCATTTCAAGAATCGCTACCAGCTTCACCAATTTGCAAAGGACGATTGCCCACAAGCCCAGTGGTTATTTTCTGCATCTGGACATGGGAAAAATGCATGTGACGGAGTTGGCGGACTCGTGAAGCACCAGGCCACGCTGAACAACCTGAGAGAACGTTCAGTAAGCGCAATTCAGACGGCCAGGACAATGGTGAGCGTTCTATCAAAGAAACTGAAAGGCGTGCATCTTGTATATCTGGACGAAAATAAGGTTGTTCGGTATCGTGAACAAAAAAAAAGAAGAGTGGCTTACGGTGCGCGCCTTCCCTGGCATTCAGTCTTGGCACGCGTGGCGGCTCAGCAAGTCATCAACAGAAGGGACCTGTGACGTATATGTAGCACGGACAGTCGGATCTGCTTGGAAGCAACTTTATTAAATGGGTACAGCGAGGAAAACCTTAGCGTAAAGTGCCGAATTTGATTTCCCAAGGACTGCTCATTTTGAATGCAGGGACATCTTATTTATCACATTTTTCTTCACGGGGTATTTAATCTACTTTTTTTGTTGGTGGTTACTAATAATTTTTATCTGATCACTATAAAAAAAATCCCAAAATGTTATCCTCGAGCAGGATAAAATATATCGGCTTGCCACGATTCATTCATACACCGAGAGCATCGAAGCTGCTCCAGTTAGGCACTATGGCATCCGTCACCTGAAATTGTTTGTAATCGTAAATACACAGCCAACCTAAATATCTTACTATTATATCTTTGTTTTTGTGTGTGGAAGTAAAGTTATTTATTTTACTCTAGATGTAAAATATACCGGAAGGTACAACTTCACACTGCATCATCTTTTCTCAAATCATTAGTCTCTAATATGATACCACTTTGTACGCTTATGTAAAATGCTGTATATAGTTTCTCCTCCCTTTTACTGTGTGACCGATCGCTCTTTTTATCAATGACCTCATCTGAATAAATGTATATAAAAGATTTGTGCAAGTTTCATGAAACTGGAACTCAGAGTCACTTCTTGTATAGGACACTGCTAAGTGTAGGCTTTGAAAAAGGACCCTACTTTGGGGAGTTGTTTCTTCTTTCACAGTGCAATGATGCAACATGTTTTTTAATAGAAATGAATGCCGAAATAGAGTATAACAGGGTACCCAAATTTTAAAAAAAATCGAAGGTGGTGTTTTTTTTTTAATCGCATTGGAATTTTTCTTTGTTTGATTTTTCCCATGTTTGCCTAAATATATTGTAACTATTGTGTCACTCAGATACCTTATTTATTTTTTAAATAATAGCCATATATTAGTAAAATAATGTCTGCAAGTTATGTAATAATGATTAAATTATTTCATGAGATACAGATTTCCAAAGTTTGCCATTTGTCGTTCGAGCAGGCATGTTTGGCAATTTTTAGAAAACTAAATAACTTTTTAATAAATATTATTACTTTATATTACAAGCAAGTTGTACCCATAGTTTGTTTGTAAAAAGATTTAAAATTCTCCTAATTTTATTGTTTTAATTATTCACTTTCAAACTTGCCCCCTCCATCAGTGCGCGTTATTGCAACTGTCCACCTCTCCCTGCCTTACGATTTTTCTTGTCTCCAAATTTTTTTTCTGGTCAAAACTAAGTGTGGATTCGTTTATACCAGACACTAGACAATGTCATATAAAAACATCAGTTGATTTAAAAATGTCGACCAGCCACCCTTTGGTCGATCTTATCTGAAATCACCCTCCTGTATATTTGCTAGTTAGTTGTAAACCTTTTAATGTCGTGTTATTTGCTTCCGTTTTATGTGTGAATGTACAGGGTGTCACAAATGAAAATTTACACGGTCTTTCTTACCGCAAAAATAAACTAGGCATCGCCGAACGCTCATTCTCCGCCCAAAGGCACAGCTAGAGGTCACAACCAGATGCCAAAGTTTCAGCTCGATCCGATAACTTAATCAAAAGTTATAACTTATTTTCTGAAAATTTCAATGGGAAAATGGAGCCCATTTTTGCCCGGTTTCGGTTTCTGGTGCCATAGAGCCCGATGTGTTTGAAAACTCCGTCGGCCAGAAAATCACTTATAACTTTTGATTAACATATCGGATCGGGCTGAAACTTTGGCATCTGGTTGTGACCTCTAGCTCTACCTTTGGGCGGAGAATGAGCGTTCGGCGATGCCTAGTTTATTTTTGCGGTAAAAAAGACCGTGTAAATTTTCTTTTGTGACACCCTGTATATGTTGTATCCCACACCTGCTTGGGCCTTCGATGGCTTGTAATATCCTCTAAATAAAAAAAAAAATAAAAATAAATAAAAAAATATGGGAGAGTTGAAGTGGGGAAAATTTGCCCCGTACCCAAGAAATACGCGAGCATTTTCCTCCCCACCAAAGAAATAGGAGGGAATCATTCTCCCCTCTAAAAGGAGAAAATTTCCTCCCCTTACTGGAGGGCAAATTTCCTCCTCTTGAAGATTAACATAGGGGACATGTATTTCTCTTGCTTTTTTTTTTTTTTTTTTGGGGGGGGGGGGAGGCAAACTACTCCCTTTTTTTAGGTAAACAGTTTGACTCGCTGCTGCTATCAGACCATACTTCAGAGCATACCAAATATTAAGCTTAAGAGATCCACACAAATATAAACTGTTCCTCAAGATTTGGACGTAATTTCACACTGACAACTTGTCAGTGCGAAGTACCCCGCGAAAATTGGGCCGTGCAGATTAAGAAAAAAAAAAATGTAATAAGGAAATCTCGTTCAGAGACAAATTATGGGGGTCCATATCACATGAGCGAATGACGTTTTAGCGAACAGCGACATTTGAACGAATCGACGTTTTAGCGAATAACGGGGGCGCGAGTAAACACATGCACGACGAAACCGTCCGATCCGACGTCCGACTACGCAATATGACGGTCGGAGGCGAGGCTTTTCAACGCTCTCCGATGCTACGAATACCCTCGCCCTCCAAGGTCATTCGCTAAAGTGTCATTCGGTGAAACGGGCGTTCGCTAAAACGTCATTCGATCAAGTGAGTGTCTGCCCTACACCCTCACCTTTTCCTCTCCAGCGCCTTCGTCCCCAGTGTCTGGCCACCTCGCGGCTGCAAATCGCGAAATATTCCCGTTCTTTGCTTGGTATTACGCAACGAAATTGTCATAATTCAAAAGAACGAGGCGGTTTCCCCATCCATTTTGGTAAGAAAAAACAATCTAAAAATAAAACTGCAATTCTTTTGCATCGCCGCTAAGAGAACCATGTTTTTTTGGACTGGGTGAATTAACTATGCATAGCAGAAAGTTCAAACTTCGTGAGGATGTGACACTAGCGGTTAGAATACTAAAACACGAAAATTTGAGAACACGACGTTACCCGGATAAACATATAATAAAGCGAAATTTCTCCGAGCCGACGTCCAAGTCTAATATTGTCAAAACAAGAAATGAAATTCTGGTCGTCTGTAGCATCTATTTCAATGAAGAAAATTAGAAAAAAAAAAAAATGTTGTCGGGTTTTTTAGTGATATAAATACCACCATCATCTTTTTAATCCGGGTAAAGTCATGTTCTCAAACTTTCGCGTTCTATTCCAACAGCTCGCATCACATTCTCACGTTGTTCGAGCTTTCTGCGATGCATAATTTATTTACCCAGGCCGAAAAGAAGGCCCTTTTCTCGGGAACTTTCTGCAGTTGAGCTTTAGAGGCACTACACCCAGGGGCTATCTTTTGCTGGTCAACTGCACCTTCAGACGCTGCTGCCGACGCCATCTATCAATACGAAAGCCAAACACACCCCGCTACTGAATATATATATACCCACTGATAGAGATCAGTGTATATACCTATATATATATATATACACACAGAGGGAGAGACAGAGAGGGATGAACTACACGATGCGACATGAGCCCCCAGACGTCGCCCCCACATATCAGATATACTTCCAGAGCTTCTGACTGCACCCATATTGGGTTCTTGTGTAATAATATTTGTACTTACAGGATAATATTTATGTTCCAAGCTTCAAGAAAAATGTGGCGAGGTCAGTTCCGATCTTTACTATGTCTAAAACGCATGCACTATGTATTTGAGGACAATTTATTGTCTCCATACATAATTTTAAAGAATATTTACACTGAAGTTCAACCGCAATAAGTTAACAAGCAAAAAATATTCATATGAACATGCCGAGTGTTCCAGCGCTGCAAGCACTCTAGGTGGTTACACTGATGGTGCCAAGTTATAAAGTAACAGTGCAAAAAACATAAGAAAGTCAGTCTAGCAACCCTGGCTATGACTGCCTAAAACATGGTGGCATGGCAAGGCTTGTAACTAAAAGACACTAGGTCACGCCATCCTGGTAGCTTACAGGATTAAATGTGCTTGAGTGAATGCTTGAGTAGTTGCATATCCACCATTCTTGAGGCAGTTCCCAGGTCACTACAACTGACACCAGACTGTGTTCATTTTTGAACAGTGCCTACAGAGCTTTGGTAATAAACTATACTAAACATGCCCAGAAGTCAAAATGTACACTAGAAAACAGGGAACACAGATGAACTTATGAATGAATGCATGAAAAGTTCGACTTTGACTAAGACAAAAAAATGTAGAAAAAGCTGACACAGACAAAAAAATGTAGAAAAAGCCGACACAGACAAAAAAAAAAGGGAAAAAAAAGGTAGTACTCTGGAATGCTTTTACAGAATGTGAGTAGTGTTTTGCTAGTCCCTGACAACTTCTAAGGGATATGTATGTCTCCAGTCGCAATTAAAGAACTTGAAAAGGCATGGAGTCCTCAACATGACATTGCAAGTAACCAGCTAAATGCCATTCCATGCAATGGAAGTTCAAACAACGAACACTACAGAAACATTTGAAAGAGTACCAAAGTTACAAGACTGATGCTATGAACGTAGTTCGTAGCACCTGTTGCAATAAACTTTTTGCTGCCAAGAATTCCCAGTAAAAACCTATAAATGTACATTGCCTGTACCAAAGTTCTAAAGTTGGCAAAAACAAGAAAAAGGATAGTAAAAAGATGAATAAATCTAAACAAAAAAAAAAAAAAAAAAATGAGCGACAGCACCCTGAAATTCTTTCATCCTTATACCATATCTGAACTGCACAGATATGAGAAAAACATTTCTGAAGAGACAGGCTCTCTGCACAAAGGTGACAATGAAACAAATCTAAAACTACCAAATAACAATATCATGTATTTCATCTACCCGTTCCAGAGAAAAAGGAATTTCACTGCATGAGGATTCACTTCCAGCTTTGTACCAACAAAAATGACAAGACGCGGTGATACTACACTTGTACACAAGGACAGAGCCCAGATTTCTTAAGACATATCCCAAAAAAGTGTAAATCTAATAGGGTGTGCTACAACATAATTGTCACAATGATTGGCAGTGATCATGACACAATGCAGACAATACTATGGTTTGCTAGATCAGCAAAAATTGCCCAATGTGCCTTTTTGTTTTGGGGCAGTGCACTCGAAATATTCGCAACACCTGCCACCAGAAGCCTTCGAAAAGAAAGTTCCAAGCTTTAGTAAAACGACTGAATGGCATTTTTAGCTTAAAGTTATTTTTTCACGGCATGGGACTTAATAACACCTAAAGCTCACTGCCCCCAACTGTAAAGAAACATGAAAGCTTCATTCCAATAAAATATGCAAGCATCCAGCATTCGGCAGAATTTGCTTCTTTCATTGCAACGAAAGCACGGTCATGACAGGAACTTATTTGTGGTTTCGAACACACAGCAAATTCCTCCCAATGTCACGGTTTATTTAACTGCAGCAATTGAACAAAAAGTGCATATCTTGAAGAAGCAGGCTAGGCAAATATATTCGTGGCCTTGTATCCCATATAGGATGACTTAGAAGCCTTAGAAGAAAAGAGGTTGTTGCACCTGAGCAAAACCAAGCATTATATTTACAGAACAAACCCACTGCATCTTAGTATGAAGCATAGCCTAACATACCCCTGTAGAACACGCAAGACTTAGCAAATTCTGCGTGCAAGCTTCCTCCCATGGTTGTAATTCCACCCTGCATCATGGCTCGAACAATCATCCGACGTTTCTAAGGAAAAGGTCAGACTCCATTGCTCATCCAAAAATCTTGTGCACAAATATCACTTGCTTCTCTAAAGCGCGAATGTCAGTTCCAGACCCAAACTGCCCCTCCATTACAGTATTCTCCCATGCTATGTCTGATCTAATTTACCTGATCTACATAAAGCTACATAGACCCAAAGTGGATCACACAAAAAAGCAAAAAAACATACATGAGTTGTTACTAATTTTCTACTTCCCAAATCTTTTTCAGTCTACCATTTTTAGAAATCGCTGACTCAGGAATTTCTATGTCAAAACAAGCGAGGCCATGCTCAAGCGAACACGAGCACCCCATCGAGCGAAGGAAGCAAGATTCTGTTGGCTTCACTGAGTTAGTGACTTAGATTGAGCCCCCCCAATGTTCCTTTTAAGCCCACTGTGACTTATTTTTTGCCCTCAAATTCGTTTCTCTCCTCTTTGGGCCAACGCACTCAGTCTCATTCATAGAATCCTCAAACCCAGTTTCTCTGACAGGCGGCACCAGTTGTTTCGAAAATGGTGGACTGTAGAAATGAAGCTAATTGCTAAAGACAGGAGTAGCAAAAAAGAAGGCATGAAAAACGAAAATGTGATTATGATTTCTGAACTCTTCAAATAAACCTTAAAACAACCCTGTCAAATGAGTGAAAGCAATACCAAGCAATGAAAGTCAAAAACATAACTGCAATAGACCTTCCAGAAAAAGCTGCTTCCAGGCCTTCACCAAACATCAAAGCACTTGGACCATAGTTGGAAGGGAAGAGCTTTGATCGAGATGCTGACTTTCCATGTCAGTGCTACAGAGTCATGGCATGTCGGAAAGCAGTGCCTCGAGTCGCAAAAATGTCTTTGTCTCAAGTCCAATAAGAAATTAGTCTGTTATTGCCATATTTTAATAATAAGCTGGGAGGGTATGATCGAAACTATTACTAGCATAGAGAAATCAGTCTCAGTCAGCAGCACTGGTGCCAAAGTTTCATACTTTGGCACCATACCACCCTATAGACCGACACACTGTTTACAAACAAGCCAGCCTTTGCCCACACCAGGTGTGGGCACTGCGCGTGCGCAGAAACCGAATTTGGGAGGAGTGAAGCGTCTGCGCATGCGCTGTGCTGCCAACAGCGCCACCGCAGCTGCATGACGTCGGGGCCGCGTGTTGGTCTATATATGAGTAAAATGAGAAAAAGCGGCAATGTTGTGGTCCCGTCAGCAGTGTCGCAGTGCACGGACATAACTGGCAGCAGAAAACTACAACCACCGACAGCAGCAATCACTTCGTCTTGGTCACCATTTTAACTGAAATTTCGAACACTGAATCACCTCGCTCAAGAACAATGTTTTGTGGTCCAAGTCAACAGCATCACACATATCCAGACATTTTTTCTCATATCATAACAAGCATATGGCCATTTGCTTAAAAAGAGGCATGCATATATATATATATATATATACATGTCATCAGGCTCGATCTAAAATGGACCATAAAAATCGGCGGCTGTACGAAGCAATCTAAGCTTTTCGTCGAAGGTGCACTTTACAAATCTGCTTTTCCTTGTAAAATTACAAAGCCCTTTCTGTAAAAAAAAATGGGGTTAAAAAACTTGCCAGGGCTAACGGCGGGCGGCGACGCAGACGAGCGAGTTGAGCGGCAGGGCACATTTGGTGCACGTGTTAATAGATGGCGCTACCTCCTTACGAGACTGCTCGTGACGTCCGTGATTTACTAAAATTAAGATAATCTTTTTGTAGTGTACCTTTGGTTTAAAAATAAATGTGGAAAAAAAGCGAAACTTGAAGTTAAAACAGGCTTGAGGTACACTTAAGCACTTCTTATGAGTTGTGAATGTGAAAGCATGCGTTCCATTCTTCCGCTCCAGTGTTTCGTCTGCGGCGTATTTGTGTCGGCCGTGCGAGTGCTTCGAGTTACAGGCACGCTCGCAGCGCGGACACGCAGCGGCATGGGGCAGCTGTTGTTGAAACTGATGCACGCAGCGGCCAATGGGAGCCTCGTCGACATGCTCCAGCCAATGAGATTGAAGGCGAAATCCATCAGCTTTACTCCGCTTTTTTGGGATCGGGGAAACTAGGTGCTGTTGTCTAGGCTTTTTGCGTGGTTTCATAGCTGGGAGCTGACTTCACATGCAGAAAAGATTTAAGGTGCCGTTTGGCACGCTTCACACTGATGACAAAGGCCCGCTCTATAAAACAATCAATGCTTTTGCACTAAAAAAAAGAAAAAAAGTGGTTGCATAACAAAGCTGTTTTTGATGCCGATAGATTTTGTCTGCGTGTCGTCTGCTTTCTTCGGCTACACCGTCCAACGCTGCTCCCGATGCCATCTATAAAAACGTGCACCAAACGCACCCCGCCACTCGACTCGGTCATCTGCGTCGCTGCTTGCCGTCGACCTTGGCAGATTTGTGGCCACTTTTTTACAGAAAGGGACCTACGCTTTGCAATTTTACAAGAAAAAACGGACCTCTGAAACACACCTTTGATGAAAAGCATTGATTGCTTCATGCACACATTGATTTGTACGGCCCCTTTTAGATCGAGCCTGGTGATTTCAGACACCCTATATATATATATATATATATATATATATATATATATATATATATATATATATATATATATATAGCGTGTTTCACATAAGAGTGCCGAAAATTCTTAAAATTAGTGTATTCGAGGTAAAATTTTTCTTGGGACCATATTACTTAATAATTAGTTTGCTAATTAACTTCAATGACTAATAACTTTTCAATTAGTGAAAATAGGCATATGGTTCCAATTAGAAACTTGCCGAGTGTCATCGAAAAACCCTAAACAGTCTTTTTCAGAAAGACTTTGAGCACGTGAGAAGCGTAGTAGTGCGCTAAAGTTATCACTCGTGGAGCAGGTACAAGGCTAGCGGTAGTGGTAAGGCGCCCGCACGATCTTAAGCGCCGTTCACACTCTTGCGACCGAGTGAGACTGAGATAGTCCAAACCGGTTTTTAAGCCTTTTGCGACTTCTTAGGACCGGATGCTCTGCAGCGGAGCTGGTCCTAAGAGGTCGCAAAAGGCTTAAAAACCGGTCTGGTCTTTCTCGGTCGTACTCGGTTGCAAGAGTGTGAATGGACCTTTACCGTCTCTTATGAGAGCCCTAGAGTCACTAAATGAGCTACGCTTTCAGTGTATCGCATTACTTTTCTTTGGCATTTTGCCGACAATACAGTCGCTCTATTCAACAATATTCTGGTTCGCTGCGACATCATTGAACAGCGGCAGTCACGTGAGTCGCTATCATCATCATTGCGTTTTTTCAACGCCACCATCTTGGGTCCAGCGATCCTCTGCCTGCTGCTGTTTGCTGTTTACTGTGCGCACACGCTGAAGTCTGTCGCTCAGCATGCGCGTTTTTCATGTTACGTCGAGATACGACCAACACGACTTTGATTCGCTGCCACATTTGCGAATGCGGCAGCTGTAGCAGCCGACGGCTACAGCTCGGCTTGGCTCAGCTAGTCACTCCTCCATCTGCGCGCCGACCCAAGATGGCAGCCCCCGACGTGCTTCAGACGCGTAGTTTGGGAGTTTCGGTACTCTGAAAGCGTAGCTTTATTTAGTGACTCTAGAGAGCCCCAGCCTTGTACCTGCTCCACGAGTGGTAACTTTAGCGCACTACTACGCTTCTCATGCGATCAAAGTCATTCTGAAAATTACTGATTCAGTGGTTTTCGGTGATGCTCAGCAAGTTTTTAATTGAAACCATATGACTATTTTCACTAATTGAAAAGTTAATCATAGTCATTTTTAGTTAATTAGCAAACTAACTAATAAGTATAGCACAGTTTCTGACGTCCGCCACCATGAGTGATGCGGTCCCGAGAAAAGTATCTTTCTACACTGAATAAACTAATTATAGAAATTTTCGTCACTCTTGCGTAAAACAGCCTGTATATATGCTTCACTTAAATTTGACTTTGACACTGCTGACTTCCGATTTCGGGTAAGCAAGAATGGTAATATTCAGTATGCTTAGTTGTTTCATCAATTGTACGTGCTGCCAAGCATACCACAGAAAAGACTTTCACAGCCTATGTCTGCGATGCTGGTAGTTTCACATAAAATTGTGCATGAATCTCACTTCAGATTTCAAACCTCCGACAACGATGAAACATGGTTCAAGACAAAACCTGAGCAGACAAACACCGCTCATTTAGTTGCCTTTTGCCTAGCCTGCACAAACAAAACACACAGCCGACATTTCAAGTTTTCCCGTAACCCAAAGCAGCACATCTCTGTGCGCTAGCAAATTTCGTGGCACCACCCAGAGAAGTTAGACGACGAAAGACAGAACCTGGGCATAATGCCGAAGTAAATTCCAGTGCCGATCCCCTCACCCGTCCACAACTTTACTGCAAATAGAACCCGATCAGACAGCTCTATACTTTGATACTAAAGACATTACTTGACACAGATCGCTACTGAAACGCAAAAAAAAAAAAAAAAGTGACTAAAAGGATGCTTTTGAAGCTACAATCATTAGAGCCATCTATGCCAAATTAAAAAATCATGAGGAAAGACAATAGTGGTTGCAGTGAAGAGATACATGCTCCGCAGTCACCATCACTCAACAAGTCCCACCAACTGCTGCCCGAACCGAGTTCATTAGAGGACAGTTTTGCAAGCACGTCAACTACATTCGTCTAAGAAATGCCGCCCATCTCAAATTAATTAGCAACTAAATATATCTAGAACACAAGCTCCCGACCGTACAGCAGTTATATGTATCCGAATATTCACGACCATCCAGCTTGACCTCGAGTACCCATAGGACATGCACACAATTGTAATCGAAGTCACCAGTAAGTCGTTCAAGCTAACATGTTCATGATCGTACTGAAGTTAGGCCCATCAAAAGAACACTTCTCGTCCTTACTTAATCTCAGACTGCTGGTCAGACTATACTGCAGTTGTTTCAAAAACAAAATATGTTTCTCTTACCTCTTCAAAGAATCATACCCGTCTTCACTGAATCTCAGTCCATTCATTCGACAGTGCCATGTTTGTATCGAAAGCCTAGCCCGTCCAAGGAATACCCATTTCTAGTGCATGTGCAACACAAGTTAGCAACCAATCATACTAGTGGCCACAATCATCCAAAGGCCTGTTCCCATCGAAGATCACATTTTGGCTGTGCTCTGGCAACCACACCAAAGCCAAACATCCCTAAAAAAATAACCACCCGCACCAGAGCACAGCAAGGTGACTAAATGCATTAATGACTGCAGCAAGACTACCAGCACATAGTGCCCCTGCATCTGAAACTATGGCAAACACAGACGTGACCATCCCAAAGAAGCCAAGTGACCCTCCCAAAGGAGCCAAGTGACCCTCCAATGTGCAGTCACACAAAGTGAAGCATAGTTTGCCAAGCCAATGCACAGACATTGCACTAGTGGCCATAGAGAGCTTAGTGGTACCCCTGAAAAATTTGCACTCGTCATAATCTAAACCCAGAGACGAGAAGGATTAAAGTAACTGACAACATGATATAGAATCGCCTGTGTCGCATAGTCCATTATTTTATTCCTGCTAGCCTCCGGTTTTAGATTATGTTTCCTAACCAGCTCGCCTGTGTACTTTGCTTCTTGCAACTGTACTTGTTTTTGACGACGCTACAACTAAGCGAAAGCTCTTCTCGTCGCTGAACAAAAGCCAGATTTCTCGAGAGAATAACTCACACAGAGCTAGTCATCCTCATAGCTGCAGCAGGCTCAAAGGCCCCCTCCATGGATCACGCCTGTCCCTACCAAAGCTTCGACCATGTCAAAGACACACTGAAAACCATGCCACGGCGAACCTGTCTTCCAAGCAACGACTATGCACATCAAAGCACAGCCCAAGGACCAGACCGGAGACCACGGCACATTCAGTAGGGCCCCTGATGCTGGTAACCCCCGTGGGGCTGCTGCTGCTGCTGGGGCTGCGACGGTGGCACCTGGCCGCTCCCCGACAGTTGCCGCTGAAGCTGGGCAACCAGCGCCGCCGTCTGCTGCTGCTGTTGCTGCTGCTGTTGCTGCTGCTTCTGCATCGCCATGAACTGCTGTTGATGTCTCAGATGCTGCTGCTGCTGTTGTTGCTGCTGCTGCTGCTGTTGCTGTTGCTGCTGTTGTTGTTGTTGCTGCTGCTGCTGTTGCATGCTGTGCGAAGCCATCATGTTCGGCGCCCCCGCGGGCGCTGGGCCCGGCCCGTACCCTCCCCCCTGCGGCGGCCCCGGCCCGCCCCCCTGGGCCTGTGCGATTTGGGGGGGGCCGGCGTTGCCGGGAGCAACGCCCAGGTGGCCTCCTCCTGCGCCCACCATGCCTGATACGGGAGGTCCAGACTGGTTGGCACCGAGGGGGCCACCACTTCCTCCGGGAGCCATGCCATACTGAGCTCTGTGGGAACATGGACAGGGTGCATCAGGCCTATAAACACTCGCTCACAACACAAAGTTTCGGCTTCTCCTTTCGTGTCTGAGAAAACATAAGGTTCTCTGTTCTGCTATGGTGCCTGCAACGTACCTTCGACTGGCGTGTTCGGCGTCCCGTACCGCATACACGTCGAAAGTGGTCCGAAAGCATTTTACAAATCCCGTCGCAAGAGCTAAAGCGTCCGTCCGTCAAATGCTGCAGTCCCCGCAGTTGGTCGCGGAGGTTTGGGCAATAAAGACCAGCGAATACGAGCGTCGTGGTCGTTGCAGCCTCCCAACTCCTGGTTACTAAAGCTTCCGTTGACTGCAAAGCTGCAGGGCAACCCACAGTAGAACGGATATCTTCCACGTCCACCTCTGCTGCTGTATCGCCACCAGGATCGTGGCAGGCAACAGCAAAACGCGGTGCGTGGAGGCACGAAGCCTCTGGAGGCAACACGACGCCACTAGAGGTGGGGCCAGGAGGATGGGGGGACACGCCCTCCACGATGACCAAAACCAAGAGACACTATTGGACGAAAAGGAGAGCTGTTGAATCAACTCTCTTTTTCGTCCAATGGCGTCTCTTGGTTTTGGCCATCGTGGGGGACGTGTGCCTTTACACTTCTCTGGCTTCACCTATGGTGGCGTCGTGTCGCCTCCAGAAGCTTCCTACCTCCACGCACGGGTGCGACGTCATCGGGCGGAAGTCGAGGAACCACGAACGAGGATGGGGTAAACGCACCGGTCGCTGACACGTTCCAGGCACCACAGTTCTGCCCACCCATTTCTGCGAGTGCCACAAACGAGTTCAACCTATACTGGGGGTACACTCTTGGACGATGCAAGGGCAAACGGACAACCTGGCTATGGGCTGTGATGGCATGGCACCAATTTGTCATGCCTATTAAGATTAAAAGTTCAAACTCTCCCCTTAAGCACATTCTGCGTGACAATTGCTTCGCAGCTTGGCTGGTATGGCACAGAGCCTTGGTAGGTTGCTCCCACTCGTGCTGCCCGTGGGCGCACCTTCTGCTCGCACGTCTCCTGAAGTTGCGATTACGAGGTCGTGCCTTCACGAGGGCTTCCGCAGCGAGAAAATGCACAAAACAAAACATCTTTCCTAAGCAATGAATTAGAGGAAAAAAAGTAACTTTAGGCAGAAAGTCATAAGCCAAGGCAGCACTAGCATCATAAATCCTTCGATGCAATGAGCACTATGACCTTCTTATAAATACTAGTGACCAATCCCACGCCACCAGCGTGTCCTGCCAAGTTTTAGACAAGACCATCTTTCACAAAATATGACAACTATAGAAGGCAGTCTGAGCATTATGTCAAATGGCCTTACTGTGTACAATGCATATCACACTGATAATGTGCAGAATGTAAAATTGTTAATAAAAGTTAAAATATATGGTTACTGTCTGTCGTAGTGAGACACCTACCGTAAAATACCGAGCATCCGCCCATTCCATACCCACCCCCAAATATTGCGACATTTGAAAAAAAAAATATGCACAGTACATATATAGGTAAAACTAATGACCTAACAAGCACCCATTCCTCAATTTTCGTGATTATCTCCATATTTTGAGTGGACGCTTGCTCAATATTTTATGGTACTTTAAATTTCAAAAATAGAAAACAAAAGACAACATCTGTACGGCCCCACACAGTATGTCTAGCAAAAACATCATTGCAAGGAAAGCAATAGCATAAATGTTCCAGCAGTTTCTTACAAAAGCAGGCAGCAAATCAAAGCAGAAAGCACAGCTAGAAAGTACCTTCTGTGTCAATACAGTGCAAGCAGCAAAAAAGGCCGGGATTTGTGAACGGTCGCCTCAATTATTTGTGTGGGTAAACCAGAGACGAGCGCATGTTGCGAAGTTTCAAGCAGCTATTCCACCGTACCAGAAAAGGAGTAACAAAGTCTTGGTAATGCCAACTGCGAGAGCTTTGGTAAACTGGATCGAAATGCTTTGTTAGAATAGGACAAGAAGCCAAAAGCCAAGGTTAGGCCGTCCACACTAGCCACCTGGTTAAGCCCTTCAGCCTCCAAAGAGAAATCGAGCGGAGGAGAAACATTGGAAATTTGAAAGTCCAAAAACTGAAGTGCACCATGCGGGTCTCTTCAGCCTACAAGCAGCGAAAGCAGCACGACCACAGAGTCTTTCTCCCCAAAAGGAAAAAAGAACAGCCAATTAGAGAAACAAGCCTGGAGCATGCAGAGTAGCACCGCAAAAGCATAGCAAAAGCTGAATCCACCCATCAATCTCCATCTGTACCATGTTTCAGACACCTACATAATAAGCTATACCGTAGAAAGCTGCAACTTTGCTTGGAGACGATACCAACGTGGTATAGTTATGCGATCTTCTAAAAAAAAAGAGGTTACCCAGATCAAAACATGCAAACGACTTTCACACTTCTCAAACGAGCAAGAGGCATCACGGCCATTTGAGCTAGGCTCGTTTTTTACACTGGCGTCCTATCACCACGGCTAGGGGTACCCATCTCTGAAGTTCCAGCTTTCGTGATGCAGTTTATTTAAGCAGTACAAAAAACGGTCCAAGTTTCTTTTCTCGAACCCGGTAGGAGAAGCGACACTAGCTAGCTCCGGGAGGACGACGTGGCAGAGACGTTGTCGCAAACACGAAGGGGGTGGGGAAGGGTGGATCCCGCGTTCACCTGTTGGGACCCATGTACTGGGGGCCGGGGTTCTGCATGCCCGCACCGGGGCCCATCATGCCCATGTTGCCTGCCTGCTGGGGCCCCATGCCCGCACCTGCCCCCGGGTTGTAACCCTGGGGTGCAAACCCCTGGCCGGGCCCCATCATGCCGCCGGGGCCGCCCGTGCGCCTCTCCATCAGGGCCTGGGGGGGAGGGGGGGGCCCGCCAGACCCCTGCATCGAGGGGGGACCCCCACCGTAGCCCCCGCCGTAGCCCTGGCCCATGCCCCCTGGGGGGACAAACATTGGGGAGGGGGGAGAAAGAAGGGGGAGGGGGAGAGCGAGAGAGAGAGAGAGAGTCCAGTCATGCACCAACAGGTACTACACAAACACGCACACACTGAAACTTTGCAAGCAAACGCACGTGGACAAGGAGACGAGCACATGGGGCACCGAGAGACCCACAGTTACCAGGTTTCTTTTCCCACATGGGTGAACATAGAGTCACTGAATATTCACCGAGCACTTAAGTTTTCGAGCTTCTTGTCACCCTTGACCGAGACGGTGCTCTAGCATCAAACCCCTCGTCAGAAGTAATTCATTGTATCACAACTCCTAGCACGGTGCACTACCAACTAGTGCACCTAAAAGTGCCTGGGCACATATTATTCTAAATGGAAGAAAGGTGTCAATAAAATTAATGAAGACAGTGAAAACAAACTGCTAGCTTCAGAGAAGAGGTGATGCTTCAGAGTAATGAAGAATGAATAGGGTCACTCCTCTTATATACGGAATATAATTTTATGGCTTGGCCCTTCCCGTCCAGTGATATCACGGTGAAATTTTTTCTTCCCAAACAGATGAAGCAAACTTGAGGGTTTTATATACCAAACCAACAAAGGGCACCTGGCACACCAAAACCCCCTAGCGTTTGAATTTTTAACATCCGACCAAAACCTTTTAACATTCAACGGAAACCTTTTATGTCCCACCAGAAATCTCAGTTATGCACCGCCTCCTCCACAATAGGTCTTTGTCAGATTGCAGGCGCCTCGGCCAGGACTCGAAACTGCCAACTGGGGATCTGTAGGCCCACGCTTTGCCTTAGAGCCTCCCCAGTAGACATTATAGGATATGACAGTCTAGGAACACAGAGCGACTCTAGGCAGGCCCTTACACAAAACATGTGCCACAGTTACATGCTTGACACAAAATTGGGGAGGAGATTGAGCAGCCGCAAGACTAGCAGTCGGCTAGAACAGAAAACAGCACAAACCTCAAGTGCATGTTCGGTTTTCGTCGCAGAAATAAAAGAAAATATGGTATAACACGATTAAAAAACTGTTTAGGAACAAGAGCTTGTACAACCAAGGCACTGCTCAAAGCTATGCTTTCACGAGCACAGCATCTACAGCGAGCCTCTAGTTTGTGAATCGGATTGTGGTTAATGTTGCCGCACATCGACATAAAATAAGCATGGAGAGGCGAAAGAAAAGCTTTTGTGTTTTTGCGTAGTACACATAGCTTGATCTCTTTACCGATGAGGAAAGCAAGTCGTCTACTTCTTGCGCAGCAGTTGCGGTGACAACGGAATGAAGCCGAGCTCTGATTGGCTTTGATTGAAAGGATGGTGGGTAGACCTCAATGCTCGATGCCTCGAGGTCTACCCACTACAGTAAACTTTCGTTAATTCGACCTCAACGGGACCTTGAAATTCAGTCGAATTATCCCAATGATTGAATTAAAAAAAAGGACAAAAAAAACGGTTAAATTGAACTTTCTTTTATTGTTCGAAGTACTCACGGATGGTCTGCTGCCGTCTGCGCCTAAAACGCGTGTCCAAAAGCATGCTCTGGAGAGCAGCGTAACTAAACGTCACGTCCCCAAAAAATTGCATGCTAAAAAAAAAAAAAAAGGAATGTTTTACGAGCCGACTTTGGCGCAGGGCAGGCAGACCATCGGTGACAGAGAAAAATAACAAAAAAAAAAGGAAAAGAGAACCCGCTCTTTCCGGAGCGCAAGATGCTACAGAAAAGCTCTTTGAGAGCGTGCGCTGAGTAAGCTTTACACCTGGACTTTGGCGCCAAGTGGCCAGACCGTCAACAAAAAAAAAAAATAAATAAATAATAATAATAAAAGAAAAAAAAGAAAATAGAATTTGCGTTTTTTGGTGCGCAAGATGGACTGCACACGATGCTACAGAAAAGCTTTGAGAGGTTCGCTCGCTGTCCGCGCCCGACCATGTGCCATGTTTTTTGCGCTAGTCCACACCAGATTGGTTGCGCTGGCTCGTGTCATTCGTTACGGTCCATCTCAACGGCGTAGAGGAGCAGGCGCATATTTGCCCACGTTCGGCTTTGCAGCAAGGGGCCCGTGTTTTGCCGTACGTTGGTGGTTTTTCTGCCATGGTGCCGTGCAATGAGAGCCTGCGCACATTCTCTCGGGACGAATTATCTGATACGGAGCCTTTCCGAGTTCGAACTATCGAACTTTTCCTCCCATAGAAATGTATGGGCGCTTGCCGGGACTTTTGAACACAATCGAATTAAACGAAAAGTCGAATTAACCGAGGCCGAACTAACGAAAGTTTAGTGTATTTCTTTAAATCAGCCAATAAGAGCTCGGCATTCTGACATCATCGCAACCCCTGTGAAAGAAGCCGACAAACTTGCGCTCCGCATGAAAGGCAAAAGATAAGGAAGGATGGACTTCATGTGTGCATCTTCATTGTGTAACCTCCAGTGCAAGCATACAGCTTTAGCCCTGGAAAACAGTGTGTAAACAAGGGTCGCAGAAACTCGGCTCACACATAGTTGAAGCACTGTCGGAGGTAACGAAAGAATACATCTTGGTACTTCAATTCTGCGAGTGACAATGGTCTTTGGATTGATGCAATTTACTACCAAGTTCAACAGATATGAGATCCACTAGAACA
The DNA here is from genome assembly GCF_016920785.2 of Ixodes scapularis. Lineage (NCBI taxonomy): Eukaryota > Metazoa > Arthropoda > Arachnida > Ixodida > Ixodidae > Ixodes > Ixodes scapularis. The sequence continues at coordinate 74,076,849 of NW_024609880.1, read as the reverse complement.
GACTTGGACCCTTTTGGAATCGCGCAAGATCAGGTAGCACTGACAAGAAAGCTATTTTGAGTTCAGAAAGTTCACCGTAGCTTCAGTGGTTCAAACTGTCGAGAGAAGAACAGTAGCTAACACATCAAGTGCCTAAACTGTTTATTAATAGCAACAGAAAAGAATCCAGGAGGAACCAGAAGAACATAGCAATATAACTGCTTTACTAACAACTTAGCTGAAGTTCTGGCCTCTCACCAATTCAAACGGTATCAGGATCGAAACAGTTACTGATGCATTACCTAGCAAAACAATTTATCCAGGAAAAATCAATCCGAAAAAAAGCCCACAAACCGCTGCATGTACAGTAGGCCCTCAAACATCACCAAACACCTTGAAACAGGCTCATGTATATGATCCTGTAAATTCTGCAATAAATTCAAAAGTAAAAAGCGTAACGTGTTCGCACCAGATAAAAAAAGAGCTCTGTACGATGTGCGACAAGACAGGTCATACCTGGTGGAGGGAGGTGATGCATGGTTGGTCCCTGAGATTGAGTGGCTTGCTGCATGCCAGGGTGAAACATCCCTTGCTGACTCACTTGCTGCTGCGTTCACATGAGCACAAAGGAGACACTGTGATCGTTTCCGAGCAAACTCAGCACACCTATACTCCTAGCATCAAGAATTATTCATGCACTTCACAAGGTAGTTCTTACAAGATTAGGTTGTCGGAGGGAGGAACGGTGCATTTGCGGATTGGAACAAGTATATCTCGATAAAATAGCAAGAGGCTAATCGAAGATGCACATACACATATCTTACTTAAACACATTGAGGGGGAGGTTCTATGAGGAGCCAGACATTTTTTACAGCAGTTCTCAAGGTGAACACTAGTTGGGGCAACATTGCCAACTTCTCACGCATGGAGCCTTACTATACCCAGCAATTCTCAGAAGAGTGCCATGTCAAACAGCTTCTTTCAGCTCTTCAACATAAGTTTTTGACAACTGTCCAGCTTAAAATTGATGCTCGGTAATTTACAAGGAGAGTAAATTTCAAAACTCTAAACAAGGTTGTTTTTCTTTTTTAGCCATATATATTTAGGTAAGTCACTGAGAAACACAGCACATTTCCTTGTATCTTCCCAACCTTGTCCATGCTTCAAACCAATCCCTCAACCATACTGAACTCTCTCAAAGCACTTCAAAATTCCCTAATAATTACATCTCCTTTCCTGTCCCCGATATTGCCCAACATCCTCGAACAAGGATTTCTAAATAAGCACCCAGGAGAACATGGGTTTGCGTCCAGCGCCAAAACTGCATTGATTCTATCGTCGCAAAGTAAAGCACTTCACCAGCCTGGGTGCAGTTTCAAGTTTAACCAACCCAGACGCCGATACGTTGTCTCAAGCCACGCAGTTCTACTTCCTCGTTAACACACATGGCACAGTACCTCAAATTAGTATATATAAACAACATTCTCAAGCTTCTAAAGGCCCATTCACGCAGTGACATTAGTTTATTTTGTCTGTGCTTATGTCGAGACAGCATCACTGCAAGCCACCGTGGGAACCAAGCACTCAATCACTTGATTATTATGGTAACTCTCAGTGGTGCTACCCCGATGTAAGCACCTACAACATAAACAAACAATACTATGTTGCATTCAGAGACACTGGACACACCCCATAATTTTTTTTTTAATTTCTTGCCAGGAAATTTAGTTTGGTGTCAGAAGACTACCCAATCAATATTTTCCTACAGAATCACGTATATTTTCAATAGAGTAAAAAAACTCAACTGCTCAGAACCAAAACATCTGCAAGAAAACTCAAAGGAAAGAGCTGCCGGAAGTCATGCGGCTATCGCTGCCTACCCAATTCTTTACCATTCCTCCACTTCTCAAGTGTGTGAAGCAATAACGACAATGAGGACGTTGCTTGAACCGTTTGTCGTGAGAGTGTTTCACACTTATATCCCTCCCTGCTGCTGTTCTGTGCTTGAAGGTAGATTGGCCGGTACCACAAACAACAGTTCCGAAGTAGCGGTCCCCCGTTCGTCGCAACGTTGGTCCATCGTGCGCCGCCATCGCGTGGTCTAGCCCGCGGTACATCACCATAGGGAGAATGACGTGTACATCTACTTCCTGCGATCTGTGCAACAATTTTTTTAGAACAACATATTTGCAGCTTCTTGAAAGCCACAAAGAATGGGGTTCAAATCTTTTTCTATTTTTAATATTGAATGTGGGCCTCAGATGACCCACAACTTTGAATATGTATGGCACACGTCAGTTTGAATAGCACGCGACCGTGGAAAAGAGAGTGAGCACGCCTAAAACTGTCCAATGCTCGACGAAAGGTTTTTGGGCTAAAAGAATGCAAATTTCGAGCCGCAAGTTCTGTTCTGGGTAGTTGGGCTCTCATAGGTCGTGTTCAAATAAAAACAATGGCATGCATAGGTACTCTGTCAGTGTCTCTTTAACAGTTTTGTGGCAAAAATTTAAAGGGTCCCTGCATCCCTTAAAAATGGTTTGATTCCTAAACACTAAAATTTTCAAGACCAATCCTGCTACGAGGCAGCAAGAGTCACTCACGGGTGGCATGCCCTGCGGCCGCATCTGTTGCTGGCGCATCATCATTTGGTGCCTCTGCTTCTGTAGCATGTCCATGCTGGAGGCATAGGGGGGAGCCCCGGTGGGGGGGGCCCCCTGGGGGGCACCCATGGGAGGGGGCCCCCCCTGCCCCTGTGTTTGGGGGGGGCCCTGGGGGGGACCCTGAGGGGAGGGCCCCACTCCACCCTGGGGCCCCAGGAACTGGGCAGACGGGTGGCGGGCACGCAGCATCGAGGACAGTGCCGCCTTGGACTGGGACAGCGGCTGGCGTTCGAACCGGGGCCCTCCTGAGGAGGCACCGAGAAGGAGAGGGAGGGGAGAGAGACGGGGAGGGAAGAAAGAAAAGAAAGAGAAAGGAAACACAAGAGAGGGAAGGCATGGGGGAAGGAGAGAATGAAGGAGGAAAAAATATTAAAATGAAGAAAGAAAGGAAGATTAAGAAACAAAAGTCGTAGAAGATAGGAGAGAATGACAAGGAACAAACGAGGAGTAAGAACCCATGCATGAACCAAGTAGAGGACGTGCAAAGGAGAAAGAAAATGAAGGATTAAAAAAAGAAGAAATGAAGTGAAAGAGGGTGGAAGGCAGAGGGAAGAGGAAGGGCGGTGCAAGCGCAGGACGCGGGGCCTTTCTTAATTCAATGCGAGCAACAGGTACACTGCAGAAGCAAAATAAACTGGGAAGCACTGCCAACCGCACACAGTATTCAGAGCCCTGCCCCTGCGGCACAGGGTTCAAGTAAGGGATAAATTTACCTAGGAGGAAGACACGTCACATATGTAATTTTGGGGCGATGCAACTTATTGTCTTCTAGGCACGAAACAACTGGTGGTATAAGATGGAACTATCTGGAAGCACATGAATGCCACAGCACATTAAAAGACTATAGTGGACTAGGTGATGGCATGAAAGTAAAGTCAATCAACAAATTTACAAAAAAAAATTAATAGCTCAAGTACAAGGACTGCACACACACACTTATTTACTAGTATAGTCATACTTAAGATTTTTTTTCCTGTACAGCATAACATCTTTATAGTCCCTGCTGAATTAGAACTGCTATAGACCCCCCCCCCCCCCCCCCCCAATGCACTATTTAAAAACAAACCCTCATGAGGTGTGGGCAAACATGCAGTTTCTGTACGAGGAGTGGGCATTGCGCATGCGCAAGAATCAGATTCGCGTGAAATGGAGCATCTGCGCATGAGCCCTGCCAATAGCAGCTCCACTGCAAGGGCGTGACATCGGCACCACGTGCCGGTCTATAATGAGTGCCTCAAGTGCCTATACCACCATCATGTTATGTTAGTTATGGTAAGCTTATGAAATTGGTAGATATATTTGGAATACTTACTAGAATACAGGCAGTCTTGGGTAAGTTACTTTTAAAAAGTAATTCGTTACAGTTACAGTTACCTTTCAGAAAAAAGTAGTGAAGTTACCGTTACAGTTACCAAAACAAAAAAGTAACTCGTTACAGTTACTTTTAAAAAGTAACGACGTTACTTTTCAGTTACTTTTCTATAACACAGAAAAAAAATTAGGAAAAACTAGAAAATGCTTTTCCCCCCAAGTTTATTTGCATAAAATTAAAAAGCATGCTTTTTACTTTATATTATAACTTAGCAGCAGTTGCCTCTCGAAATTAGTGTCTAAAAGTTTCCCTTGTTTGATAACGAACACGTCCCTGCCCTTGCTGAACAGGTGCTCGTCTAACGCGCTGGATGGGATTGCTGTGTTGTTTCGCAGGAACAGGTTTTTGATTAACAGGTAGGCGTTGAGGCAACAGAGTGCCGTTTTCTGCGGTCAAGTTGTTAGTAACCACCTCCACCATAGCAAAATACTCTCTGTACGCCGGCCATGGTAGTTCTTTGTTGTTCTTATCAACATTCATATCCTTAGTAGCACTAGCACATTGCTGACTCGTTGACGGTTGCACTGGGTTCATAGAGTCCCTGGACATATTTCAGTTCGTACCCGGCAAGCCAGAAACAAACCCCGTGCAAACAGCAGTAAATTTTGCCTCGACTGCTGACACTACAGCGGGGTGGTAGCGCAAATCAAATTACGAAACATTCGCAGTGCACTCTGCGTGTATTGCTGCTTCACGTTTACCCACCCGATTAAAAAGTGTTTGCGCAAAAAAAAGAAGAACCGCAAAAGAGATAGTTCTTCAAGATAGTAAGATGCAAGTGTTTAGTCACAAAGTACAAGCGCGTGCTAAAGATAACTACTTTTTTTTTTTTTTTTCACCAAATCTACACGTGACTATATTTGGGCCGTGACTGCCGAGAAAGAACGTGTTCACAAGTTTGTGCAAAAAAATAACTTGACACTCGAAATGTCGGAACAAACAATTTGGAAAGCGCAAAGGATGGCTAAATTGTACTCGTTCAGTGATATATTATTCATAAAAAACTGGAAAGTAACAACAAAAGTAACGTTGTTACTTTCATCTTTACCTTAGAAAAAGTAATAGAACTACAGTTACAAGTTACATTTTTAAAAAGTAACTCGTTACAGTTACAAGTTACCAAAAAAGTAACGAAGTTACAGTAACACGTTACTACCCAAGACTGAATACAGAACACGCAAATACGTACTAACAGAGTAAACTTTTTTTCTTTCTTCTTTTCTAAAAAGAGGGTTTTTACTGACGTAGTGATTTAGTTAGAGGGATTGGCAGTCAAGTGAGTTAGAGCGCCAGAGCTTAAAGCACGTGGAGCAAAAGCTGATGCTGCAGATTTCAGGGCTTCAAGGTTCGATCCCCATTCCTGCCTGTCTCTATCAGGAAAAGCATCATGCATTGGCATGCGCTTATACAATCACTACTGTGTGATGCACATCAAAGATCCCAGGCTAATGCAGTCAAACGCCTTTCGAGCAAACGCCTCTACTACAAAAATGCTTATTTAACGAAGTAAAATATAAGTCCCGGCCAATCTCCTATATGTTTAATACGTTTCTCAGACCACTACAATGAATTCCTCTTTTTTGCGGCCCCACGAAGCAAACATGACCAGTATTACGAATTTTCTAGGTGAGAAGTAATCAATTTCACATAAATTGTGGCTCAAGTGATGCGTGTAGAGAAGAGAAATACTGTGGCAACAGCGAGGTTTGAAATCATCACCGCGCCGCCTCAGACTCTCACGCCGCTGCGCTGTGCATTTTCGGTTTTGGGTCTAAATAAATTGTTAGTGTGTAACTAGGGATCTGCGTTTTCGGTTTCTATTTTATCCAAATTCGGCATACTTTTTTCGGTGAATATAAAATAAACACCAGTGGACACCGGATCAGATGATCCTTGTAGCTCTGACATTTGTGATCACTCAAAGAATAACGGCACAGGTACATTGAAAAAGAAATGGACACTTCATTCGGCAAATGTGTGCAACGGTAAAAGGAACAAGAAAAAACCCAAGAAGCACAAACAAGTCAGATATGAAGCCTATGCCCAAAAAACATGCGACTTCACCTTATGTACAACAGGATTACGTTATCTTATTATAGCACACCCACATGTACGTTCCCAGGTTCTCCTCGTTGATCCGCACTCTTTCTTTCCTGTTAATATGACCCTAAGGTTCGAGAATGCCCTCTCAACACTAATACTGGACACTGGCAGGCTGAGGAGATGAAGCGCTGCCTGAGCCAAAATCGGCCAATCAACCCATCGTGACGGCCAAAAGAGAGACTGTGCGACTTTGTGAAGCTCATCACAGCATTCAGAGCTTGCATCAAGTCAGTCCTCCTTAGAACGAGTTTGAAAACACGCTCGTACATGGCGAAGTTATGGGGCATTTTGGGACTTCACGTTCCGATCGATGATGCGCACATTAAACCAAAACCCCGTGATGGCACCCGTGTATCCCATACATTCGGACACATTTCGATAAACACTGCTGTTCCACTTTTTTGCCACGGCTCTGCGATACGACTGGAAGGTCAAAGTGACCTTTTCCAGTTAAAACTGAATTTTAGAAAATGGGCGTGACATACTTTTATCGGAAAAAAAAAAATGCCGAACCTAAAAACTGACCTTTTTCGGTTAAAACCGAATTTTCGAAAATGGATTCGGCATACTTTTATCGGTTTTTATTGGTTTAAACCGAAAACTCCGAACCCTATATGTAACCAACTGTCTGGATGCTACAGGACTACATTGTTGCATAGAAAGCCTGTACGCAGCAACAGTCACGTTTAGCCCTCTAGACAGAAGGTCGGACACCAACAAATTATTTCGACCCAAAACCGAGAACGCACAGCCGATGGAAACGGAAGCAGCGTGATGGAGGCGGCGGAAGCAGTGTGATGGAGGCAGCGCCGTTCCTCCGCTGCGCTTTCGTCTTAAAACCGAGAATGCGTCAGTCTGCTCCAAGACGAGTTCTTTTTCTTCAACACTCAGTCCGGACAATGCGCGCGCTCGTTTTCTTATATTACGTGTACGTCAGAGCATTTGGAAGGTCCTGCGCGAATGAGTATATTAAAAGCAGTGTGTCGAACCGAAAAAATTACGGGTTCGGTTACGGTTCAGGTTTAGGTAAATTTATTTTGTTCCGGTTCAGTTCCGGTTCGATTAATTCGATCCGCGAACCGGTTTGTGAACCGGTTCGGGGCGCTGAACTGGTTCACAAACCGGTTCGGAAATTATAAATGACAAATTGCAACATCAAAATAAATTACAAATAAAACATCTGAAATCAGCACATACGAAACGGGATACATCGTAGTGTAAGGCTCAGGGATTTCTACCAGGAATGGTTTTTTTCTGTGCGCTCAAAGGTTACCTCACCGACATTTACGCATTCGGACTTCATCTAATTGGGTCCGACGCAGTAGCTGTAAAATCCGAAACCTCCTTACAAACCCTTACAAGTAGAACTCGTTAACTATCCCGCCACCTCGGCGTGTAAGCAATTGAAGGAACAGTGGGGAGAAAATACAGCTTTCTTTATTTGAACTAGCCTTCGGTAACTCAAATTAGACCCTTAAAGAAGTTTTCATTAAACAAGATACGGAATATGAAAAACACTTCACCGAACACAACGCCAGAAGGACGTAATAGGATAAATATTAAAATAGAAGAGTTCGCTGTCTCACAAATATGTTAGTTTCTAAGTGCCTATACGAACCCGGATGCATTATTATCAAACTCCACAGCCTTTTCTTTTCTCATTCCGATGGAAGCAAGCTTCCAGAACTCGCGCGTTCTAGAAACGTGTTACGAAATGAGCACACAGCAGCATTTAGGATTTACGAGATTGTAGGAAAATGAAATCCCGTGACGCAATTTTTTTTTTTGCACAGGTTTCCAATTCTCTTTTTTCCGTGCAAGCCGCGACCAGCGCAATACTGGTTCCTATGTCAAGATTCATGGATGCAGCGTTTGTCAAGATTCATGGATGCAGCGTTTATATTCCTAAGACTGAGTGGCGAAGAAAAATATGTAAGTGAGGTGTGTGTCAGTTGACGGCACTTAAAAAATGAATGGCATTGATAGCACATTCATTGTCAACAGCGCGTGGCCGAACCGTTTTGACATGAGCCGGCAACCGTTATTTTTTTTTCCGGTTCAGTACCGGTTCGGGTTCATCGCAATAACAATATAACGGTTCGGGTTCGGGTTCAGTTCCGGAAAAAATACCGGTTCAATTCCGGTTTTCGGTTCGGTTCGGTTCCGGTTCGACACCCTGATTAAAAGAAAGAAGTATTTTTATCGGCAGTCTTAACTTTTTTACGCTGTCTTGGTATCTGTTTGACCTAAGCGCCAATCTCCATCAGGATCCAAGGTTACCAATCTTGCTCGATCGGAGTCCCAAGTCATACCGCCTTGGAGCAGCCAAGGAAATGACCTGCGGCTCTACCCGTGACGCCAAGATCCAAGCGAAATCGGTAGAGCCGCGCACAAAGAAACACGTCCCCTTTTTTGTGGTGAACAGATGGAGAAGACAGCTCAGTCGGCTCGGTTGTGCGCCTCTGCCGCGGTGTAGCCTCTGCCCATATCCTCGCTGCGCCATGCCCCACAGCAGCCGCGTGCGTAGCCGATTCTGCCGTGCTGCTGTATGCTGCCATAGTGACCCTATTGAACCCGTGCTTTTGCGCCCGCTCCTACTCCAGCGACAATTGCTTCGGGGGCTTTCTCCGAATGACACGTGGCAATGAGAGCCGCTGCCTGGTTCTTGATTTAGAAAAGGCCAATTTTGCAGAGTCGGCCAACTCCTCCGCTGCGTGATCAGGGGTCGACATCATTGGCTTAGTGATTGTTGCGACTCTATTTTGATAAGTCAGTTAAATTTGTCGTGTGAAAGTTTGGACAGTGGGAAATTCGTCGGCAGCAGAGAGCGGCTGTAGGTGACGAACTTTGCCAGCCGCGATGCTGGCGGTACGATTACTAGCCTGGTGTCTTTAAATGGCGTCATGTAGTAGTGAGTACACAAACATGTGCCAATACATTTTTCATTTAGAAAAAGAAGTGGTTTCTGATTTCTGCAGCACGAGCTTTCGCCCCACATGCTCCAAGCTGCGACGTGCCAGCAGACTCCGCCATTGTTCCCTTCTTTTTGATAAGTCAATCGTCAACGTACAAATCCTCATTTCTGATGTCGCTCATACTATACTTGGCGCTATACTGTTTCCCAATACACCTCGAATGCCGCGGAAATATGTCAATGTGCGACAGCATAAATTCGGTTTTGTGTTATAGACCTTTTATGTGAATATGTGAGAACAGCAGGGCGTCTCTCGAAAGCCCGGCCTCCAGCGCATGCTCGATGTCTTCTGGTATGCTTTGGCTGCACATGCACACGCGAGGCAGACGAGATGCCCGACTGTTATCGAAGCTAGGAAGCTCGCACTGGAGGCGGGACGACTGAGGCTGCTCCCTGCCGTTTTCACTCTGCTGTGACTAGGCATTACGATTCGTGTGCAACGGTGCTGTTGCTCCCGTCGTCATCGCTGCTACACTCTCAAAGCATGTCGCCGGCGTCGTCCCACAAAATTTTGTATTTCCCAAATGATTGCATCAACCGCATCTTCTGCGATTGCTCAGTGATTGCGTCGCACGTCACGAGTAGGGATCGATCACGCAGTTCTCCCACATTCGTTGCAAGCCTGCAGCCTCTAACTCCGGAAGGCGTCAAGACCTATCCAGACTTTGGCCCGTGGAAGCCTCTTAGTTTGCTGTCACAGTTAGGATCCTGCACTGTTGCAGACGCCACTGGAGCACCGCCAACTCCGACGGGTCGAACTTGCGTCCAGCAGCGCAGCTGTTAATTGCTTTTGGATGAAGAATGGCCATAAACAAACACCAAAAACCTAAACTGCTCAGACCATGCATGTCAATACAGACAGGTAACAAACAGCGCAGGGATACGGACAGAGTAGAAGACGGAAAATAAACACAGCGCTGACTTACAACTGAACAACAAACTAGCCCATTCGTCAATGCCACAATACAGAGAAACATAGTTGGCACTCCAGCATGATCTCGACACTCGATCAAACGATGTGCTACCATGAATCAAGCGAAAAGAAGCAGTGGGGAGAGAGACTGTTACAGCGGCCATTTCGAAGTGGCTCTTACATTAGGTGCTGCCACCCCGTGGGACCCCGGGAGTCGTGTGTGCCATTTTCTGCCGTACATTCCAGCTGATTTGTAAATCAAAAATACTCGCTCATGCATATAAAAAAAATAAATAATTTGAGATCTTGCAAAATGAGTGCACAAAATGGCGCAATGCTGCAGGTACAGCCGGCTGAACTTGTAACAAGCCGAGGTGTTCTGGATATCGCGAATGTTTAGTTTTTGTCGACAATAGAATGCTTTGGTTTGATTATAAGTCGACCCCCTTACTTCAGATTTTCAAAAATTTAAGAAAGGGTAGACCTACATTAGTGTAAATACGGTACAATGAAGTTGCCTGTACTACGGAAAATTTCGCCGGTCCTGAGGATATAGTCATACAGGCATTTGACTGCAAATCATACTGCACTAGCTAAACTTCCGTCTATAGCAAGAACCAGCATAGCCATCTCCCAAAGCCCGAGTGCTTTGGTTTTTGCTGAAAGCCAACCATAACTAACTTAGTAGACAAGCAGTTATTTACAGTGGGGTTCAAATTCAGAACAGTTGCCAGACTGAGCCAATGGAACGAGGGGCAGAGGACAGCACTCTTTCGGGCGTCTGTCACTTGGTACAAAAACAACGGCAGAATAAAACCCGTTGCACGAGAGAAGGTGGGGGGGCTCACCTGGGGGCAGGGGCTGCTGCGGGGAGTAGTAGGGCTGCTGCATGGGCGGCTGTTGCCCATACCACTGCTGGGGGGGACCCTGGGGGTACATGGTTTGCTCCGGGGGATACGCCAGGGAACCCCGGACCGGAGGGGTCTGGCATCGGGGAGACAAAAAAAGGAAAGAAAAGCAACATGAAATTTTTTAAATCAATAAATAAATATCAGAAGTGTTCTATAGATAGGGCTTTGTGTACTCAGAATTATCCAAAAAAAACTCTGAATTTGAAGGTCAGGATGGCAAAATCAAAAGCCAAAAAGACAGTATCTTACGAATAAAGCTTGTCAGAACACAACTAAAACTAGTAATCCTGATTATTTATTTATTTATTTTTTTAATCTTAGATTATTGACAAAAAGTAAGTTTTCACGTTTATCTAGTCGAGGTTTGTTGGGTACAATGGGCCAATATACTCCTGGAAAAGAAACTGCTCTGTTCTTTGGTTTGGACCATACTACAGTATAGACCACTTACAACGTAACCGCTTATAGTGCAGGACCAGGTATAACGCGGCTTTTTTAAACCACCGGTTCGCCTTCCATAGAACTCCATGTAATTACATACCGCTTAAAATGCAGGCGCGCGAAGGGAAATACCGGTTATAGTGCGGTTTTCGGAACAACCCGGCGACCGCGCCGAATGACTGACGCAGAGAGCACGCTTCCCTGTGCGACACTAGATAACGGTGCGAGCCGCAAGCGGCACTCGTGGGGCAAGGAGGTTGCTTGAAGAAGCGGGGAGAAGCGAAGAGAGGCTTCAGTTGCCATAACGACGAAGGGATGCACGCACGTGTCGTCCACGTGCGTGCGTCCCTTCGCTGCGTTGGAAACGTTGGAAACAACCGCAACGACAGACCAATCGCAGGTCGAGGTGAAGTGTTCGCGCGCCTTGCATGCCGGTCGCGGGGCGGCCGGCCGGCTGCTTCTATCCGCAAACATGGCGTCGGTTTTGATAGTCAATGTAGACGGCGTGGTAGAAGCTCATCATTCCGCGTAAAAGCGCTATCCTTGACTGTGAATTTTCGTTGTGTGTACTAGAAGGGAAGATCCACCTACTTGTGCGGCAATGTTGTGGCGGCATTCTCAAGACTGCAGAAACGCTCGTGTCGTCGTGTTTGTTTACTTCGACTGCAGTGGTGCTTTCTAAGCATTTGTGTTTTCGAACATCAATTGGATTTCTTATTTGGAACATTTCACGCCTGTGCTAAAGTTGAAGGTATTACTGGCGCGTACCGTATAAAGGATGGGAATTTTCACGCGTTTTCATCGCCAGAGAAAAGTGATTAGGGTTAGCAATCCTGAACGCTCGCAACGTCCGTCCGCAACCCGCGACGCTGTTAAAAGGCTGCGCCAGGCAAAAGTCTCCAATTTCTTTCAAAATGTGTGACACACTTGAGAGAGAAGTGTACTAGTCTGGTGAAATAGACTTTCCTCAAACTAAGCTTTATTTTTCATCTAACATAAAATAAATTCTTTTCCAAATGTAAGTTGTCTGATGGCATGCATTTTGGCCTGAAAAATTGATGTTTTGGTTATAGCACGGTACCGCTTACAGTGCGGATTTTCGCGACTCCCGCGACATAAGTTATATGCGGTTTACACTGTATTTGTGCTTTTTAGAGGGAGGCACTGTTGCGTTTTTCTAACAGAGAAAGATGTGAACCTGTAGATTTCAGAGGACGGGAAAGACAGTCGAAGGTTTTATGCATCTGGGAGCTTAGCTATTCTGAAGCACCGGCGTTTATTGAAGTAACGGTCGTTTTCAAGATTTGTCGTGGGACAGTTAGCACTTGCAATCGCAAAGGCGCCAATGCCAAATGCAGCTGCACGAAATATCTTCCGATACCAGTGATTCCTTTGTGAATTTCGTGTATGTTTTTGTTCAGGCATTATTCGTTGTCATCTTGAAAGAAATACAGAGAGAGTAACATTAAACTCCAAATTTCTCAGAATTTGGAATCTAACAACAATAAACTCCGACAAACCCCGAATTCCTGACGAAAAATAGGCTCCCGAATATACCCTTCGAATATCACAAAAAATATACTCTGAAAACATGGAATCCTAGCTATGAGGCGCTGCAGTCAGCGACGAGATGAGAACGGCAAAGCGTATTCCTCGAACGCCCAGCCTCCAGCACGTGCTAATAGCCTTGCGTTTTGCCTTGGCTGCACGTGCACGCTTGAGGCACATGAGATTCCCAAGCGTTGTTCAAGGCAGAAGGCTCGCACTTGAGGCAAAACTGAAACTACTCCCAGCTGTTCTCTTCCTGTTAGTGACCATGGCATTCATAGGAGGAAAGCTGTACACTATATCTGCTACTTTTTACAGCAATAGCTGTTATAGGCCTCCTGCGCTGAAGCTTTGAACGTATCGTGGTGTCCTCCAGTGGAGGGCGATAGAGTGTCTGAGTAGTGCAAGTTTCGCGGCCCCGCACGATAACAAACCTGTTCAGGCAGCTGTTTACCTCTTTCCGCAGCTGTTATATTTGCAAACCCGTAGTCACAAGTCAAATTAGTGTCGCCCTCAGTCGTCACCACACATTGTTACCCCAGAGACCCGAGCTCGTGCAAGCTAGAAATTTTTCCTTCGTCCAAGTATGTCGAAACTGGGAGCAACAGCACGGCCTTGATGCAATCGAAACGTCGCCATCACAGTTGCGTCGTCGACTCTCAAGACCAGGAAGAGCTTAACCCTGGAGTAAACTTCTACAGATTCCTATCGAAACCGTATGAAGTCCTGAGGAGGGAACGCCAATAGCCACCCAGCGCATCGAGTAAGCGGGACTTGTTTTTCGCGCCCTCCAGGTTGTTCTGCTAAGGCACGGCCGCTCAATGAAGCAACCGTGGCATGCGTCGGAGCATGTCATGAGAATTTTACGAAGAGAAACAGACTATACCGTCCGACCGGTGGAGCAATCTGATTGAACTACATCTTTTGCAACGTGAGATCAGCAGTAAAAGCGCCGTCTCCAACAAGCTTTTGTTTGAAAAGATGAGCGGGCGCATGTACTAATGCAATACAGAGGGCAACGAGCAAGTGCTGAAGCAGAGCTCATGCTGCTGATCTTATGTTGCATCAAACTTACAGCACAACTGTGCAAGAAAAGCTGCAAGAGCTCGAGAAGCAGCGTGCACTAGGAACGATGCGCTTGGCTGGCAGACGGCCGGTCGCCGCTCGATCGCTTGCATCTGTTTTCGTGCACTTTTGAAGTTGGTTATCAACTGATTGTGTTGGCTGTACGGAGGGACTGCAGTTTGGAAGTTTTTGCTGCTTTCGGCACTGCCGAAAGCGGACGAGGCGAGCGGGAACAGCAGGAGGAACGGGGAAGAGGAGAGTGCAACGCGAGCTATTGGCTGAACGCAACGCGAGCCCCACTGATAGAAGTTGCGCGCTCCCCCGCGTGCTCCTCGAGCATGCGCCCTGTCCAATCACGTTCTTGCAATTGCGACATGGAAGAAATGCAACCACGCCGTAACCACGCCGTAACCGGGCAGCCGATACCATTTTGGGAGCCGGAAAATAGAAGAGAAAAGATTCACCTTCAAAACAAAGATGGTGGCTGTCGGCCAAATGCGTCGGGAATGGCGAGAGTGCAAAGTTGGGGTTGATTTTGACATTTGACCGTCACTTGGATGCTGCTCAGGCCTCGTAAATAGTTCTTTCAAATATTTCCTCGTTGTGTTAGGAGCTGATAATTACAGAGAAGGTAGTTTATGAGATATACAACACAAAAATATGGTTTTCTGAAAATCTACTTTTTTGCTATTTTTCTGCTTTCAAAGCCCACGTCCCCCCTTAAGCATCCACCAAATGTTTTGTAGTACCCACTGCTCACTGCACACGCTCTCTGTAAACAAAAATAGTCTATAACAAAATGCCGTCGTAGCACTGTCAATGCCAAAGGCTCGTGCCGGGAGATGCGCTCTCACGCGCTCCAGACCAAAAAATAAAAAAAAGCGTTTGGAACAAAACAGATGCCCATTTTGTTCCGAACGATTTTGTTCATGCCCACCACAGTGCGTGAATGCGGCGCCGATGCCCAAACGACTTCGCCGTGACGTGTCGCAGATATTGCTGTGACTGTACTGTAAATTAACACAGGACTGCTCTTTTTTTTCTTTTTTTTTTTTTTCTTTTCTATAAGCTCAATTAGTGTGAATTGTAATGCTGTTTCACAGGACAAGAAACCCCTTGGATGGTTCAAGGTAGGAGCCAACATTTCGATAAAGAACTTATAGCTTCTTCGGGGCTAAGCTAATCTGCAGCTTCGAGGCATTCGAAAAGTTTTTTTTCAAGCTTTTTCCATCAACCTCCATTACCTTCGCATTTTTATTGTTTCACGCACTAGTTTATGTCTTCTCGCATTAGTGTACCTCTTTGTTGCCTACACTTTGGACGCCCTTTTAGTCGTCACCAGGCTCGAAGCTGCGCCATAGTACGAGCCGGACACAAAAAATAAAGACATTGAAATTAGCGAGTGTGTGTGTGTACGGACGTTCAGAACAGAATGGAACAGAACAAAAACGTTCCCTCCCCATTTCCCCCGACCCACCTGCCCTCCAAGTGCCTTGGCCTTGCGAGGGCGCCTCTGCGTCTTGGGTTTCTTGGCACCCCCACGAGGCGATGGGGCACTGTGGATCTCGTGCAGCACCACGCGCTTGGAGTCCTCCAACAGCTGCATCTGGAAGGAGGAAAAAGGGAGGGAGTCAGTACCACCAGTCCAGCCCGTGGCACACGAAAGCCACACCGACCTCAGCAAGGCGGCGCGGCAGAATTAACTGGCCGTTTCTTTGAAGTATCCCAAAGGTGTTCTAAACGCGCACCATTCGAGCTCCTTCACTTATGTCGGCCGAAACCACAATCTGTCGGATGCATCATGCACCACACCAAACAAATTCTCCACGAACAGGCGCACGAACGGGCGCACAAATGGTCGGAAGCTGCGTAATGACAACCGGCTTCCCTGTCGCGACCGGGCCCGCAACTCGCGTGTTGCGGTGGTGTCCGTTGCTCCATTCTCTCGCCTCGCTGCGCCGACCGTTGTTGCCCCTTGCGCCTCTCTGGCGGTACACAAAGCCCACGAGCAAGAACCTTTTTGCAGTCGCTGACAGAGAACGGCAAAGCGCATCTTTCGAATGTCCGGCCTCTAGCACATGCTTTATGTCTTTTGGTTCTGCCCTTCTCACCTTGCCAGTAACTAGAGTATACGTAGGCCGCTACATTGCTGCCGAGTGCACACCGAGGAAAGTCACCGGTCCAAAAGCGGTTGCTGACTGCACGCTCCGCACTTTGCGCTCTATTGAGGCTATGTCCGCAAATGCGAAAGTGCTTAGGTTGGCCTATAAATTCTGCGCATTTAGAAGCACAGCACCAATCTGCTCAAATGCAGTGGCTCCAGCTTATGGGGCGCGAACGAAAATGAAAGAGAGGCAGCAGCACCAGGGCGAATGAGACGTTCTCACTCAAACGACGAGCATGGAGAGGCGGTGAAACCTTTGCCTGTGATATTGGTTCTCGCGGTTTCCCGTCGGGCTAGCGATGGGGACCGAGAAGTCCACCCTTGGTGCCCGACACGGGGCTACAGTTCTGCGAGCTCTGGACTGGTGCCACTTGCCTGCAGGTGGTGCTTGTCGGGAGGCGGCGGCAGGTGCGGGTGGTGCGGGGGCAGGTGGGGGGGCAGGTGGGGGGCCGGGGGGGGTTCCAGCAGCAGCTCCTCGGGCGGCAGCGGGGGCGGCTCCGCGAAGTAGCCCAGGGGCTTGGCCAGGGAGCCGTGAGTGTGCCACAGCAGGGCCCGGTGGGACTCCTCGGGCCGGGGCTTGCGCTCCATGCGCACCGCCCCGAACCAGACCCAGGAGAGGGGCGCGGGGTTGCGGTGGCCCTCCAGCAGGTCCCAAGGGCTCACGCACTGCTTCTCCGACACTTGCAGGCCCTGCGGAGAGTCAGGCACGTCTCGATCGTACCCAACAAGCTACGAGAGGCACGCAACGCATTGCCAACGAGCTGAACAGATCCTGCATGTATGTGTGGCATCTCGTGACATCAGGATGTCACGTGACCCATTGGCATTTCGTGACACACTGACATTGCGGGACGCCCTGACATTGAAGTCATAAAATTATTCTAGACCCTATGGCACTATATTGCTTACATGACCTTAGCCTGTGTGTTGGTCGAGTGGAATGCGCCACTTTTTTGGAGAAATCCAGCCCTGTAACATATTCTGCGTTAAAGAGGGGCAGGGAAGTAAAGTAAGGGTCCAGGGGACAAGAGTGCAATCAATCAATCCTGGTGGCCTTCGCTTTAATTCAAAAATCTTCTAACTTCCACTCGTAGGCAGACAGAACACCAACCTGCATGTGTTTTGGCCAAACCCAGCTATAACAAGCTTCAGGTTTCTGCATAGTGTGTCCATTAGTATATGAGTAGTTTTTGATGAGTGAACTAGCACTTATTACCATTAGGTCTTACCAAAAATATTGTGGTTTCTCTGTTAAGACAGTAGCTTTTTGTAATTAAATTGTTAAAAGTGTAATGAATGAAGTATGAGCATATGATACTCTTTGTTCTCAGTAAAACCATTACAGTTTATGGATACAAGAAGAGCCATCCCTCCCAATACAGACAAAACAAGAACACCTCTCACCTGTTTCTTGTCAATGGAATCAAAGCCTGCAATCTTGTTGCCCTTGGTGTCAATCAGGCTGCCCATGGGTTCGCAGGTGATCACTTCACACTGCTGCTTCACCAAAGGCAGAAGCTGGTGCACCATCTTGATGGCGTCCGTGTCCAGGTCTGACACTTCTTTCTGCGGCACACAGAAACGACAGAGAGCCAAGCTTACTTGGACACTTCGGTCCAACTTATCGCCACAGTGCAACGATTCATTCAACCACTGTACCACAGTAATATTCCAAGAGATAATACATTCCCCCCCCCCCCCCCCCCCCCCCCCCCCCCCAAAAAAAAAGATTGCATCTCCACAAGGTAAATGACGTTGATTGGGGCGAAGCTCTGGTGGTGCTGATACGCTGAGCCACACCATGCCGAGCTTTTCGTTTGTTTTCATGCATGTCAAAAATAGAAGGTGTGGTATGGAACGTGGTTATATACGCAGTTGAGCATTTGACCGCAGCGCCCTCTCGTCTCTAAACGTTGAGCCAATGCATGCAAAGTTTAACGCGACTATATACGCATTTGACCGCAGCGCTCTCTCATGAATAGACGTTGAGCGGCTACATCCAACGTTTCATCCATGACATCCCCAGCTCCTGAGTTACTAGCACATCTCAGAGCCCCCTACTCGTCCCGCAGTCGTGGCCGAGGGGTTAAGGCGATGGACTAGAAATCCATTGGGGTCTCCCTGCAGAGGTTCGAATCCTGTTGACTGCGCAAACGTTTTTTCTTTTTTTAAGAAGACAGATGGGATGAAAATCGATGTGAGCACGGACGCCGGACGGACAAGGCTAGACCCTAAGGAGCTTCGCCCCTAAAAGCAAAGCACACGAAAAGGGTGTAAGATAAACTTCACTGCACAGTCCAAAACTTAAGAAAACTGCTTGATTGGAATCCTCAGTCCTTGTGCATGGTAACGTGATTACACTTTAGACAGTTACCTGTTGCCAGGTGCATAAAAGACGCAAAATAACCCCACCACAGACATCACAATACTTTAATTGATGTCCTTTACAGTTTTAATTTTCCTGTAAGTGATGACAGGAAACGTTGCTACCGCCGCTAAAATTCAGATCACCCGTCCCACCACATAAATTGTATGAATCCAGCAAGTGCAACTTTCATGCTGTACCTCTCACATTGTGCACAATGCCACCAAAAGTGCAGGCGAGAGTGCATCACTACGTCCAGCAGACTGTCATTCGTTCAAAAACTAGGAAACCATGAATTTTAAAGCAATAGCTTTAAGGAGCTCGTGTTGCAAAAAAGCTGGTGTCGGTGCGACGAGAAAATCCTGATTGGTCCATAAGTAAATCATTGGCCTTATCATTACATGCTGCAGAGGAGCACATAGCAGCCAGGAAAAAAAAAAGGTGCACACCTTGAGCTTCTTCACGAGGTTAAGGTACTGCTTGCGGGTCTCCTCTCCGGACAGACTGTCCAAGTTCTGAGTGGTGTGGATGAGCACTGCCAGCATGTCCAGGACAGTGGAGAACAGCTCACTGCAACAGTGAAGTGTTGTGGTTCCTTTGGAAAAGCTTTTTTACCACAAACTGACAAGAACTGCCCTTGGCAAACAAAATTTCAGCGTTTATTGACCTACAAAATACCCGATAAAGCATGGTTGCCATCATCCTTCAAAAATATGCAAAAGTTTTCCACTTCTGTGATTGCAGATGCAACAATAAAAGGACCATTCTTAAGGACAGTGCTTTTTACCTGCGGTAATCTCTCGTTAACTTGAAGCTGACATCACCGTAATCTTTAAGTGTGACTATAACTGCCCACTGACCACGATAAAATTTAGGGGTTTTACACGACAAACCAATGAAGGGCTTCTGGCACGACCCACCAAAAAACTGAGGCGTAACCTCGGCCGCAGGGAAATCTTTTGACGTGTAACCAAAATCTGTTCCATTGCGCCTTGCCACAATGAGGCTCCGTCAGGTTGCAGGCACTTCAGCAGAAATTCAAGCCCGCCGAACAGAGATTTGTAGGCTAGCGCTTTGCCTCGGAGGCCCCGACGTGACTGCAATGACAATGACAGTCGAGGCAAGGACAACTGAAAAGAGAAAGGGCGGGGCTCACAAGTTGGAGTGTAGGTCAACGACCCCGTAGCTGATGAGCTGCACCAGCACCAGCGCCCAGTCGGTGGTCAGGGTGTTGCTCCGCTGAATCATGTCGAACATTCCGCCGACGAGGCTTAGCCTCAGCAGCAGGGCCTCGTGCAGCAGCTGACGCCCCTTCAGGTCTTCTGCCACGGGCTTTTCCTTGGAGCGGAATTTATTGAGAGTGGGCAAGGTCATAAGATTTTCGGCGCATCCAAAACTGTTATGAAGCACCACTCGCTGGAATGTCGGGAATGCATTCCACGAGTGCCTTTGCACATGCAGCAAACTCGATACGAGGGAAGCAACGGGAAAGCGCAGAATGACCAGGACAGGGTCTACCGCAATCCTCTCCCTTTTAAGGTATGTTTGCACTTGTTGACTCTGTCCTTTCTAGACCCTTGCTAGTTTCTAGTTTTATTACGTTTGACCATCCTGCTCTTTCTTTCAGCCCTTCCTCCTATAAGGGTCCTCCCACCCACATCACACGTGAGCGTTTCCACGTCAGATCGAACAATGATGGTCGAGGTCATATTTCCCATGTTTATATAAAAGAATATAAGTGAAAATCATGTTCTTGGGAGGAGGATTTAGCTATATGCGAACAACGTAGCTAAATTTCTTCCGGAGATATAAAATATTGAAGCTCGAGGCATGGAGATTGCCAAGGTTTCACTATGGTACATAGCACAGCCGTCAATTTCACAGTGAAGCATGCACGTAGTAATAATATTTTAAAATTTATTTTATTAGGTGTTTACAACATGTATATAGAACATTAACACTTACAATAAAATATTTTGATGAAAAAAAGTTTACGAAACATGTCAAATAAGCACGTTCTAGAAATACATTCACAAATTATTTACCAATAAACTACTTTGTATGAAACAATGCAAAATGCATCAAAATGATCATCTTTAAAAGAATTTTTCAAAAATATATTCAAAAATTTATTTTTGAACATATTTAGCCACTATTACAGATTTGTTATTAATGCAGAAATGCAACTAATTTCTTTAAATGTGGCAAAATTGCTTGTCAATATTTGAACTACCCTATCTTTTATTTTCTTTAAACTCCCCTTAATTGTTTACAAAGACTTGCGCCATCTCGTCTCCCGAGCGAAACGGCGCCGTGTTGTTTGCAGATCGGTGGCTTCGATGCATTTCCATAGGAGCTAAGCCTTTTTCTTTCTTTACTTTTTCCTCAGGTAAGTTCGCTCTTTGCAAATTTTACAACAAAAAATGCACCATCTGTGGGCAACGCTGCACAAAGTCGTAGCGTGATAGGTTAAGAAACTGAATTTTGCGGTCGCTTTAAAGAGCCTGGCGTCTCCTTGAATCACCCTGTAAATGGTACAGGACTCCCTTTTTGACACCTGCAAACTCAATGTAGTCACTTTCCACAAAATGCAAGGTGCATATAAATAGTGCCGCGTCCGCTTTCCGACGTGCCCATAACTGTTCTGCCGGAATCGCAGCCAGCCATTGGTCCCAATCCCGTTGACATTTTAGAAACTTGTGCAGACTCTGCTGCACAATGCCACTTTTGGATGCAAAATCTGTGAAGCAGCTCTTCATGCAACATCCTGGGGGCATTCTTTTCAGAGCCAATCACGGGCATTTACTACAGGCACTCACTACTCATTTCCAACTCTTCAATGTACAAAACAACTCATCTTGAAGTGCAGAACAGCAAGTGGAACAAACTTAACTGCAAAGCAATCGCACGGCAAACAATACCCGCAAAGCTGCAATGTAGTCTGCTGCATGCGACAAAAAAAAAAGAAAAAGAGGGGAAAAGGAAAAAAAAAACGTCAGGTGTACCTACGTGGTTTCCACCATTCTCTCCTCCTCATGTTTCTCCGACCTTCGTGCGCAGGTTTCAAATTCGGTTTTGAGCAGTTGCGTTTCTTGGCTTTATTAAAAATATACGTGGCTCTGTAGTACAAATACTAACTGGGTATCTTCTGACACCCCACTAAATCACCTAGCAAAAAGTTTTAAAAAATTTTAGGGAGTGTCAGTGTCTCTTTAGATATTGACGTGCAATTTTGCCACCTTTCGAGAAATTGGCTTCATTTCTGCAATAACAATGAAACTAAAATAATGTCTAAGCAGTTTTCTTATATATTCACAAAATGCATTTAAAATTATAATTTTTATATGTTTTGCGTCGTTTCATATAAAGTAGCTTGTCAATAAATAATTTATAAATATGTCTCCAAAATGTGTTTATTTGACATGTTTTATAACTTTCTTTTGCATAGAAACCCTTTCTTGTAATTTTTAATGTTCAGTGTACATGTTGTAAAGATTTCATCGAATAAATGTTCAGTGTGAAATTGATGGTGTGAAATTGATGGCTGTGTAAAGTAGCATAGTGCAACTTTGGCAATCAATCTCCATGCCTCAAAGTTCAAAATTATATATCTTTGGAAGAAAATTAGCTGCGACATTTGCATACAGTCACTGACCAATTATTCGGACTTCGCAGGGACCAAAAAAACGTCCGAATAATAGAGCAGTCCGAAAAATCAGCAGATTAAAAAACCTGCCTTTACTACTTCCAAGTGGGCTTAAAAAAAGCGTAAATAGTGTCTTGCTTCAGGTTACTCCTGCGTGCCTTGTTTTAGGTTACGCCTCCGTTTGCGTGTGGCAACTTTTTGGTAGCTGGAGAATCGCTGCCTTCTTTTCTAGCATTATGGTCGAGTACTTTCTGCGCTTCTTAACGACACATCGCGGCGACAGAAGAACAGATGGGGCCATGACGTCCAAGCCAGTGTTGTCCGAACGAGATGAGAGGCGCAAATCCATGAGCGCAAAATGGCGACTGGCGGCGCGAAAGTGGGGCAGAGGCGCGAAGGGATGGAAGGAAACAAAGCAAAATGATAATAATGATGATGATGATGACGTGCAGCTAAATGAAAAAAAAAAAGGGCTAGCATAGCATCACCTACCGGTAGGACTTAGCAATACTCAAGTAGCGCTGCCAAACCGAGCCAATCCATTTGCAGCCAACGTAGAATTCAAAATGCCCGCTTCTCGGTGGTGTTTCTTGCTGATCACTCCCGACGATTTTGTCCGAATAATCAAACTTTCGGACCTCAAGTTGTCCGAAACATTGGTTGTGAATATGCACCATTTCTATGGGGTAAGTCACGGCTCCTCCTTCAGGTCCGAAATTCGAAAAAACGGTCGGCGACAGTATATGTTTTACATAAATATAAATAAATAGGACCCAGACCATCATTGTACGATCTGGCATGGAAATATCCAGGTACATTATGCTTGTATGTACTCTTTCGGAACAAACAGTTCAAAGACTCTTTTGACAATAGTTGGCTGTATAGCCATTGGAGCAATTTACAGATAAAACTGCCTAGTTCTAATTGTTTTTCAGGTGATGCAAGGCAAATGTTGTACATAGCAAAACATAACAAGTGTGACTAGTTTTAAAATTGCACTTTGATGAAAAAGGTGTATAAACGATTAAGGCTTACATCCTTAGCCAAGTGCAGACACTGGTTGAGCTGAGAATACAGAGAGTTCAGCAGGCCTTCCCTCTGCTCATCTTGGCCTTTGAGGCACATGAGCACCAATGACAGGAATGGCTGGTGGCTCAGCAACGAAGCACTGAAAAGCCCCAAGGCACCAGAATACAAAGTTCATAAAAAAAAGTGCATTACAACATTCGAGTTATCCATATTGAACACAGTCACCACAACCGAGTCACTACAAAAATGAGACTAGAAACAGACAAGAGCAGCTATGCCTGCTTCAATAAGGCTGCTGGATTCTTCCCGGGGCTCCACATAGCTACTTTTCACTAATTTATTTCTATCTTGCAAGCATCCCCTCTGCAGAGAAGAAACAAAAACACACAAGCAAACAACAGCAACTAACAATTACTAATGCAAAAAGAAAGAAAACATCCTCAGCTTGGATCTGGTGCACTCAACCTCAGCCCTAGTGCCTGCCTTGTTAGAAGCTCCATGTATAAATTTCTTTGGTATTGTTACCTTATTCCTTATTGCGCCTTTGAGAATTAATTTCCAGGTTCCATTCACTTTGAATCGGGCATTTGATGTTCAGCCAGGTTACCCCCCCGACAACAAAAAGAGAGATGAGTGTCTTTTCTCAACTCTTAACCCCTCTGCAGTACTTTATTCTTTTAATATGTTTTAGTTGTTGGGTTTTGTTTTCAACGTACTAGTAGAAAAAAAAAATCAATGCACAGTTTTTTTTTTGTATCTTATGTTATGCATAATATATTTACTGTAAACAACTTTATTTTCCTGGGCTCGATATTTCGCAAATCCGGCAAAGTGTGGTTTTCGAGAGCATTTTGCAGGCACAAAATTCCGCAATTGAAGGTGGTATGCCCTGGGAGGTATTTGTCATCCCAGGGAAAGGCATTCGCAAAGTCATTTTTCCCAATATTATAAAAGTTGCGAAATTTAGGACCTAGCAAAGATTAAGCTGTTTACAGTATATTGATATTGTTTTCAATATATATTATTTGATCTATATTCAATCTTGCATTATAACTTGGCCATTTACTTTCTGGTGTTTATTTATGTCACAAATTGACAGATGTTTTCCTGTGTTTATCTATTTCCAAAATATGGATGGATGTCAATGAATTGTCTCATGCAGACACATAAAACGGCTTTTATTGTCCGAAAAGAATTGCGAATAGACACCAACAATCAATACTCGAAATGGCTCAACTTTTATTTGCATCTGATAAGCAATGTTCTTCCCACTTTATTATTGTAATATATGATGATGGGACCCATCAGACAGCATCAAAAGCACGCCATCATGGTGTTCATCATGTTTCTGTAAATGTTTTATCAGCGCTCAACCAATCATAAACAGAAAAAGCAAAGTGACTTGCGTTTTTAACGCTGCAAGATTGGTCCCGTTGTCTGGACTTATGCTGAAACGAAGTAGTATAAAGAAACGCCAATTTGCTTTTTCTTTTTCCTTTCTTTTTTGTTGCCTGAATTTAATTAGCTTTCTTTTATCTCTGTTTACCTTTTTCTTTTGCTGTTATTGCTTTTCACTTTTTTTTTTTTTTTCATTTAGTGAGCATTCTACGGATCAAGAGATTTTTTTTCTGCGTCTCGCTTTTCCATTTTTCTTTCATTTTTTTTTTTTATTATTATTGTCCTGTTTTGTCGTTTATGTCCTGTGGAGGTCCCGGCCAGGCATGCGTGTCAGCACGGCGGTGTTTGCAGTCTCCGCCAACTACGCTCTACTGTATTTAGCTGCTTTTGGATGCCCCATTTGGTAAGCTCCCGTTTGTCATGACCTTCAATTTTAGCAGAGATGCCAGGAAATTTCAACTGGAGCTTAATTTAACTTACAGTCTAAGCTCATTATAACAGACCTGGTTACAACAGACATTTGAATATAACATACAGATATGTGAGGTTCGGTTGGTTTTTCTCTATGCACCATTGACTCAACTTCACAGCTGCATACAACATACTCCTCCTACAACAGACCAAAATCTTGGTCAAAATCAAGGTCAGTTATAACGAGCTTAGACTGTATTTTTGTATATCAAATTATTGATATATCAAACCATTTTACGATCCCCTTTGAATGCAATATCTTCGGGTTCGACTGTGTTGCCCCACCCAGGGGACCTCGAGTTCGGCTCAACCACCAAGATTGCCTGTACCCCTAACGCGGGAAAGCCACGCACAGCCAGATGTGGATGGGCGAACCCACATGGCTCAGGGTCCGTGGTGATACCACTCAACAAACACCTGCTTTCACAGCTGACCCCTGCGGGTAATACAGAGTTCATAGTGTGCCAAAAAAATTAAAAAATAGCAGCAAATCCCACGGAGAGCGCTGTCTTGTGTTTAGGTGAGAGCTCTCAAATGTATCATTGCCACCGTACATGTAGAGCAACGACCGTCAGAGTGTTTGCCTTACAAGGCCAAATACCAAAGAATCCCACACACACCTTTATTCACAGGTCATCCCTGCTTAGTGGTTGGTGCTCAATCTGAACACAATATACCAGAATGCCAGAAACATCCTACTTTCATTGATATTACGGCTCGCTCTGCAGCAAAAGCAATTGCAGCAACCTACTGAAACGTTGCACCTCTCGAAACATGACGCTTTATAGAGAGGAAAAACTTGAGAACCCGAGACGAATAGAGAACTGAACAGGGTCTTGCCTCTTGTGCACGTGCTTGTCCTTGTCCTTGCTCTTGGACGAGGAGGAGGACGTGATGGACGCCCAGCTGCCGCTCTCAAGCACCTGCCCCGCGGCACGAAGGACTTTGCCCTGGACTGCAGCCGGGAGCTTGGCAATCAGCGGCGCCACAAACCAGATGCGGTCAGTCTCCTGCCTGCAATGCACAAGGTGAGCACCAGAAGACAAATTTATCATTACTTATACATACCGTTAGTCCTTTTGGAGCTCTTACAAAAGCACAATTTAAGTGTCTACTATTTTTCTATCTTTGTGCTGGTATGACTTTAAATAGATCTTGCGCAGTAGAAAACGGCCAACAAAAAGACGGTGGAAAACATATTCATGCGGGCTCAATATTGCACAAATTTTGCGAAGTTCCACTGCCCGCAAAATATCTAAATATTTTGCGGGCGCAATATTTAGTGATTTTGAGCAATAAATACGCTGTGTATTTGTTACCAAGGAGTGACACATTCGCATGATCAATCTTTTACAATATTTTTTTAATATGCAGATGTTGCAAAAATTATGTCCTTGTGAAAATCAGGTCTTTGCACAAATTAAGTGTCAAGTATTTAGAGACCCCCTCTGCATAATGCTTTAAAAATGCACTAAAAAATTAGACTTACAATTCCCTGTAATGCCGAATTAGAGAGCAGCTCTTGACGGGGAGGAGGGTAGGGTAGGCCCCTCGTCCTCTCCTCCTCCTCCCCTCCCCTCCTTTTCCTCCCTCGTGACGTCACTCATGAAGGCCTTGTGAAGGTCGTGACCTTCACGAGTGACCTTTGTGATGTCACATGTGACGTCTATATGGGAAACGTCCCATAATGCAACGCGCGGTTACACCGACGGCGACACCACTAAAGAGGAGTTTTAGAGCTGCGCTCTAAAACTCCTCTTCAAAATGACATTTAGCACTATATAATCACGAAATGGGTTTGAAACGAATGCTGCATTTTCTGAGGCACCATGTTTAGAAAAGTACAAGCCACAAAGGACACCAACTGAGGCAGATTTTTGTTTTAGAGAACAGACCAACACCAAGTTGAAAATAGAGCTCCCATTTGGCGATGTGAATAGCTAGAAATACATGAGATATTGACATCACCCAAATGCCATCACCAGCATTGCCCTCAAAGACTGACAAATCTTTAATTCAGAGTGGTGCTTGAGCAGTTACTACCAAAGCAAATTTGGAAGTTATGGTACTGGAAGCAGCAACAGCAAGCTGGTTCCACTAGTAGCATTATGGCTAGTTCCATATTCAGCAGAAATGTATTTGAAACCGAAAGAGGAATGCTCAGGAAATAAAAAAAATATAAATATTTAATATATGCAAAATGCATTACAAATCATATCAGACAAAATTATTTATACACCCATAGGAAGGAAGGCAAGCTTAGTGAGCGAACTTGAAAAATCGGAAAAAAACTTGACTTAGCATTTAATTCTAATACTTTCATTTTCAGGTTTGTTAACTTATGGTGACATACTGGTTATCTGTTGTACAAGTGCTTGCTCCATGTTGGTTAGGCATGGTCGTCCAATGTTCGAACACTAATCTGCAATAAAATTAATTGAAATCACTGTTATAGAACCTCTAAGTTTTGTTCATTTTTACGAGCAGACAGAGAAACAACTGGTTGGTTGATACGTTTCAATAGCTGTTTGAGTTAACATTTCAATGTTTCAATAGCTACCCCAGTTGACCTTTTTAGAACTGTTTTCAGTTGAGGAACCGCAAGATTCCTAGCAAATACTAAACAATGAGTTGTCTCATATTTTTTTAGACACCAAAAAGTATATAGCTGCATTTTAAGTCATGCAGGCAAGCAGTGGCACGACATTATTCTGAAGGCCCGTTCACACTCTTGCGACCGAGTACGACTGAGAGAGACGAGATTTCTTACAACTTCTTAAATGTTTCTAGAATGAGGGAACACACTGACATTGTGGCGCCATCTATGCGGTGACCCTAGAACTGCATTTCACAAAAGCGAAGGTTTTGCGGGATTTCCGAGGTCAAATGTGCGTAGTACCCATAGCAAGGCTCGTTTATAACATTGACAAAAGTTTTTCGAGCCAAAAAAGAAAGGATATTGCGCGAGAAATAAAAAAAAATATGCCGGACCGCCGAGTTTACACTGCTTCCCAATAGATGGCGCCAGTGTGTTCTCTGGTTTAAGAAATTTTAAGGAACCCAGGTTTAAGAGGTCGCAAGCAGTCGCAAGAGTGTGAACGGGCCTTGAAGTGTAGCTAGGACTTGTCAAAGAAACATTCCGATACACACAGAAAGTATACCACAGAACATAAGATCCTTAAGTAAATGTAGAATATTATGTTTGTGGGTGTTGCCGCAAAAATGTTTATAAATACGTAACAAAGTGACAGTGCTTCGAATGAAACATTTAAAAGAATCTCAACGTGATAACTTAACACTTCAACTGTTCCCGATACGAAATCTTCATAAACAAAGTGTACTCATTCCAAGCTTCATATTTTTGGCAGGATGGTCGCAAACGCTTTAAAAGTTAACTTTTAATTTCTTAAATGCACTTCTCGTCTTGAAATACTGACACACTGTGCGATACTGCAACCCTGCGGACCGCTTCACTGAGTGAAAAAAATGTAGAGCCCTTCCAGTTCACGTGAAGATGGAGGACCAGCGAATCTGTTATCTTTACGACGTCTAGGATGATGCCTCAAGGACAATGTCTAGGACGACTTCTTGTACGATGCCTAGAGGACGACATCTAGGACGACCTCAAAGACGACTTCTGGGACAACCTCGAAGACAATGTGTAGGACGACCTCAAGGACAACTTCTAGGACGACCTCGAGGACAATCTTAAGGATGACTTCTCGGACGACCTCGAAGACAACCTCTCGGACGACCTCAAGGATGACTTCTAAAACGACCTCGAAGACGACGCCTAGGGGACGACGTCTAAGACTACCTCAAGGGAGACTTCTGGGAAGACCTCAAAGACCATGCTTAGAGGACGACATCTAGGATGACCTTAAAGACGACTTCTAGGGCGACCTAGGGGACGACACCTAAGACGACCTCTCGGATGACCTCAAGGACGACTTCTAGGACAACCTTGAAAACAACTTCTAGGATGGCCTCGAGGATGACTTCTAGGACGACCTCAAGGATGACTTCTAGGATGACCTCTCTGACAACCTCCAAGACGACCTCAAAGACGACTTCTAGGATGACCTCGAGGACGACATCTAAGACGAGCTCAAGGACGACTTCTGGGACAACCTCGAAGACGACACCTAGGACGACCTCAAGGAAGACTTCTAGGACGACCTCAAGGACGATGCCTAGAGATGATAAAAAAGGATCAGGACCTATCTAATAATGCCAAGGAAGGCTAACTCATGCTGGTTGCCCCCCTTTTAATTTTTATTTATTCACACTTGTCACGACCAATGGAGAGTCTTCTGTCAACATCCGCGGATGCATTTTCCCAGATCCTAGCGCATAACAGCTTCACTGTAATAAGTCCAACATAATAATCCTAATATAGACCAAAATAGGACAAAAGAAAACTGTCAGCCTTTCCACTCTGGTGAAGACCAGCGAAGCTGTACTATGGTGGGGATTAAGTATTTATAAGTGCAAGGATTGAAGTGTGATTGGGTAATTGCTTATTTGAACAATTAAAGAATCAGACATATACTATATAACGATCCGGGGTTGTAATTTATTTCGTAACCATAGTGACCATGGCCTTCTGATCGCTGTGGTACACCACCATAGGGTGTATCCCTACAGCAGGCACGTTCTTCGTGAAGACGAGGTCTATACACGTCCGATGCAAGGTCGTGGGCACCGTAGGTTTGTTCACACACGCAAGCCCGAAGCGCTTGAGAATAAATGAAGTGAACCACTTTCCCTCCTGGCATGCAATGTCAACATTAAAGTCACCCGTCACTACGGCAGACGTGTCGTCGCCAAGCATGACCTAGCCGAAGACGTCCATCACGAATGCTTCAATGTCTCCCTTGGGTGTCGCAAGGGGGACATAGACGACGGCCACCACCGGACCATTGCGCACCTTGACGGAAAGGTTGGAAAGGTTGGCGCCATCTATGAGCAACAGCAGCGACCAGATTGCTTGTCTGGTCGCTGTCCAGAGTTTCGTGCAGTTTTGTGTCGACATTTGTTTGGTACCGGACATGAAGCTGGGGAAACTAGCCCTTAACAGTTCCGCTGTAAAAATTGTTACCGATATTGCTGTGCAGATTGCTGCTGAAATGCGATGGCATCTCGCACTGTCTCGTACTGGATAAACGTTTTTTTGGAACTCCCGCAGATATTCTCAAAATATTTTCGGTGACAACCCATTGAAGTTAGCTATCACATTAAAAAGTAACTTACATAATTTCCTCACAATTTACATAACTCCACTACCTACTTCCCATGGACGGGCCTCCCACAACCAACGAACAGCTTTTGTTGTAGCGTTAACTGCAATCGAAATGTCCCTCTTTCTATAGGGACATAAACATATTTAGACACTCGGTAACTGCATTTGCCATTCAGCATCTAATGTACCATATCACAATCGTTGGATACATTATGCCACGTAAGCATAATCAAAGTAGGTATATAACAAAGGCATGCCACCTGCTTTGTTGGTTACAAACCAAACCTTCGACGCAGAAGTGCCTACGGTTCGCTCCGAAGTGCCGTCACATCGGAAAAGAAAAATGTTCCTGCGTACTAGTAAGCAAAGCGACGCAAACTGATCTCCGACCAGGACCTCACCTCCCAGAGCCGTTGCCACCGGACCTGCCGAAGAGCGCCGCAGAAGGGTCCCCCGCCCCCCCGGGCGAGCGAGAGTCCTCGCTGGTGAGTTGGAAGGCATCAATGGTGGCCTTGGCTACGTTCTCCAGCCAGGCGCTGACCTCGGGCGGGGAGGCGCACTGCTTGTACATGAGCTGCAGCTCCAGCCAGGACACCCGCAGGCTCCACTGGTCCAAGCCCAGCAGGATCTGGGTCACCACCTGCTTCTGGTTGCACGACTCTTCCGAGCTGCCTGAGAAGCCGTCCCCACACACGCTCAGGGAGGGACGCCCGTTGCCCTTAGGGTGGCATATCATCTGCAGCAGCGTCTCGGCCTGCGCCAACATGGTACAGCCCTGTCACAACAGATGTGGTTGCAGCAGACGTTCGGTTATAACAGACCAATTTGTAAAGTTTGGTTGGTTTTCCCATCTAGGCCACTGAGCCAACTTTGCTCATTACAGATTTTGTGATGATGTACATTCGGACATGACGGATAATGTTAGCAGTGATGTGATTGGCCTAAGCCGTTTTTGAGCACCTTTTGGAGCAGCCAAAACAGTGTTTTGAAACAGCAAAAGTGTCTTTTGGAGCAGCCAAAACAGTGTTTCGGAGCAGCAAAAGTGGCTTTAGGAGCAGATATTCTTTAAAAAATAAAAATATTTGTTTTAAATGCTGGACAAACACAGGGCATGTCAACTTTTAATGTCAACTTTTAATGTCTCCAAAGAGACATTGAGACATCCCATAAGTGTACATGCTGTAGCAGTGATGTGATTGGCCTAAGCCGTTTCGGAGCACCTTCTGGAGCAGCCAAAACACAGTTTTGGAGCAGCAAAA
Source organism: Ixodes scapularis (assembly GCF_016920785.2). NCBI lineage: Eukaryota > Metazoa > Arthropoda > Arachnida > Ixodida > Ixodidae > Ixodes > Ixodes scapularis. Next base: position 74,045,309 of record NW_024609880.1, on the reverse strand, counting down.
CTGGCTTTTGGAGCAGCTAAAACAGTGCTTCGGAGCAGCGAAAGTGGCTCTTGGAACATGTATTTTTTTAAAGAAAAAAAAAGATATTAATTTTAGGTGGTGGACAAAGGAAGGACACATTGCTCGCCGCAATCAACCAATTATTGTCAAGATAGACCACCTGGGAGTCTTTCAACATGTAACTGAAATGCAAATGAGATAACACATTTTGCAATGCTTCAGTTAAATGATACGAATATATCGGACGAAACTGCACATATTAAAATTTATTTGAAAATGACCAGCTTAGTAGTAAATAGAGAGTTTTAGTAGATCGTTTTCAAAGGCCCGCTACAGCAACAGGCGCGCGCTTCAGAGCATGCATCGAAGGGTAGCGCGAGCTCCCGCTACAAATAGCGTGACCCGAAAACACGATCTACCAAAACTCTCTTTTATCACATCATTAGGTTGACTAGTAATATAATAAATGGAAGCAGTCTCTAACTGATGAAACACCTAACTACTGCCGTGCATTGCGAAATTGTCGCGCGAGCGGAGATGGCTGTTCGATCGAAACCCGTGCCACTCCGCTGCGTCTCCAATTAATTCCCAAAATTGTATGCAAAATATAACTGTTCAACATACGACAAAAAAAAAAAAAAAAAAAAAAAAACAGTCCAGCGGCACTTGGTTGTTAGTCCGGCAGGCGAGGTACAGTCTCGGCGATATGAAAGACCCACTGGGAGCGGGTGGCCGAGGCAGTGGCTGGCGGGGGCGCTACGAGCGCTCCGGGCAATTCCATTCCCAAGCTAAACACAGAAAAAAAAAGAACCTGAGCGCATTGATGCAAGACTTCGCGAGTCAGGGTCAAAAAGTTCTTGGAGCGCTTTGTGCAACAACTGAAGTCGAGACAAATAAGCATGCTGTGCGGGTTCAGCCTTCTTTGCTTTATCTCACTTTTCTTCACCAAGATCTTTCGCGGCTGATTTTTCACGTACCGGGGTACGTCTCGAAAGAAAGCCTACTGAGAGAAACCTAGGCAATCAATACTTCGACACAGCAGTCTTTGAGCTAAAGGGATGCTTGTAGTGGCGTATTAAACAAGAACAGGATTGTTGATTAACATGCAGCAGTCCTTACGTTTCAGTTTGGAAAGTGCCATAACTGCAGTGACGTGGGGACGGCAACATATGACGTCGCACAAACATGGTGACTGGCAGGCAGGGACCAAATATAGTTTGGCCACGGCCGTTGCTTTCAGGAGCGAGTGTTTCAGCCCATAAAGTAACCCCCGCCGCGCAAAAGCATGGTTTCGTTTCACAGCATGACGGCATGGCTGGTATCCAGCACGCTAGCGTCGGAGCGTCCGCACACGCCCACGTCTATCATTGAATTTTTTTTTTTAAAAAGACGCGAGACGAGAGACGGCGGGAAAAATCACGCAAGACCGGATGAACGATTGATGCAGGGTACTTTGTGTCGGATGGCTGCTTGTACCACCTAGCTCATGTGTGCTCAATTACGGTACTCAGTTTAGTTTCGGTTTTCAAAGGCGACCAAAATTGGTCCTTTGGCGCAGGCTTGGCGCAGATTACCCATATTTTGGCAAAATGTAGCAGGATGTAGCAGGGTTAGCCCCTTGGCGCAGTTTGGCGCAATTGGCGCAGCAATCACATCACTGCTGTAGGCGTTGCCGAGCGATTCCGAAAAACCGCTTGCACGTCGGGAACCAGTTTTACTGGTTTCCGACGTGCCAGTAAAACAATGGATTGCAAGCGTCCCGGCTGGTGCATGTGTCATGCAATCATGTTCGCATGCACATGAGGGCAACTTCAGCAGGCTTGCAGTTGCACGTGCTTCGTTGAGCGAGCGGAAATGACTGTTTGACCAAAACCATGCCACTCCGCTTCATTGCCAAGTGGTTCCCAAAACTATGCAAAATGTAACTGTCCAGCATACCACAAAAAGTCCAGGGGCACGTGCTTGCCAGGTAGGCAAACAGGGTACATACTAAACACACACAAAAAACAGAACCTGAGCGCATCGATGCAAGCATCGTGAGCCAGGGTCAAAAAGATCTCGGAGCGCTTTGTGCAACGACTGAACTCAAAACAAAGAAGCGCGCTGTGCGGGTTCAGCGTGCATACATTGCCTTCTTTGTTTTAGCTCACTTCTCTTCACCAAATTTCTTCCGCGGGAGATTTTTCCCGTACCGGGGTCCCTCTCGAAAGAAAGCCTACCAAGAGAAACCTAGGTAATCAACACTTCGACACGGCAAACTGAGTTAAAGAGGGATTCTTGTAGTAGTGTATGATTTAAAAAAAAAGAGTAATGTTGATGAATTTGCGGCAGTTCTTACATTTCAGTTTAGAAAGCGCCACATCCGAAGCGACGTGGGGACGGCAACACCAGATGTTGCGTGACCACGGTGACTGGCAGGCAGAGACCAAATATGATTTTCCCATGGCCGTTGCTTTCAGGAGCGAGTGCTTCAGCTAACAAAGTAAATTCCGCTGCGCAAAAATGCAGTTTCGTTTCACAATATGACGGCATGGCTGGCCTGGTATCCGGTACACTACCGTCGGAGCATCCACACACGCCCGCGTCTATCGTTGAAAAAATTTTAAAGAGATGCGAGACGACACTTACGAGACGACGAGAGCGCGAAACGAGAGACAGACGTAAAAACCATGCAAGACCGAATGGACCATTGATGCAGTATACTTTGTGTCGGGCGGCCACTTGTGCCACCTAGCTCACGCATGCTCAATTATGGTACTCAGTTTAGTTTCGATATCAAAAGGCGACCAAAATTGGTCCTTCGGCACCGGCTTGGCGCAAATTACCCGCATTTTGGCAAAATGTAGCAGGATGTAGCAGAGTTAGCCCCTTGGCTAACTCTGCTATTGGCAATTGGCGCAGCAATCACATCACTGTGTTAGGAAGTTTGCAAGTAGTTCACCATTCCATCATAGCAGGCTCTTCGACAGCAGTCGTTATTTCAGACATTGCGTGGCTTTAGTTCGGTAGCAGTGGCATACATTTTGCAAACCGCTCTCATCACGCTTCCTATGACCCAAAGCGCGCAGGGATGACGGTCACCGGTACGGCTCAATAAGAAATCACTGCCTTCTTTCAAAGTTCACAAATTCAATCAACCAGTCGTTTTCTCTCATATCCGTTCTTGTTCCGTCAGTCTCACTGGTTAGAACAAACACCAGTAATAAACGGCCTCAAAGCCTGCAGTAACAGTGTCTGTATTCTGCACATTCCTTTTACTACTGACCAAAATCTTCATCACTACCACCGGACCTTGGATGCTCTTAGAACGAGTTTACCCCGTACACAGGGCGGTTTCACAAAACGCCTTTTCACTTCCAGGTCACATTCCACCTTGTTAATGAATAGCTTCACCCACTTTCCGCTTTAGTTTACATGCACACGATTAGTTATTGGCATCAACTTTGGCGTTGGAGAAACACACAAGCGTGGCGGGTGACTACGTCAACTAAAAGAAAGTGGCCGGGACATGGACGCCGCCAGAGAGTGAGAATGACGAAGGGGCATCTTTCGAATGCCCGGACTCTAGCACGTGCCCCACGCCTTCCATTGCGCCATGACTGTGCTCCTCCCCGTCGTTCTCCCCCTGTCAGTGACTACAGCCACACAGCACGCTCCATGCTAATGGAACCGACCTGCTTGTGGGACAGCATGGGGTCGAGGAGGAGGTCCGAAGAGCAGAGCACGTCGGGGTCCCTGAGGCAGCGCTCGTGGATCCACTGCTGGCTGCAGATCTGACCCAGGGCGTACTTGGCAAAGTCGTTGAGGCCCGCGCTCTCCGTGGCCGTTCCCCGAGAGCCTCCGACGCTGCTCGGATGCCTCCCGAGGCTGGGCCTGCAAACCGGGCGTCGTTGCTCATTCTTGCGTTGCACTTTCTCTCTTTATTTTTGGCCCCGAGATCCTCAGTTTTCTGGCCTTGAGACGCCTAGCTGGCTTGAAAGTCAGTCGAGAATCGGAGGTGTGCAACCCAGTCCCATTACCGAAAACCGGAATGGATTCGTTGCATTTGGTCGGCACTAAACTGGAGGCAAAACCACTCAAATGGCTCTGAACTGGAATGAAACTGGAATACAACTGGGATCAACCTGGAATCAAACTGCAAACATAGTTTTCTACAAATGATTAGGCCATAATAAATTATCTATACAACTTTCTAAAAGTCTCTATATAACAAAAGATGTTAGTGCGTTTTATCGGGCAAACCGTAACTGGTGGCTCACGTTCACACAAACTGGAGCCAAGTTCGAGTGACAAAGAAGTACTACTATCACTCGGCTTAAACCTAAACAAAACTGGAAAAAAATTGACTGGTTAGACAGCCTGAAAATCCCTCCCCTTCCTCTTGTTACTCATGAAATGAACTAGTTTGCAGGACTAAACACCTTTTTAACAACACTATAGACCCACGGGAGCCGCTCAAAATGTCAAATTTGGTCAGTTTAAATTTGTAGCAATTCCTGTTGAAAAAAGCTCAGGAGATAGTGGCATTCCTTCTTCAAAAAGATTTGTGATGAGGCCAGGAGCCAAAATGCACTGAATTGTCTTTTTGACTACTACCTCACAAAATAACAAAAACATCAATACTAGTTTTAGTTAACAACTCAAAATGGTAAAACAGAGTACCAGCATGCTTTGTGAGTGCTGGGTATACGGAGGTGCCAGAAATGCCGATCTTCCATCACAAATTTTTCGTGTAAGATTCCAACAAAACCGGATATTTCTTTTCATTAGGAATTGAGGGAAGCTGGCCACAGCTTCTCCACAACCCAAAAGAAGCTCTCATCTATTTCAAAATGAGAGCACCAACTTTATTTTTCTAAAGCCACTGCACAAAGTCAGAGTGTTGCATTCAGCCTGAAAAATCCACTCACGGAACTCCGAGGTCAAAGTCAGTGTCATCTATGGAACCCAGAAGTTCGTTGATGCTTGGTTCCCCTTTTCCCTGAGAGGAGTCCATCTTGGACTTGGCTTCCATGCCCGGAGTGCTGGCATCTCCTGAAATCATGGTACACAAAGCAATTCCCACACAATAATAATCAGATTTAATACTAAGCCGAAAGCCTTGCTTGTCTCATTACGCGAAAAAGTGGCAGCGTTGTGCCCGAAAGCACGCGCATCAGAAAAGCACAGCAATGCAGATACTTCATCACGGAAGCCTGCGGGGGCACTCAAGGTCAAAGCGGACATGCCTCAGAAATAAAATACAAAGAAAAGCACAGCAACGCGGATGCTTCGTCACGAAAGCTGTCGTGAAGCCGGCATGGGTTGCCGCGCCTGCGCAGTGGGGTAGCGTGATGTCACCGTCAGAGCGCCGTGTGAAAAAGGAAGATGTGGTGCGCTGCTTGTAGAAATGTACATGTAGGAATGCTTTTGCCTTCCTACATGCAGTCTGAAGTGTCTCTGCCAAATTTTTGTCTTCCAAATACTCATGCTGGATCTAATACCCATAAAGATCCCTTCAGTATCACACCTGAAGTCAGTAGACCAAATAAATAGAAGTCTGTCCGAAGTTAGAACTAGAACAATGCTGCAGGTAGAGGCCCACATCAAGATCAGCATTTTTTTCCTGACCGATGATCAACTGAAAAAGATGTAAACTGATGAATCAATCTATTCACTCAACAAAAGCAACAGTTGCTATTAGAAACATGCTAAACTAATTAACCTGAAACTCCAGAGAAGATCCTGGACACTTTCCCTGTTTAGTTTACGGATTGCACTTCGACTGTCAGGCAAGTCTGCGTTACGCATTCCGAGTGATGTGTAGGTACTATACCTTAATGGACTAAGCAGCTTGCATTTTACCACAAAAAAAAAAAAGACGGAAAACAGCATTTTTTTTAGCACTTTATTTTACAGATTACAAACTTATTTCTCTTGTTCAGATTATGGGAACCCAACAGCACATATGGTGGGTATTATAGTGGGGAAAATGCAACGAAGAAATGAACAACACGAAACAAGCTGAGCGTGCATCCTTTGTTGGAAAGCGCAAAGCAAGCCAAACCAGAATAGAAAAATACTGTGAACATATGATTATGTACAAAACCAGAATTCTGAGAAAATAAATTTATCCTGCATGTCAAGAGATTGTCAATGCATGAAGGAACGGTGAGTTGATATTTTTTTTAAAGATCCTCACATAACTCCTTTAAGTGTCAAATAGTGCACGAAAAACATTATGTACAGTAATCCCCCATTCTAGCAAATTCATGTTTTTCAAATTATTGCTTTTATCGAAGTTCAACGTTGTCCTGACCAAAATGCGCACATTTTTAAACGAATTATTCGAAGTGTATCGGTGGCCGACCATGCCAATTACGAAGGTCGAGGTGCCGATAGCATGCAAGCCTACACGGAGGTGCATGCAGACCCTAGCGTTCCCTCCCCCTTCTCCACCGAAGCAAACGGTAAACTGGGAAAACGGAGTAAATGGGTGACAGAGAGCAGAGTGCGCAGAGCTGGCAGAGCACTGCTTCCAATGCCGATGCACCGACGCAGACAGGGAGCAACGGGAGCAGCGTCAACGTTCACGCTACTCACGGCGCTTGCAGCCGATGCTGCCGAACTCTAGTCGGATTCAGGTAAAGGGATCAATGGAGCCCAGAGGAGATAATTCCATTGGAAGCCCCCACGCGCGTGCCTGCGCAGGCACGCTTGCGACATACTACACACACACGCGCGTTGTATGGGAGATGGGGACTGTTTACCAAAAGTCGCTTAGATCTGAGAGGTTGAGAAAAGTGGCTGGCCCAAGTCCGTTAACCGTCAAAAGTTTTACATTCCAACATCGTGGCTGGCCCAAGTCCGTTAACCGTCAAAAGTTTTACATTCCAACATCGGCTGTTCGACACTGTCCCCCTTTTTCCAGAACACGCAAGGCATATTGGACAGGTTTGAGAAGTTTCTCATGCAGAAGAAAGCACACCCGTAACCCAAAGATAAAAGATTGTCACCTGCTTCACGCATGTCGGATTTTCTATTGCGAGCCTGCTTGCCAAGCCAGCGCACAATTTCCATAGCTGCAACGATCTCTACAGGAGTGTGTGAAAACATGTTGGCAAAGCAAACAAAGATAACTTTAGTTCGTTAGCTCTTGTCGATGCGGATATTCGCGTTGTTGCTCCTGCCACGGATGATGCAATCGTAGACCTTGCTTGCGGCCAGGGTAAACATGAAGCAACGTTGGAGAGGCACCTCGGCAAACGCCGACGACTGCGGAGACACGAAACATTCTACGGCTGCTTCCAAACAAAGTGGAGTGCAGCAGCGGTGATGTGTTCTTGCAAAGCCTGGAGCAGTTCGAGAACTGATGCCTGTATTAAATCGGAAAAACTCCACTTAATTTTTTTTTTACTCAGTAAAGCTGTTGAGAGATGTTCATAAACAAAATTTGTTTGGTTAAATATATGGTCAGTGTTTAGCAGTGTTCCCATCCACCTTCAAAGCTGTTGGCACTTGGCACTGTTTTTCTGGCTCTATCACTTTTATCAAACAACCACTTATATTACTTTTTTTTTTTCCGTCTCGTTGATTTCGTCATAACGAGGGATTACTGCATACAGCTAAAAACTCGGGTTTAGATGTGGAACACTCATTCTTCTTGGGGTGATCCCAGTCTGCAAGTGATGAGGTGGGGATAAAGCAAACATTGTTTGATTAACTAGTGCTATGGCATTAATAATAAATGCTATGTAGAAACTTCAAGGAAAAGGCACTATCAATAATTTTGTAGTGACTCCCAGTTACCCTAATCCAAAATTTCAGGGCAATCATGCTTTGACCATGCATTTACCTTTTCAAACAAACCTGAAAAATCCATTTTGTTACAGTTCCATGTTTTTATCAAGTATCACAAGTGGTGATTCCAAAGTTTATGAGCAAACCAAAAGGCAACAATAACCTTCCCATAAGACTTCAATGCCAATCTAATCCTCTTCATTGTCAACGGACGCTCAATGGAAGCTATCTTATAATGTGCCAAAGTGTAATTATGCACTGCCGAAACCGGTTACACTGAAGTCGGTTATAACGGAGCGATCACGATTTCCCTTTCCCTTTTGCACTTCGTTATAACCGAAGTCGGTTATATAGAAATAGTGGATATAGTGAAGTGATTTCCGATTCCCGTTGACTTTGTTATAACTGGTCTGGACAGTACTACCATATCTCTATAAACAATATTAATTCTAATCATTAAAAATGCCAATGTCTTAAATTACCCGAAATGGTAAAATATATGTAAGGTAAAATATATCTACCTTGTAAAGTTACTGCCGTGTATGAAAGGCCACACACACAGCTGATGCTTTATTCTCTCTCATGGCAGATAATGTGGTGACCCATACCAAAAAATGGAAAGGAAAGGTGTTGTAATTGACCTTATCCAAAATCGAAGCACCCCTAGCGGCGGAGGCACCACGCGGCGCATTCTGGACACCAGTTGGTGAGCGAGTGTCAGTCCAGATTGGCCAACTTCAGTTCACGAAACCGCATCATGACCGAATACGCCATTTGTGTTTTTAATCGTTCGACTTCCCACAAACGTATGATGCCGTAGGCACTGCCGACCGATGCGAGAAGAACACTAAGACACTTTTCTTTTTCTACTTCCCAGCACAATGGATTTTGTGCATAGGCAAACGTAGTGTCACCCGATATCACGGTATCACAATATCATATGACAACAGTGTCACGTGACGTCAGCGTCATGTTATGACCGACGATACCCTGACGATGTGACATGGATTTTGCGAGGACATAACGGTATTCGTACGATTACGTCACGGCGAACCTTCTGAAACGTCGAGGACCTCATCGGCGTCCCCAGTGAGGCCACATCTCACGGAGATGAAAGCACTAAGAGCTTACCCTACATATATTCTATGCATTCAGAATGGAGGAGCATCACCGTAAATGGTGACACGTCACCAGGGCCGTACCCAGAAAAAAATTTCGGGGGGGGGCTTTCGGGGACAACGGCGGCCATTTTGAAAGTGTTTATCGTCTTCTTTTCGCCTATGAATCATGTGCATCGGTGGCATATAATGGAGAGTTACAGCAAACCGGAGAACCGGTCCCGGTTTGGTACCCGGTAGCCGACCGGTGCCACTGCGCGTGTGCAGAGGTGGAGGTTAAAATCGGCTGGCTGCAAGTGCACCAACCAGGGCCGTACCCAGAAAAAAATTTCGGGGGGGGTCAGAACCCCCTAACCCCCCCCCCCCCCTGGTTACGGCCCTGCACGTCACCAGCGATGAAGCACAGAAGACAATGCGGGGCACATGCACTGTCAAGGGGGAGCAATTGCGACACGACATGAGCCAAAAAATTGGCCGACAATCACGCGACAAGATGCGTTTAAACAGCGGCAGCAAGGCTGTGATGTGTTTTCCTGCCAAATTTAGTGGGAGAACTGATTTGGTGGATAGGACATGCGACGTTAATTTTTCTGCTAAATTTAGCGCAAAACCTGAATTTGTCTGTAGGTCCCGTGACGTCAGGTCACGTGACGTCCATTTTCGCCATCAAATTTAGCGGGGAAACTGAATTGGCACATAGGTCACGTAACGTCAGTTTCATTTGCGTTCATGCTGCCACGAAACCGGGGGAAAGGGCCACTAATAGCTACTGCTGTAAAGTGGCGGTGCATCGCCGTCAACCTAAAGGAATGCCCAATTAAAGGACGGCGATACTTGGTTAAGCGGAACACCCACCGGTTTAGGCACCACTTGTGACAGGCACACCATCACTACCTTGGCATTGCACTGTTGGCACTTTTAGCAAGGAAGCACTACTAAGAAAATGAATTTGTCCTCTGCAAATTGTGTAAATTGGTTTAGCCTCTAATATGACTCCCTCAGAACTGCCACCGCAATTACGTTAGTAACAAACGTGTTAGTTTAAAGTATACAACTTGCAGACAGAATAAAATCTTTGTCTTATTCTTTCTGCCAGATGTGCCACTGCAGCATGGCTGATAAGGCAATTAATCACAAAGTTAATTAACACATCTTTGTTAATTAGCCAACTGATTGTAATGGTTGTCCCTACATCTAATGTCTGCAAAGCCCAAAAAACACACAGTAAAGACAACATCAATGTAGTAGTTACCTCCTTTTTTTAAAATCTGTTCAAATTAAAAACACACATCCTGTCAACACTGGTTTACACGTCTCAACAGTACAATGATACAGAAGAGTGAACAATGCAATTGTGAAGTGCAGTTACTGAGCTTATCTTTCCATGCCTTGTTGTACGAGTTCAAGGCGAATTCGAAGTGAATAGTGGTTTTGGCCGAATATCTTCTAATCGTATACAGAATAATTTCTCTAAGCCTCTCACTACTGTTGCACCGTGCTTTAAACGAAAACTAAGCTAACTCATGTAACTTGTTCCCAAGCTTCCCCTTATCCATCTGCAAGTTAATTTTAATCTATATTTATGGACTTCGACCTCAGAAAGTCTGGTGCCTTGACAAGGCAAGCAAACAACGAAATTGACATAAAATTGAACCTACAGAGATGCCCAGCTTTACCTAATTGAGTGAATTTACAAATCTAGCTATATGCAAATATTCTTGTTTCAACCTCGAATTCTGAAGAAAAAAAAAAATAATTATGAATGATGAATGCAGGTTGTCAGGGCATCTCCGCCTAACATACTCTTGCAGAACAGTCAAAGTTTAATTTTGAAAATTTTACTGCAATGTAGATATCAACATTCCCAAAGTTTAAGTTTCTTTTTAATTGCACCAGACGCGCGCATGCACCATCCCGCCTTGAAAGTGGGCTTTTCTCCCAAGCACGCAATTGTGATATTCATACTTTTCCAAGTGTTGGTCGCAGTGAGTTACCCCGTTGAGTGCGCTTCTTACCGAGCACAGGTGCACTGCGGAGAAGCAACACCCGCGGAGGTAGCTTCCCCCAGAGCCGTGTATAGGGAGTATTCACTGGCGGCTATATCTGTGTGCGTGGTTGCTGAGTGCGTGCTGACGGCGAGCTTCCACAGTTCTTTTGCAACGTGCATTCCACACCATCAAGACTGCCGGTCTTAGCAGCCTATTGATGTAAGCTCGTTCTGAGCATGTGCCCTAAACATTGCCCTCAAATATGGCATCTAGTGAATGCCCCTATACAGAGAGTCTGGACAATGGGAGGCTCAGGCAAAGCCAGGGCGTGCACCAGACGAAAAAAGAGGGCTTGGCATGCTGTCTTGGCCAACTAGAAGCCAAAAAGAACCCTCTAGCAGTGGTAGCAAGAAACAGTTTTAGTCGTTTTAATAAGCGCGTAAGAGTTAAATGTAGTAACCCTTTATGGTTGAAAATAGGGTGCCTGTGACGTTTCGATCATGATCATGCAGAAAAATGTAAGAAACAAATGTGCCGCTAAACTCTCTTTTGCTCGAATAGTTTGACCGCTTGAACGGCAGATTCCCGGCCCGCGGCGATTGGCGTACGGATTATGTCGATCGTTCCGCTAGTCGCACCCTTCCACCATGATTTTAGATGACCGTGATTAAAACATCACGTGTACCCTATTTTCAGTCATCGAGAGTTACTCCGATGCACTTATCAAGTTTGTTTCTCGCGACCACCGCCAGGGAATTATTTCCGGCTTCTGGTTGGCCACATTCACATTTCTGAAGACGCCCTGGAACACGCCCAGCCCGCTTTCGCCCAATGGCGCCTCCTGATTTGTCTTCTATACTTCCCAACGAATTGCCAAACTCTCTACATATACGGCTCTGGCTTCTGCAGGTGTTACTTCTCCGCAGCGCATGCGTGCTCAGTAAGAAGTGCGCTCAACGGGGCAAACCCGCCACAATCAACACTTCATCTTGGAGCGAATATCGAATAGCATATTATTTGTAACTACTATCCGAAATTACAAATATTTGCACAACACCACCAAATCCCCATGCTGTGTCGTGCTTTGCAATACATGGCACCATGACTAATTACTAACCATTCACCTCTAGCCAAACATGACACAAAGTATGCATACCGTGCACAAGCTGATCATTCTCAGAGTACTGCCCAAGTAGCATATCCAGTTTTGCATCCACATGTAAAGACCATTGGTAATTTTGGTGACTTCGTCGGTTTTCTTTTCCAATTTTTGTCCCTATCAAAGGGAGAAAGTCAAGTGTTATTGTGACCAGTGTCAAAAAGTAATTAGCAGCAACTATACTTGGTTAGCCAGAAGCTACTTTTTGTTCTTTTGACTTCAACTGGTAATATTACACTCAGCTGTCTATCGCATAACATTCATGTGATAAGGCTTGTAAGTTTGAACCTAATGACTTCTGGTACTCTTTTGGTTACTACTGTGTTCTGCCCTCAGTCTAGTCTTTTTGTTTTGAGGAAGATAAAATGTTACAATTGTATATGGTGTCTGTTTCTCCAGATGGCATTCCGTCCCTGGCACTGTCTCGTGCCACACGCACCATGTCATTGTTCTACGCCGTCAGGAATAAAATGGCTATGATGAAAATCGAGCAACAACCTCCAAATGAATCAGTCGCATATTTCTGCGGGACGCGAGTCGTGAAAGAAAAAAGTACCTGGTTAGCCCTTAGTGTAGCAGGTAACGTAACTCAGCCAGCTGGTCAATCACTACAAAAACCAACTTACTAAGGGCAAGAATAGCCTAGGGGACAGTAAAGACAACCACTACAGAAAACGAATGATCAAAGACATGCATGGCTTCAAGGAGAAGGATGACCTTGAGAACAGCCAGTGCTACAGAAAGCAACTGAACAAGGACAAGGAAGCCTCGGGAACATTGAAGATAGGTGCTATCGAAAGAAACTATGGTCGAGCCCGGTTATATCACACCTGGGTATTTCGAATCATTGTTCACATCAAACAGTCCAAACATCCCCTTGAAAATCACATGTAATAGTATAGGAGCATCGTTTTAGGGGCGAAGCTCCTTAGGGCCCAGCCTTGTCCGTCCAGGGTCTGTGCTCACATCGATTGCCATCCCATCCGTCTTCTTAAAAAAAAAAAGAAAAATGTTTGCGCAGTCGACAGGATTCGAACCTGTGCGGGGAGACCCTAATGGATTTCTAGTCTATCACCTTAACCACACGGCCACGACTGCGGGACGAGTAGGGGGCTCTGAGATGTAGTAACTCAAGAGCTGGGGATGTCATGGATGAAACGTCGCATGTAGCCGCTCAACGTCTATATAGGAGAGGGCGCGGCAGTCAAATGCTCAAATGCGTATATAACCACGTTCCATACCACACATTCTCTTTCTGACATAAATGAAAACGAACGAAAGGCTCCGCATGCTGCGGCTCAGAGTCTACGCAGACAAGCACCACCAAAAGCTTCGCCCCAATCAACATCATTCACCACATGGAGATGCGGTCATCTTTTCTGTAGCAAACTCCCATGACGGGGACACTCGATACAGGGAACAAGCACCGCGGCCATTGGAAGATTCTTCCACGGTCGAATCGTCAGCGGCAAGCACATAAATTGCATTGCGGGGCTGGCAGACCGCCAAGCCAGCATACACGCACGGGGATACGCAGCAAAAGAGCAGTTGTAAAAAAATTTTAAAAAACTTAAAAAAAAAAAAAAGAAGTGGAGGATGGCAAAAGCAAGGGGAAGGGCACGCCCACGCATAGGGAGGGCAGGAAGTGCCCGCAGTTGGAACAGTAGCTGGTAGCATGCACTCTTTCCCCAAACACCTCTATTGCTGCGCACCCTCCACAGCCCCAAAATAAAAAAAAAAAAAGAAAAGTCTTGGTCAAGTTGAGTGTATCCACAACAACAACAACAGTTGAGCATCTTTGTTCACCTTTTTCTTTCCCCGTTTTTGCTTTGCCCGTTTTATTTTATATTTTTGCCTTTCTTTTTTGTTTCCTGAATTTAGTGAGGTTTCCTTTTTGTTGCAGGCTTAAATTTATTCTATTGATCGAGTTTTCTTTTTCTGCAACTCGCTTTTCCCGTTGTATTTTTTTTTTTGTTTTTTTTTTATTTTTGTGTTGTGTTGTTGGTGCTGAGTGCGCTGTGCGGAGGTCGTGGCCAGGCGTAAACGATCGCAAACACTGTCTGTAAACGCAGAAGTGTTTGTGATCTTTACCAACGGAAGCTCTACTGTATTTAGCGGCTCTTAGAGGCTCTATTTGGTAAGGTCCCATTTCCTCGGTATTAGCAGAGATGCAGGGCGATTTCAACCGGGCCTTAAATTAACATATTTTTGTATAACAAATTATCCATATATCAAACTATTTTACGATCCCTTTTGAATTCGATATATCCGGGTTCAACTGTAACTACGGACATGGATGGTATGAAGGACAGCAAAGACAGGCACTATAGAAAGCAACTGACATAGGACAAGCATAGTCTTACGGACAGTAAGGACAGGCACTAAAGTAAACAATTGACCATGAACAAGGATAGTCTTAAGGACAGCAAGGACAGGCACTACAGAAAGCAACTAACCAAGGACAAGCATGGTCCTGAGCACAGCCAGGACAAGCACAAGGGAAAGAAACTGACAAAAAATACCAGGAAAGGCACAACAAAAACTTTCAGCCTTTTTACTCTGGTGAAGAAGGAAGACCAGCAAACCTGTACTATGGTGGGAATGAAGTAATGGCCAGCCGCAAGTCGGCAAGCCAGAGTGGAAAGGCTCAAAAGGATGACGCCATCCATGCGCTACAGTGGCAACTAGTTGGTTGGTTGCCGCCGGCGCTTATAAATGGCGGTAGCTGTCCAGAGTTCTGTGTCATCAGGTCATTTGAGGACGGACATGATCCTGGGGAAACTAGCCCTTAACAGCACCGCTGTAAAAAGCAACTGACCGAGGACAAGGATGGCCTTGAGGACAGCCAGGACAGGCTCCACCCGCATGCTGCTGTGAGCAGCTGACAAGAGGTGCCGGTCACAGGGGGACCGGATCAGGAACAGGGGCCGCGGCAGTGACGGCGGAGGAGACGGATCGACTGTGCGGAACAGCCGGAGCAGCAGGTGGCAGGTGAGCCGAGCCCCCGACTCCGCGTCCTGGTCTGCAGCTCCACTCACTGAAAGGAACGGAAGGAGCAGGAAAGTCAACAGACAGACAAGACACTCAAGTAAGATATGTTACTATACTTGTCAGGATTAAAGCTAGCTAATCCTGATACACATTGCTTCAATGAGCAGTGGAGTTCTACAGGTGCATAGTGCACAGCTGCTTTAAAGGAATACTGCACCGGAATTTGGAATTCGCAAAAAAAGGCCGCAGAAGTGTTGAACGGGACGCTACAAACTCCGAAACACCACTCATACATCGATATGTCAAACGGATGGCCGTACTTTTGTAAAAGAAGGCCGTGATCAAGCAAGGGCTATGACACCATTGTCCCCCTTGAAAATTTGAGATAGAGAGGAAGCGGCCTCGCTTCAGTTCACCAGCTCGACGGGACGTAACGAGGAAAAGAGGGAATGAGACTAGTGACGTACCATGTCTCGTCTGCCAAGTTCAATCGCACACTTCTTTTCCAAAAATACGCCGATCCGTTAGAGATATCACTGTAGGAGCGATGTTGTTGGGTTTTGCAGCGCCCCACCTATCCGTCCAGCCTTGTTTTGTGAGCTCGAAATTTCGGTTCAGTATCCCTTTAAGAGTGTTTTGCAGGGGTTTCTTCTGCAAGGTGAAGCCCGACTCTGCGGTGTTACCATCCAATAGACTCATCGTTCGGATCAAGCTGGCGACACTCCAGTAGCTAAAAGACTCCACGTGGAAGTGGAAGAACTCTGACCAGTCAGAACATTATCACTGTTCAAGGACACCTGAAACTATCTTTACAATTAGAGATATGTCCCTAGTTCTGTCAGGTGTTCTCTTGCTGTGTATGCCAGCATGGATCACTAGCCTGCCCAGAGCATGAGTAGCATGAGTGTTATCAAAGCACAAACGTTATCAAAGCCCATAGCACAAGGTAAAATCTTTCTGGAGCTCCAGGGGACCAGACAAAATTGTTCGACCTATAAGTTCTATTTGTTGTAACATAGTAGGACTTCTTAAAAGACATGGGAAGCCAAATATGCATTTTGAAATGTTCCACTTATGCAAGATGATAAAGAAATTCTAATATATTCCCAATTCTCTTAAATCACTTCACCTACAGAAAATAACTTTTCCTTTCTAGGTCCTCCTCCATCAAAAAAGAAAAAAATGAAGTCCTGGGGTAATCCACAGTAGTCGCAGCGATAGCTGCGACATTTCATTGCAAAGTTGTTGGGCATCAGCGTCGCATTCGTGCACCATAAGGTGAGGGAACAAAAGCTTTCAGGACAAAATTAAAAACTAACCATTTTGTTCAAAACGCTTTCTTTTTTTTTTTTTTTTGTTGCTCCGGGGTGCATGAAATTGTGTCTCCCAGCACGAGCTCTTGGCATTGACAGCGCTACAACACCATCTTGTTATCAGCTTTTTTTTTTTCTTTTTCTAGCAAAAGCTCTTAAAGGGGCCCTGCAATCATATTTAAGCGTCTACCTTTTTTGCGGTTTCCACGTCTCTGGGGGTTGGGGCAAGCCAGCGGGCACGGAGAGAGTAACTAAATATCAGTGCGTCATATTTTAACCGGACGACGCGGAAACCTCCTACACCGACGAGGGCGACCCACGGTACCGAAAGCGCGCAAAATGTGACGTCTTTGGTCCTGGGCTTGCCACTGGTCAAAGCCGCTAAGAGCTTTTTTTTTAGTCGAGATACAAAATATAAGTGTCGCGAACCGTTTCAATTATGTATGAAAGTAGTTTTTGTTCACTACTTTAGATCAGAAAAGAAACAAATGCAGTTTAGAAAGTACGGAAACGAGAAATGACCCGTCGACAGACCCGCTACCAAGCGGCGGAAAAAAACGGCGCATACTAGAAAAGGCTAGTGGGAGGAGGCTACGACAAACGAGGAGCGCAGGAAGGTCCCGGATGTACGCGGCGGCGCTGTGGTCGTATACCGGCTCAAGAATCCGACCGGTTCCGAGCGTTCCGAAGGCCTTCGGCGCGGGCCCTGCTGGCGATTTGGCCATTTGGCGGTGCGTCAGCGCGAAGTGGCTCCCGTTCTGAACTGATCTTTACCCCGTGTTTGCAGTAGTTTGTGGCCAATGAAATGTTTTGCCGAATTACTGTTTAGTCGCGCTGCAAATGAAATGCGAGCTGCCCTGGCCGCCCGCTTCATACAGCCTATCCAACACGTGCTTTAGTGGCGCCCCCTCGAGCCGTCGACACGGAGTGCGGCGGCTGTGTGCGCCGATGTGCTCACTACCCCTCCTCTAGTTCAAGGCCACGCAAGGCAGGACCTAAGACGTCATGAAGTAGGTTATTTTTTGCTTGTTTTTGTAATTCTAATTGGCCTATAACTTTTAAAATAAAGCGAAATTTGAGAAAATAAAAGTTGGATTAGGTTACTACGTTCAGTACGCTCATGTTCAGTGCAAATTAAAAACCAGTCAAAAAGTCATTGCAGGGCCCCTTTAAAGAGCAACTCCGCTTCATTTTTGGTTTTGAAAAAAAAGTGAAAGCCGTTTACAAATCCCTGTAACGCCGAATTGGAGCGCAGCTCTTGAGGAGGAGGAGTGAAGGGTACTGAGGGGAGGGTAGACCCCTCCTCCTCCCCTCATTCTTTAATATGCTCCGGGGGGGGCGGTCACGTGACCTCGGGGGGGGGGGGGGGGGGGGGGGGGGTGTCACGTGACTTCGGGGAGGGGGGTCACGTGACCTCAGAGGGGTCACGTGACCTGGGGGTCACGTGGGGGTCACCTTGGGGTCACGTGACCTTGAGATGACCTTGGGAGGGGTCACGTGACCTTGGGGGTCACGTGACCTTGGGGAGGAGACCACGTGACCTCAGAGGGGTCACGTGACCTTCAAAGGGTCACGTGGGGTCACGTGACCTTGAGATGACCTTGGGAGGGGTCACGTGACCTCGAGGGGTCACGTGACCTTGGGAGACGTGGGGTCACGTGACCTTGAGATGACCTTGGGAGGGGTCTTTGGGATGACCTTGGTTACGCCGACGGCGACGCCGCTCAAGCCGGGAACGGGCCCCTAAGAGCTGCGCTCTAAAAACAATGCAGTCCTCTTCAGTATCGCCTAAAAAGACCACACGTCAAATATTAAGACGCGGTTCTGTATAAATGTTTCTTAAATGGTCCGGCAAACTTTGCTACTCGCCAAGTTGCCAAAATCGGCTGACTAGAGCGGGGGAATTCAGGCGCAACTAACAGCGCAGTCAAGGCTACGGCATGGGCGGAGCCAACATTGAGCTAAACGTCATCATCATGGCCCCCATTTACTTGTTTTTACTTCTCCGGGCGAGCGTAGCGCATGACGTCAGCAACGTTGCCTCTCGGTGCTCAGCGGTGTCCACGTGATTGGCGTAACGCGCCTGCGCAGCGCGGTTCTTGGGAGCCATCCGGCCGCCCGCCGGGGTCCCACCGTTCCGGCCGTGTCCCGGGTCAACCACCGTCGTCGTCTCACCATTTGTGATTATTGTCTCTCGGAGTTTCGTCTACACTACAACCACGTGCACAGACTTATGCCGCAGTTGTGCAGACGTCGTCGAATGCCGTAGACACCAAAACGTGGCGAAGAGTGCGGTGCAGACGACACTCGCGCCTGCCACACGCCCGCCCCAATCCCGCCCGTCGATGGGCCGAGGATCACGTGACATCTCGTACCATGCGATGGCCATGTACTTGGCGGCCCAAGGCCCTTGTTGCCGGACGGAGCCGAAGTTTCGGTTTCGATTTCCGCTCGTGTTTCGAATTACATTAAAAAATATACATCCCATTTTTCGTGAAGCAAACGACGTAGTGTCTTTTACTAGGGCTTTTTAATTCGAAGTCACTCATTATCCCGAAATCTTCGGAATTGAGCAGAGTTGCCCTTTAAAGGGCAACTCCGCTTTATTTTTGATATTTAGAAAACTATGTAGCCCTCTTCAGTATCATACAGGAAGACCCCATGTCAAATATTACGATCTAATTCCGTCTATATATTTAATAAACTGGCCAGCGAACCTTCAAGCGAGCCAAGTCGGCGAAATCTGCCAACTCTAGCGTGCGGCGCGAGGTGCAATCATCAGTGCAGTCAATGCCACGGAGTTGGAGCGGCCAATGTTGAACCACTACGTCAGAGGCATGTATAGTTCATTCTCACATTTTGCTTGTTTTTACTTTCCAGAGCGAAATTTAACGATGACGTCATGAGTTTCTCCTCCCGGTGTTGGCTGACCAGGCGTTCACGTGATCACCGCTGCCCTGCGCGCTTATCGGTCTGTTTCTCCGCTCCCCTTCTCCTCTTTCGTCTTCTCCCCTTCCCCCTCTCCCCCGGGCCATCACCGTCCACCCCACGCGAAGCAACCTGCCCGCGTCCAAAAGAAAAAAAAAAAAAAAAGGACCTGCCCGCGTCGCGTGTCCTGTTTCTCGCTCCCTCCCGAACGTCACAAGACCACGTGGTTCGACGTGAGGTGCCCATGACTGTGACGACCCGAGACCAATGTTGCCTGACGCAACCGAAGTTTCGGTTTCGGTATCTGCTGATGTTTAAATTAGGATTACACAAATATTATTCCACATTTCGCGAATCCGAAGACGTAGAGTTGTTGAGTATTACTTTGTGAATGTGAATCACATGGAAGCCTAAATTTTTCGAAATTGAGCGGAGTTGCCCTTTAAGTATAAAGCGCGTTACTAACGCTGTCGCGCAGCTCTGTGATAACGCTTCCGCTTCGCACGCAGAAGACCCAGGTTCAATTCCCGCAGGTGGCAGGCAATCTTTTCCAAGAATTTGAAACGACGACGATGGACGCCCTATAATGCCGACTACAACATCAACACGACAACAGCAACTACAACTACTAAATCGACAGTGGGCGTAACTTCCAGTAATGGGAAGAGCCCATAACAGCTATTGCCATTTAGAAGCAGCACCAACGTGCAACTGACCAGGACTGGCAGAGAGCAGCGATGGAATGGCGACGTGCACGACAAAGTCCTGGAGAGAGAAGCAGCGCCTGGCTACCAGGATGCAGGTGAAGACGGCGAGGTTGTCGTGGATCGACAGATCCCCAACCTGCAAGGCAGACAATCTTTGTCATACACAAAAAAAAAATATGACTGGCACTGAGATGGAGACCTGCCTGAACCGGGAGCACGCATGAAGGGGACATGGCACGGGTGCAGAACCTCAATTTGAGGCCTTGTGTGAACCAGTGACCCGACTTTCAGATATTCACAAGTAGCATTTAAAAAATTACTCGCGATTAGAGCATTAATCGATTATTCGGTAGGTTAAACGATCAAGTGCTCAGCCCTACATTTTACCATTATTTTTATGAGATGTCCCTCCCTCACTCCTCCCATTAAGAGCACACTGAACCCACATAGTCCTCGTACAGGACGAAACCATGTATTGCTGGTTAAGCCACACATAAACTGTTTGATGGTGTGAATATTGTATTTGCTATATGTAGAGTTATGCACATAGTTTACTACACCCTGAGGATCTCTCGTCCAGCACCTTGGTACGTTTTGTCAGTTGCGCTGTTGTCAGGTTGTTAATCACTGGGTCTGTTTAATAACTCATTTATATGCTTCTCGTACAACATTGGTTCGATTTCTGCAACGTTTAGGAGTTAAAATATAGCCCCTTAAATAAAAACTGTCCACAATCTATGTGCAGTTTTTAACTTTTTGCCTCGATATACATGACAACCGAACTTTGCAGAAGTTGCCATGATTTGTTGCAATGTGTTTTAGTAGACTTGGTTTGGAAGGAACTTTATTATTAGTGAACCATATATGTTTCCGTTTTCAACACAATATTACCATCATCGTTGAAGCTCCTAGATGAAGTGCCAAAAACACAAGCCATGATTATAGCGAAAACAATTGCATGACAAAAAAAAATACAGAGTAGCAGCTGGCAAACAAAGTGTCTTAACCATTGACGTAAATGCAGTCTACTGCATCATGCTGTTGTGTCCATTGTGATTTTTTTATCTGTTGAACTGAAAGTTCAAAATATATAAAAAATATCATCTTAGGTTTGAAATGCATTTTTTTACAATAAAAGAACAATGCCCTTTTTCGTATCCTCAATGTAAACTCTAGGTCCTATGCCTTGCTGAGTGTTAGCTCACTAGCATAAGATACTCTAAGTATTTTATGCAGTCTACTGCAAAACATTTTCACCTTCATTGTGTTTTTGTTGTCTATAGTGTTTTATTGTAAATTGAAAAGTTGATAGTTTGAATATAACAAAAAAAACAATTTTGGGCAGCTGTTTCTTTGCTTGGCCAGAAAATGCTGCATATCTTAGGATAACATGTCTGCTTTTATTTGCATGGGAACAATAGGTCTGAAACTTTGCCGTGAATTTGACTCCTAAGACATATGTCATAGACTAAGAGTGTTTCGGTTGAAAAATATACAGAATATATTCTGGTTCATAAGTCGAACCTTTGTATTAGTCACAATTTTCTGCAAGGTCGACGAAAGTGCATTGATAGACGTGCATATTTGTATTATGATCGCGACATTGTCTCAAGCATATTGTTGCTAACGAATTATATGTGAAATAAGTTCTTAAGGACCTAACCGTGCAAACTTGCCTTTGTGGCATATTTTCACATTCGGGGCTTATAAAAAACATATCGGTCGTACCGTTGTATAAGACACACCAACAAAAATTTGAGAAGGAATGGCCAATTGTACAGCGAAAGATACAATATTTGCACAGCACCAAGAAAAATTGTAGAACCATTCCACTTGGCGTGAAGATGGAGGACCAGCGAACCTGTTATTTTTACGACGTCTAGGACAATGCCTAGAGGACGACGTCTAGGACGACCTCAAGGACGACCTTGAGGACGACCTTGAGGACGACGCCTAGAGGACGACATCAAGGAACACTTCTAGGAAGACGCTTAGAGGACGACACCTAGGACAATTTCTCGAACCTCAAGGACGACTTCTATGCCGGGCTCGAATACGACTTCTTGGACGACCTCGAGGATGATGTCAAGGACAACTTCAAAGACGACTTATAGGACAACCTCGAGGATGACGTCAACGACAACCTCAAAAACGATGACTCGAGGTCGTACTTCTAGTACGACCTTGAGGGACGCCGCCTAGAGGACGACCTCTCGGACAACCTCAAGGGCGACTTCTAGGGCGACCTTGAGGACGATGACTAGAGATGATAACAAGGGATCAGGGCCTCACTATCTAATAATGCCAAGGAAGGCAGACTCACGCTGGTTGCCCCCTCTTTTATTTTCATGTATTCATACTTGCCACGACCAATGGGGAGTTTTTTGTCAACATCCACAGATCCTAGCGTATAACAGCTTCGCTGTAAAACATAACACAAAACTCTTGGCCGTGCTTTACCAAGAGATTGAGCTATCAACATAACCAACGGCTAAGTTGTGCAACGAAAGCAATAACTATAAAGAAAATAGATACAACAAAACAACACCCAGGAGGGAAGCATAACAGCAGCATCCATGCACAGAAGCTTAAATGTGCAACTAATACCGCATGGTCCGGCTTATGAGCAGCCATGATAGAACTTTTGCCAAATTACTTAAAGGGGCACTGACACATCAAAATCATAATTTTTTTTTATTACCCGAAACGATTGAAAACGATGCCAGGACATTACTCTCAAAATTCAAAACTTGGGAATTCAGTATTTGTGAAGTAAAAAGACAATTTCCAAATGCCGGATTTGAAGTTCCCGAGCGATCCGCGCCAGTGCAGTGACGTCAAATATTGTGGAGACCCGCGGCTCGGCTTTCTTTCACGCCTCCACTCCCAACCGCCGTTGCCACCGTGACCCGAAGCGAGGAGGTGAGGAGCGGGAGAGAAGGGGGCCGGCGGACCGGGAAAAAACAGTTTTATTCTGTGCGTGTGGTGCCATCTGCCTATCGCTGCGAGCAGACGATGCTTGACGTCAGAAAGGCTGCCCCGGCAGAGTCACAACCGAAACTGCGGTACACAAGACACCAAACCCACTTGTTTTGACCATTTGACGATTTACTTTTTGAAGTCTAAGAGGTCATCGGGCACCTAAAAAAGACCACTTCGTCCGATTCCCCGACTCACCGATCATCCTTTGCTGTGTGCGTCGAGCGCCGTCATGTTTTCCGAGGGAGGATACAAATCCAGGAGGCGACATCACACCGGACTCCGATTTCCGGTATTAAAAAAAAAAAGGGTGTCTTTCAGGGAATTGTCAGGGAAATTGTCAAAAAGCACACTCTACATCGGGTGAGCAGAGCCCGCACTAAGCAGAATTTATTGCCTATTTTTCTGCCCCCAAGTTCTCAAGTCCTTGCTCAGGGCGTTCAATGGCGTTTATGGCTCATTTTCCCTAACTGGGCTCGCTTTTTGATAATTTCCCTGAGAATTCCCTGATTTTTCCCGGTAATTAAAATTTCCCTGACAATTCCTGGTTTTCCCGGTCGCTAGACACCCTGCCTCTAAAAAAGAATTATGGAGTCCTTCCACTTCACTTGATGATAGAAGACCAGGGAAGCTGTAATCTTTACAATGTCTAGGACGATGCCTAGAGAACAACGTATAGGACGACCTCAAGGACGACTTTTAAAACAATTTGAGGACGACGCCTAGGAAGACCTCAAGGACGACTTCTAGGAGGACCTTGAGGACGACGCCTAGAACGACTTCGAAGATGACCTCAAGGACGACTTCTATGATGAGTTCTAGGACGACCTTGAGGACGACATCTAGGACGACTTTGAGGACGACCTCAAGGTCAACTTCTATGATGACTCCGACGACGCCTAGGACAACCTCTCACACGACCTTGAAAACGGCTTCTAGAACGACAACGAGGACAACTTCTAGGACGACCTCGAGGAAGATGTCTAGGAGAACTCAAGTACGACTTCTAGGACGACCTCAAGGACTTCAGGATGACCTCAAGTACGACCTCTAGGATGACCTCAAGGACGATGCCTAGAGGACAACGTCTAGGACGACCTCAAGGACGATGCCTAGAGAACGACCTCAAGGACAACTTCTAGGACGACTTCTAGGATGACCATGAGGACGTTAGGATGACCTCAAGCACAACCTCGAGGACGACCTCAAAGACGACGAAGCCTAGGACAACCTCAATGACGATACCTACAGATGATAACAAGGGATCAGGACCTCGCTATCTAATAATGCCAAAGAAGGCTGACTCACGTAGGTTGCCCCCTCTTTTTGTTTTTATTTATTCATACTTGTCACGACAAATGGGGAGTTTTCTGTTGACATTTGAGGATGCATTTTTTCCCAGACGCTAGCATATAAGGCAGGGGTGGCCAAGCTGCGGCTTGCAAGCCGCATGTGGCTCTTCGCGTGCTAAAGTGCAGCTCGCTGCTCCCTCCCTTCCCTACCTTTCCCCTCCCATCATCATCTTCTCCCCTCCCCTCCCCTCCCCGCTCCCCACCTCCCTCTTGAAAGACAGGATGTGATTTAGTAGTCTTGTGCTGCTGCTACATTATGTACAGTTGGACTGCTTTTGAATCGAATAGACGGAAAGTACGTCGAGTTTCATTTATTACTTTGAGCAAAATTTTTTGCCCCCCTCCACGGCTCTTGGAAGTTTCGTGCTTTTGTTTGCGGCTCTAAGGCCGGGTCAGCATGGCCACCCCTGGTATAAGGCATGGAAAAATGCATGCACCACAAAGTGCCATCTGTTTTAGGCTTTTGTTTCCGAATAGTTACTGCCGCTGATGCCAATACGTGCAGCGCATGTAGCTACACTCACCATGTGCTACTTGGTGCTTGGGTAACTCAGCAAAAGGCCTTTTGTCAATGCAATATCTGTCATAAACTCCGAAGAGTCTGGCCTGGAATGACCGAACCCAACCTTCCGTGACGGTCCTATCAGACCTCAATCCCAGTACTGGAGGACACCCCAACTCACGTCAACTTGGGTCAGAACGTCGATGAAGCCACACGCATGATTCGAGGAGCAGCACAGGGCCTTCAGGACTCCGAGCCACTCGGCGCTGAGCGAGCCGCAACTGGCGGTCAACTCAGCACATAGTGTGGAGATTTCGTTGAGCCTGAAAGAGATTTCACGTGCTCTAACAGGATCCTCTTAAATTAAGGCAAACCAAGGTAATCAAAGCGACAACTTACTACATATATCATAAATGGCAAGGAAAAGAGAGAACAGCAAGATCCAGATAATTGCAACGAATTCTGCGATAGGGTATTAAGCATTTTATGAGTCATTTCTGAGAGACAAAAGGCCGGTTTACATCGGAACATTAAATCAAGATTAAGTACAGCACTGATGCGGTACTGACTTGAACGTAACTTAGCACTGATGCAGCGCTGTATCACTAATGTAGTGCGGAGTCGGTGCAGCATCAGCAAGGTTAGCACCATTTTCAGCACTGAACTAATAGCACGGAGGTAGCTCTGTGGTGGTGTATATGTACACAGGCCTATACAAGTGAGTTAGTACCACGGTGGAAGAAATGCATTTAGGTGATGACTCTCTGTCTCGCACGGCAACCACATTGTGTTCGGCGCACCGAGTGTGCTTCACTCGCACGGGGATAGATGGCGTCCACGTATAGAGGGGCTCGTGAAGGCTTGTATAGAGGGCTTGTTATGAAAATTATGCATTCTTTACTCGGTCCCTGTGTACTGTGTTGTGAAATGATGGATTTATGTTGGCGCACTGGCACTGATTGCCTTTTCCCCCATACGGTTCCTGTTTTTTTGTTTTTTTTTTGTTTTTTAATGAGAACATTCCAATGATGACTCAATGTGACAAAAATACTCGTATAGACATAAAACTTCCCGGCATAATCTACTGGGCCTTCAATAATTTAGAGTAATTTAGAGTAAACACCTGGGTCGTGCTCGCATGTTTTGTCTAACAACATGTTTGGTAACCGTTCCGTAAGTTGTTTACACACATTGCGTGGCTTTATATGAGGTCGGGTGATTTTTTTCACCCTGCTCCTGCCTTATGGAAAAAAAAAAATTCTAATAATGTTACATAGTGGGGCCTAGATAATTGTTTACATGCGCATAAAGGTTTTAGAATTACAAATGGTTTATACACACAATGTCAACTTGTACTGTAGAACATACAAACCTTGTGAGCAGAAAAAAAAAATTCCTATTTATGATCACATAGTGACTGAAACGATGACACAGTGACTGAAAGTCAAACAATAGTAGCGGTTATAAGACATAAATCACATTTCAACTATACTCTCACAATATGGTGTCACCCTGTCTTACAGGTAAACAAATACCTGACAAATATTTTTGCTTTAAAATGTACATAAAAGCTGAATTCACTGCATACTGCCAAAGAACGCCATCTCCTACATCCTGTGTTTCTCGCCCATGCCCTTAAACTAAGACGAGTGCTGCTTTGCTGATTTCTTTATTTCTTGAGCTTGTTTGTTCCTACTCATTGTAATATGCTTACAGTGTTGTCGCATTCGCATGCTGAAGTAGTAGTGGAGCAACTGGGCAATTGTTTCTTCTTTGTGTTCAGCGCATGGAAACGTTAGTGTGTATGTGTCAAGAACACTGTCGATTGCGTCCCAGTAGACAGTCTGGTGGCTTTTATTTTCCACGAAGAACTGTTCCGCTTTCGTCAGTAGCTGGAAAATGTTCTTGTTGGGGTGTGTAAGGCCTCCTCTGTTCTTCACGTTTGTCAGTGCTGCTTCAGTAAAAGTGTTCTTGTCAACGCTGAAAGCAGATGGCATGCAGGGCAGCGTGTAGCTTTTTTTATTTTCACGCTCAAAAACCCAGTCACATAATATAGCATGCAGTCCACAGCCTTGGTTTCTTGAGCCTTTTCTGTCCAGACATCTTCGCATTCCCAGTCTTCGACAGAAATTAGACTGTCAAGCTTAATCTTCACTTGGTCGACGAGATGAGGAGACTAGGTAGTAACTTGCGATCGGCCCTCGGGATTTCACGACGCCACTGCTCCAGGCGAGCGTCATTCGATGGAGCTTTAAACAAGGACACTCGCTCTGCGCAGTTCTGGTACCCCGAATTGCAGTTGGGAACGAAGTATGTTTTTCTCGTCCTTATAGCATAACTTCTTCGGGTTAAGGCTCATCCTCGTGCATGATGGTGGCACCGGTGATTGACACAGCACCAAAGCAAAACATGAGGCCAGCCACTGACCGCACACCACCACCACACCGCGAAAAAGGCGACCAAGCTACGCCCCCGACACCGTTGCCGCCGAGGAGAGACATACCCACGGTGTTAACACCTCAGCACCCTCTGCGGCGGTGCGGAACAACTACACTTTGTTTTACCTTATGTTGTACCGCAGCGAAGGCTAGATGCGCGAGCTTATGGCGTTGGCAGTTGCCCTTAAGTCACGAGAGCTTGCGCCGCCGGGATGTGCCCCCAGAGCAAAGAGCTCGCACTTGTAGCCTTTTCTGCGGTACCTCATAAGGTGAAACAAAGTATACTCCTTGTTTGAGGCTAGCTCCGAACACGGTCTGGTCACTTGCTCCCCATGGGAAGAGCGGCCAGAGTCACCACCTAAATGTATTTCTTCCACCGTGGTTTGTACTTAAAACGTCTAAAAAAAACATTTTTTTTAAACAGCTTAAATGGGACAAGCATGTCACAAAACAAATTTTCCGCAAAAAAGTTTTGTTACAGCAATATTTATTACAAGAGACCGATTTTAGTTTGCGACTATTTCGTCCATTTTAAGTCACGCACCACAGAGTGGGTATTTTACGTCACAGAGTGGCTATTATACTTCCCGAAGCGATGTGTAACAGCAACTCTTCTCATTGGCTAAGAAATTGATTGACAGCTTAGATCTTGGTCGTTGAACCTTTGTGATAGGTTGTAATTTCCTTTTGAGCAGCATATTTTTATGTTTAAAGATTAACCCAAGTAATAAGAGTTGTTATTAATCTTTACAAAAGGTTTACAAGACAAGCACTCCCGTTTGGATTCATACCATAACAAACAAAAGCATGGTCGCCGCTGTCTCTGCTTCCGCCTGTCTCGCCTACCTCGACTAGTCGTTTCGCCTAAGTGATCAGTGTTTCCTGTTGACCCAGGCGCTTGAGTGAGACTTCCTCAAGTGAAGTAGTGTGTGTTTAACAGCTGTCACAGGTGTTAGTGATAGGAAGCGACACGGGGCTTTGGCTTTCATAGCGCAGTTTGTTACTTTCGTTTTCTTGAGGTGCTCTCTTTGCTTTCGTAGCGCTTTTTTTTTTTTTGCTTTCTTAACGTGCTTTTTGTTTTTTCACTAACGGGTGTTCTCTAAGCGTGCCGAAGGCTCGGGAGGCTCAGGCGGAACACTGTCTTCGTTGCTAGCAGCCGTCCTTTGCAGCGAATCTTTGTACGGCAGAAGACCCAGTTGCTCACAGCGGCCAAGAAGCTGACGCTTCAATTCAGGGTCCATTTTGCGCAGAGTTCGCACAGAACACAGAAGCTACAAGTGGTTGTGGCACGCAAACAAGACGCACCAGAAGTCAAGATGCTGCGTACGTCGTTCAACTCTGCAGCCAAGTCAATCCAAGAGCGAGGGGCGGGGCGTACTACTCTTCCGTAGGGGGCGAAAGAGCTGGAGGTTTAAATACGGAGAGTTTGTGACTCCGACTAAATTATGTCCTCCAGCGTAAATATTGCTAAAGAAAGTTTGTTTCACAGAAAATTTGTTTTGCGACATGCTTGTCCTAATTAGGCTGTTTAAAAAACACATTTTCTTTCTTTGCAGTTACCCTTTAAGGGAACACACTGTTCTTTGAGGCAAAAATATACTAAAAAAACACATTTTTTTAATTGTGCTTTTTGAAGAACGGCAGGTGCTTATCATCTTGTCCTGAAGGATTTTCGTAAAATAAGTCTCTCTTATCTTGAAATATTGTCTTGGAAACAAAGTAAAAGGGGTATGTGGATGTTTTCTTTATATTATTTCTGAGTGAACCATTTACCGTAAAGTCCCCTAAGAACGCCCACCCAAAATGAAAAGATAAATTGTGAAAAGCAGGGGGTGGGCTATCTTTGGGAATGCCACAGCAAAACTTTATCAAAAATTAATGACAAGCACCAGTGCACCCGTTATAAACCACATGATGCAGGAATCGATACCGAAGATCGCGGACAGGGCAAATTTGTGTTTCACGATGCGATAAACACGCGGGAATTTGCTACAAACTACTGTGTCACTGGAAAGGATACCGCAGGTTGCGGACGCGGCAGATTCGCGTCTCACAGAGCAAAAGACCCGCAGAAACCAGCCGAGAACTCGCATCTCCCAGAAACGGATACCGCAGATCGCGGACACAGCAGACTCAAGTTTTATGGTGAAATAAACGCGCGGGGACCCGCTACAATCTTGCCTGTCACGGAAACCGATATCGCGTTTGCAGATCGCGGACAAAAACGCGGGAATCTGATACAAACTCGCACGTCACGGAAACAAATACCGCAGATCGCGGACGCAGCGGAATCGCATTTCACAATGTAATGTACACGTGGAAACAACTCGCAGGCTACGGGAGCCGATATTACGCATTCCAGTGCCGCAAGTCGCACCGTTGATCCTGCCGGAC
Organism: Ixodes scapularis; assembly: GCF_016920785.2. Lineage (NCBI taxonomy): Eukaryota > Metazoa > Arthropoda > Arachnida > Ixodida > Ixodidae > Ixodes > Ixodes scapularis. The sequence goes on along the minus strand of NW_024609880.1, from coordinate 74,015,661 downwards.
ACAGCTTGACATCCAATGGGAACCGGGGGGGTGGGCGATGTTTCGGAGTTTTTATGTTACAGATATTGAGCCAAAAAAACAGGATGGGTGATCTCTCAGGCGAGGGCGTCCTTACGGGATTTTACGGTACACCCTTTACTTTTTAATAGAAGCCATATCCCCACTTGCACATATTAAATCTTCATATTTCTTTTTTATGACATGTAATAATGGTTACAAATATATTAAATAGGGTGTCAGGCTTTCTTTTTAGGTGCCTTTTAGGCATCCTGCAATATAGACCACTTACAACGTAACCGCTTATAGTGCAGGACCGGGTATAACGCGGTTTTTTTAAACCACCGGTTCGCCTCCCATAGAACTCCATGTAATTACATACCGCTTAAAACGCAGGCGCGCGAAGGGAAATACCGGTTATAGTGCGGTTTCTAGTACAGCCCGCCGACCGCGCCGACGACCGGAGCAGCGAGCACGCTTGCCTGTGCGACACTAGATAACGGCGCTGACGGCGCGAGCCGCAAGCGTTGCGCAAGCGGCACTCGCGGGGCAAGGAGGGTGCTCGAAGAAGCGGGAGAAGCGAAGAGAGAGGCTTCAGTTGCCCTAGCGACGGAGGGACGCACGCAAGTGTCGTTCACGTGCGTGCGTCCCTCCGCTGCGTTGGAAACCAACAACCGCAACGACAGACCAATAGCAGGTCGAGGAGAAGTGTTCGCGTGCCGGCTGCTTCTATCCGCGAACATGGCGTCGGTTGTGATCAACGTTGTGATCGTCGTCGTAGACGGCGATCACAACGTTGATCACAACTCCTCCTCGTTCCGCGTAAATGCGCTACCCTTGACTGTGAATTTTCGTTGTGTGTCGCTATGATAACCCAGCACGTACTGGAAGGGAAGATCCACCTACTCGAGCGGCGATGTCGTGGCGGCGCTCTGAAGACGGCAGAAACGCCCGTGTCGTCGTGTTTGTTTACTTCGACTACAGTGGTGATTTCTAAGCATTTGTGTCCTCGAACATCGCCCGGATTTCTTATTTGGCGCATTTCATGCGTGTGCTCAAGTTCAAGGTATTACTGGCGCGTACCGTATGAAGGATCCGAATTTTCACGCGTTTTCATCTCCGGAGAAAAGTGATTAGGGTTAGCAATCCTAAACGCTCGCAACATCCGTCCGCAACCCGCGACGCCGCTAAGAGGCTGCGCCACGCAAAAGCCGCTCATTTCTTTCAAAATGTGTGACACACTTGAGAGAGAAGTGTACTAGTCTGGTGAAATAAAGACTTTCCTCAAACTAAGCTTTATTTTTCATCTAACATAAAATAAATTCTTTTACAAAGGTAAGTCGTCACATGGCATGTATTTTGGCCTGAAAAATTGATGTTTCGGTTATAACGCGGTACCGCTTATAGTGCGGATTTTCGCGACTCCCGCGACATATGTTATATGCGGTCTACACTGTAAATCATTTTGAAACTGGAAAGTTTAAAAGTGTCCTAAAAGGTTTATTAAGCATCCTACAGCTTTCACCTATGCCTTATTGGATTCCACATGCCATTTCAGTTCACTGATATATGTTTATTTTATTATTTCAGTATTTCAATTTGTCTTAATCCTTCCCATAATCTTTGCAAATGAAATTTTCAATATTAACAAAATTAGGTAACATCAAAACCAAGTAAATATTTGTAGTCAGATTGTAATGGCAAATAAGCTATGTAAATTTCATTTGAATTGAATCACGAGTTATATAAAAAAAAAATCTCCAGAAGCAGTGTTGGCCCCAAGGTCTTGGGAAGAATAAGCACAGGAAGTACCCACCTGTCAGCGTCCCGTGCGACTGAAATGCTGTGCACTGCGTTGCAGACGAAACTGTACCTAAATGACGCATTTTCGCTGAGCTGTTTCACCTGTTGAACATCCACCCGAACTCTACAATAAAAAGAGAAATGCAAAAATTTACTCTTTTTAAAAAAAAGGGGTTGTCAGCAACACTTTTATGTACAGAGATATAAGCAAACAGAATGTTCAATGATCTTTGTGGTCATAATAAATAATGTATGGTATGTATGTTGTTTACTCATCAGGGTTCCACACTGCGTGTTAAACATCAGATATAAAAAAACAAAACACTGCTGTTAAAACATTAATGTCTTAAAGCAATCGTTTGTTGTAAATCATTGCATACAACTCCATAAGAAAACTTTTGCAAAGTAATTTATTTCCAAAATAATCTTTACTAAACCAACGCACATCCTATGCCCAAAACAGTACTATACAGTATGAGTTTACACAATTTTTCTGTACTATAAAATATCAATTACTTATATCACAAAGTGGAACTAATTTTTGCACAATTCACAACTTGGAAAAGAAGTCCAAAAAGTAATCATTTAAAAACGCCCACAATACTTAATAAATAGGATTTATGAACCGTCTCACCCCAGAATGAAGCATCTGACACCCATGAAATGCTGTGGCGACTGCTTATAACGAAGCCGGTTATAACGAAATAGCGGCTATAGCAAAGCAATCACGATTTCCCATTACCACATGCAGTTTTTCAACATGTTTGTGCCTGTTTTTAGCGAAGGAAATAGAGCGGCTCCCGCAGATATAGCAGAAAGCAATTTTCAGATTCCATAAAAAAAAAATTCTGAAAGTTTATTGAGCCGCAGATTGCCGCACTTTGCCGCCGTGGCCGAGCAGCCGCCCAGAACGAGCCTCAGACGTGCTGCAAGGGCCGCCCAGCGGCAGCCTCTGCATCGCCGTCTGCTCGTCGCTCCTTATCTGAGAAGAGGCCTTTTCGCATCACACGCAGAGAAAGCGTCATGGCGTGCCGACAGAGGCATTCAAAGGACCAGCAACATACCCACGGTGTAGCGACGGATACGACGGAAAGAACTTAGGTTTGAGAGAGCAAGCAACTTCAATTGAATGGCGGATGCTTCCTAGCCAGATGGGCTCAAGTGCGCCTCCATTTGGTCGTCTAATGACCTGCGTGGTGAGGAATCCCAGCAGAAAGGAGGACACATTTGCAGACAGTGAATGCTTTTGACTCCTTGCAGGCAGCAGCTCGTTTTGCAAATGCGGCCCACGAATCACGTGACAAAGATCGGGCGGTTGCCCCCTTCTTTAAGTCTGGGCTCTCTATACCGACAAAACACGAACTTAAGCGCGAACTCGGTGCTGTGCACGCTTTGTTTGCTTTGTGTTCCATGTCGGCGTTGCTAGTCAGAGTGGTAGCACCCTGCACAAAAGTGTGGCTTCGCACAAGCACAGATTCGGTGACTCATCACCACTTAACGATGGCCAGACTTGATATTGCCAGGTCGTCGATGGGGTAGATGAAGGCAATCTCCTTGAAACAAAAGCGTGCCGCCATCCTCAACGAAATGTGCATTAACGTAAGGAATGCCATCCAATGCCAGCGTCATCCGCGGTGGCCGTCGCAGCCGTCAATAGGACTCTGGACACAGTCCGTAAATAACTCGCAAATTTCCTTTTGATTAGAGTTTTTCACAGATGGCGAATGCGGCTCCACTCTAGCAGAGAGCACGTGCAGGGAAGCCTCGACCACTTTCTGCAGTCACGACAAGGATGTGCCCCTGAAGGCCCGTGTTACCGCACTTGCTCGCATAATAAATGCGCAGCCCACAACGGGTACCAATATTTGGACTTTTTTTTCCCCTTGCATAATGAACGCACCTCCAATTTTTGGCTCCACGAGTCTCAAATTGCATCCAACTTAGCTAGCCACCAAGCCCACCAAGCCAATTTTCTTTTGCCGCCAAGCAGTCAGGCAGAGCCAGGCCAAGCCGCTCTCGTGATGGCTGCAAGTGCATAGTTGCGGAAGTGACCAACCGTGAAATCGAGCGGCGCGCACACTTGACGAAGCTTGGGTCGAGGAATTGCCCAGCCCCAACCATTCTTCGCCTATCAGATGCACTGATGTCAACAAACACGCCGTCATCTGTAATCCTCTTTCGGGTAGTGAAATTGTAAAAGCGGTTAGGCCTAAGAATGGCCGCATTGCTTTTTGTGCTGAGTGAACTTCGTTGAGTGCTTTTCCTTCGTCAAAAGGAAGGCCGAAAGCGTTTTAAAAAGGTTTGCAATTTATAAAGCATGGTTACCGTGACGCACCCCCAACCAACCGTGGGTGCGACTCCATTAGTGGAGACGTGCCACAGTACCTTGCCGTGTCATATTAGCACCTAATATGACATTTGCACAAAGTGTGTAAATGCAGAAATTTAACCCCGCATAATGAACACATTCCCCAAATATGTGTCAATTTTCGGGGGGAAAAGTGTGTTCGTTATGTGAGTAAATACGGCATCTTTTTTTATTTTTTCGCGTGTTACTTTTATGGAGTCCAGACGTAACGAAGAAGCAGATATAGCAAATTGATTTCAGATCCCTATCAACTTTGTTATAACTGGTCTGGACAGTAATAGAAAAAATTGTAGGGCCCTTCCACTTCACATTAAGATGGAGAACCAGCAAAGCTGTTATCTTTACGTTGACTAGGACGCCGCCTAGAGGACCACCTCGAGGACGATGCCTAGGACGACCTCAAGGATGACTTCTTGAACAACTTCGAGGACGACTTTTAGGACAACCTCGAGGACGACGTCTAGGAAAACCTCTAGGACGACTTCGACGACGCTGCCTAGAGGACGCCGCCTAGGATGACCTCTCTGACGACCTCAAGGACGATGCCTAGAGATGATAACAAGGAATCAGGACCTCACTATCAATAATGCCAACGAAGGCTGGCTCTGGCTGGTTGCCCCCTTTTTTGCTTTTATTTATTCATACTAGCCATGACCAATGGGGAGTTTTCTGTCGACATGTGAGGACATATTTTTTCCCAGACCCTAGCGTATAACAGCTTCGCTGTAAAAAAAAAGTAGTTCTAGAAACTTTGTGAAAGAATGGTTCTCGGATTTTATATATGCAGTATACCTACCTTTATTTTATGACAGTTCACTGTAACAAGGATTTTAAAACTTCTGTAACTTGCAACAGCACTAAGAGAATTATCACTATTGTTAGTTATGAATTATTACTATACAATCCTATATGTTGTGCCAATCAACCTTCCCCCATTATAAGGGGTGGTTGCAACGATGTCTGTGGCAATCTTCACGGTTCAACCCAAATTTTTCAAAAAGTACCACGGCACAATTTGACATCACTGGCCAGAAAACGATTGATAGTATCAACTCTTCCTGCTTATAACGCTTTGAAGCAGAATCAATATGTGCTTACACATACGAGGCATTAAAGTTTAAAGTGCTTACACAAATTACTCGGCGCTCGTCAAACAACTTTTTCTCCGAAAACAAACCATCAGGTTCATGAGAGATCACGGTTCGCAGCATGGAAAAGCCTCCTTTCAGAAACCAACAGAAAAACAGTATCGGTAAACAGCACCGGATAACAACTACCATGTTGCGACGCCTTTAACCCCTCACCCATTTTGGACAAGCCTAGCGTGTCCACCTACAGCCGTCCCCAAACCGTTTAGGACGAGAGACTGGGTCGTCCCAAACACCCCTTGGCTGTTTGAGACGACCCAGGCTCATCCAAAGCTTAGTTTGCGGCGCTGCTCAGAGGTGGCAGCACATGTCTTTTATCTACACGTTCTTAAGAATGGTGACCAATCGTCTGGCCTGGGCTACACGTACGATAAGAAGAGGAACAGTTTAGAATAAAAACAACAACAAAAAAAAAATATGGTTAAGGGGTTAAGGCAGTGTTGCCACGCTGCCACATTGGTTTTTCCCTCGCCAAGCGGCGAAAATTCCCTTTTTTTCCCACAACACCATTTTAGTGACAGAAGTCGTTTTTAAGATACGCATGATGCCAAGTATATTTAAATGCACCAACACCTCCCCAATGTTTTTGTTTTGTAGAAGTTTGCACTGCATAAATTACAAAATGTAGTTGGCATTCGGCAAAACTGGTCTCCCCTCTCCTTCTTTTCCGCACTATACATTGGTTGAATGAACCAGGGGAACTGAATAAAGGCAAGCGGGCCATAAACTAAACTAAACTAAAATTGCTCGTTTTCGTGATGTGAAAGGGACCCCACCCACGATGCAATTCATGATCTATCGCACTGACAGAGGACTAGTGTGCGTAGCTAGCGGTGAGAAAAGTGCGCGAACCGGCAGTACTGTACCGGCAGGCTTGCAGCACGCACACGATGTAAGTCGTGATGAATTAGGTTGGCTCTTCAAAACAGTAGTCTTGTGCGAATAGCGGATTTTGAGTTCGAAGCGAATTCGAAGCGAATAGTGATTTTGGCCGAATATTTTCGAACCGAATATCGAATAGCTTTTCCACGCCTTTCACTACCATAACATAATGCTTAGACAAAACCCCAGCGAAACTTGTGAAGGTTGTTCCACCTGTTCATTTATAAGCCGAGTTTAATCTATCTATATTTATGAACTGTGACCTCAGAAGGTCTGACGTCTTGGGATGGTAAGCAAACAACAAGTTTGACATAAAATTAATCCAATGGAAATGGCCAACTATACCCAATTGAGTGAATTTACGAATCTTAAATATTCTTTCTTTAATTTCGAGTTAAAAAAGAATGACTCGCGCATGATGAATGCAGGTTGTAAAGGCATCTCTGCCCAACATTTACTCTTGCAAAGCAGTCAGTTTAATTTTAAAACTTTTACTACAATTTAGATAGTACACACATTCACAAAGTTTCCATTTATTTTCATATACAGCCGGCACATGTGCACTTTGAATGTATGGTTTTCGTCCAAGCACGCAACTGCGATATTCATACCTTTCCAAATGTTTTTCGCGGCGGGTTACTCCGTTGAGTGCGCTTCTTACCGAGCACCGATGTAATGCGGAGAAGCAACACCCGCAGAGCTTGCTTTCGCGGGTATTGCTTCTCCGCAGTGCACGAATGCTCGGAAAGAAGCGCACTCAACAGGGCTAACCCACCGCAATCAACACTTCGAAAAACGCGAATAGTGAAGTTCTTCTCGAAGCGAATATCGAATAGTGTATTATTCGGAACTACTATTCGAAATTTCGAATATTCGCACAACCCTACAAAACAGCAAACTGCTTTGGTAGCTAGTGCCACTTCCTTTCTCTTGTTCGATGTAGATAAGAAAATTACAAAATTTTGGTTTAGTTTCGTTTTAAAAATATTTCCCATGTTTTACAAGTGTTTAAATTCTGGTTTCCCTTTTTCCCTAGCTGTCATGCTTTTTCCCACAATATGGGAAACTGCCCACAATTTGGCAACACTGGGTGAAGGTCGTCATTGAGTAAACTACGTACTACATAGTACGAGAAATGAAAAAGAACTGACCTGGGGTTGTTGATGCACTCGATCATGTATGTCGTGTTCCAAAGGAGATTCAAGGCAGACGGAGTCTGAGGAGCGTACAGCGTCTGCTTCACCTTCGAGTAGAAGGAGCCAAATATCTCGGAATGCTTGGACTGAAAAGGAGACCCAGAAATGAGTCTCAACCCCCGACAAAATTTGGAAAGTATGGACTCGTAGACTAACCTTGAAGTAGTAGCAGGAAGAATAGAGATCGTGGAGGTAGCATAAGATGCAGCGTTCCGCTGAGGTGCATTCGGCTGGGTTGGCGACATTCTTCACAATCTTGCATAAACTGGAAGTTAAAATTGGCAAGGTGATGAGTTCATCAGATTACGTAGGAAATCTCTACATGCCATAAGCTATTTACAATCAGTCCATTCCGATCAATTCCGTCCCCAAAGAAGTCTCCAGTACAAAAATTGGCAGCATGTTTGGTTGTTCTGCCAAATGCATTTCAGTGAGGTTAGCTTCATGGGTGGGTGGTGTTCTTAGTTCAGGTGGTGCCTAGGGTAAGATAACACTTAATCTTTTTGTGCCTGGGCTTGTAGTTCAGGTCAACGTTACTAGAACTCAGGTGGGAAACTGCCATAGAGCCTGCTTTAAGGGGATACACCCCCTGGGAGGGTCAACTTTTAAACCCTTGGGTTCAAATTTATGAAATTTCCAGGGTAGGCTGGTGTCATGCTAGAGTGTGCATAACAAAATTTCAGGTCTGTTGGTTAAATGGGAAGGAAGTTAGAGCAGCTTCTATCAGCAAGACCCCTACATTGTTTAGTTAATCTATCATCAGAAAACTATAACAATGTTCAAGACTTTTATTTGTTAGATGTGTAGCAGAATGCCTAGGGGGTGTGGCTATGGAAAGTTCTTTGTAAAAAGTCACTTATTTATATAAATTTTCTCTTCTGCAAAATTGGTGAACTTTTTGGTTTTCTGTGTCCTCGACAAAATGTCAATATTTTTTTATAAAAGACATTCGTAAAGTGACAAAAAAGTTCCATAGCCGCATTCCTTATTAAATTGCACTCAGGAAAAGTGAAGAACGAGCTTTCCCTGCATTGCCATTATCAAACGATACATTGACTAAAATAGAATTTATACCAAAAAGTGGAACGGAGAAAAATGCGTTCAAAGTTCTCCAAACCCTTCCTTTCCTCTAGCTTTGGTGGACAGAAAATAATTTATAAAAAATTAACTATACAGCGTAAACTAATTAAACTTTCTGGGGATACTCTCTAGATGTTGGTGGATGTAAATATGGCATTTTTCAAAATCAACTTTTTTTGCAGAAGTTTGTTTTTCTGGGGTTGTGCCTCCCCTTTAAAGGGCAACTCCGGCCAAAACTCAAAATGAAATAAATTACTGGTATCGCTGTAGTGACACAAAATACGACCCCAGTCAAAATATTACGTCCGGAGGACGCCGCATTCTCAACTAATGCCGATAACAAAAATGCGACCCGCCGCGAGCCGCTGCTCCTTAGCGGGCGGCCAGCGGGTTGCCGATCGCTAAAGCAACATTGGGCCGTGACGTCCGTATCGTTCTCTTTCTTTCCTCCGGTCCCGGCGTTGCGCGGAGCGCCCTTCTTTGAGCCGCTACCATCGCTACTTCGGCTTGTGAGTGACGTGTTTAGCCATTGCTTTTATCTGTAGCCCGTGTAGCTTCGGTATGGCCTTTTGTTTATTTGCTTGTGAGGACTTTAAGACTCGTTTTAGCGAGCAACTCGGTGCGCCCAAGACTGCCCAGCTGTTCCTCGAAAGATGCCGAGTACAACTTGTAACACTGTGCGCTGCTCAAACAACCCGCTGCGCAACCCGGAGGTTCTTTTTCACAAGTTTCCAACGGATCGGAAATTGGAGAAGGTGTGGGTGAACGCTGTTCGGCGAGTGGACTTCGGACTTCGGCTTTTAAACGCCCAAAAATAAAAGAACGAAAAAAAAAAAAAAAAAAAGTGTACAGCCCAGCACACGTGTGTTCGGGCGCCGCGATCCACGCCGGAGACCCTCAAAGTTTCGTGTCTGGGACTGACCCGCAGCGCGAAAGCGAGAGTGCCACCAGTACTGTACGTCACTGGCAGCGCGGCGTAGAGCAACGCCGCTCCATCCACGGAGCCCAGAGGACTAGTGACGAGTACGGAAGACCGCACGCACGGCGACAGCCGCCGATTACGGCACCGAACGAGTTCACTCGTTCTCCAGTCGCTAGCTTTTGGGCATACAAGCGACGAGTACGGCATAGCGCACGCACGGCGGCGGCCGCCGAGTACGGCACCGAACGAGTTCACGGGTTTTCCAGTCGCTAGCGTTTGGGTATACGCACTAACTCTTGTTCCATATGCTGCGGGTAACTACCACGTATACAGAATTAAAACAAAATCAGTGTGCCTCCTATCTTTAGGCGGCTAGCGCAACAGAGGTAGGTGGCGCTCGGCCTCCGTACTCGTTGAACGAGAACGATCCTGACGTCATGTTCACATAGCAGCTGATTTCCAGTGTTGCCGGGGCCTCGAGCGGCTAGTTTCGGTTTTGTTGGCCGCGCCCCAAACAAAACTTTGAGGCGTCGGTATCTTTAAAACTATGCACAATAACGAGAAAAAAATTACACCTTGCAATTCAGGGACGCTGACTGCACTAAAAACAGTCATAATCCCAAAATCGAAAGTATGGACCGGAGTTGCCCTTTAAGAAAGTGGCTTCAATCCTTAGTCGAGAACCGAACTAATGGCGATCGCAACGCCATCATTCCTCCCACAGCAGACACTCTGGGGACTGCATGTCTGCATGATTGAGGTTGAGTCGCACAAGGGCCGGTGGCGCCATCTCGCAGTGCCATTTCACAGTAACAATATAAAGTAACTTTCATGTTTTGAATAGTCGCTAAAGGGTGGCGCTGTTATCGTATTTAGTTTGGTCTCGGTGGACGCAAGCAATCCGGGTTTCAAGGGTGAGTTTCCCAACTGAGTGTTTCATTAAGGTGAAAGCCTTATATCTCTCATCGTTCAGTCGACCTTTAAAGTCCTTAAGCGAAAACACGTCGGCAACACAAAAGGTACCAATGAAATGGTGCCAAAAGTGCATTGTCAGAGAGCGCGCTGTCTTCGGCGGTTCGCTCTCATGGGACCACAGCCAAAGCCACGATGAAATTGAGCCAACGAAAAGGCGCCAAAAGTGCGTCGTCAGAGAGCGCGCTGTCTTCAGAGGTTCACCATCACATTTACATCGGCCCTTGGGCTTTCGCCTTCAAGTCGTCTTATCAATAACATAAGAGACCCTGTGAATTTTAATGTTGGTTCATGTGGTGCCTATGGCAAGGTTTTGCATGGAAACCGATTATGTCACACTAATATCTCTTTGAGACGCTGCATGCACTTCAGCACCACTTGGATACAAAGCCTTTGCGCTGAATTTTTTGGGTCAGCAAGAGAGGGGAAGCACGCTTTCCCGTTTCTTCCATCCTCGTTTTGTGAGCTCTTTCTACACTGCCTGATCTTGCTCCTTTCTTTCTTGCCCTTTCCACCCCTCTCAGCTCCACACTTTCTCACACCACCTCCTTCTGCTCCTCCTGTTCCTGTATGCTGGGTCCATAGCTCAGGCACCAGCGCACTCAACTTCCATGCCGGTGGCCGATTTGAAACTAACACCAGTTGCCGTTCTTTTTTTTTTTTTTTTTTTTTTTTTCAAGATTATTTAGCGGTTACAAACTGACTGACCTACATATTTCGTGCTTACGCAATTCCGAAGGTTGGTTGACCCTATAAAGCTACCCCTTTAATGAACGAAGTATGCAGCCTTTTTGACACAATACTGCTATGGTTATGGTTATGCCATAGCCGTAGCCATAGCAATCTACTATCTGACGGATGACTTTTTAGGCCCCAGAGCGGTGCTCACCTCTCGCAAGCCTGCAGGGTGTAGTCCTGGGACACCAGAAGGCAACAGTGGTACCTATAGAAGAGGCCCACAATGTACAGGCCCAGGGAAGTGGCATAAGTGCCAGACAGAGCAGATCCTTTCTGGGCGAGCTGGTTCTCCACTTCCACAAGTTCCTTGAGCAGCTGCATCGACATGCCCACCGACGATAAGCGTCCCAGCCACAAGAGACCGACAATTTGTTAGCCCGGGAGTTCTCAAACTGGGCTCCTAGGAAACTGGGGTTTTCTGAGATTACCCTCACGGTTTCCCCGAGCTCCCAAATTTCCTCTACCGAATTACAGTAAAAGAGAAAGACGGCACTACATACCCTCATTATTTAACACTTTACCAGAGTCACTGTTTATCATACATTCAAGCAGTAAAAAGCAATGTATGTGAATGGATTCATATGTTCACACAGTAATCCATATGTCATTACATAATAGTCACTCTGTTATATTATGATTTGTTTTGCTAATAACTTTTTTTACAATGCACTGTATAATGATGTTAAGTGTTTCATTCTTTGCCTGGTTCCACATACATGCATGTTTGCTTTCGTGGCTAGCACATTTCTACCGTAATATCCCGAGAAATAGACCACCTAAAATCAAACGCAAACTGGGTGCAAATAAGGAGTAAGCTAACTTTCAATGTGCAATCAACAAAAGTTGAAGAAAAAAAAATTTCAGCCTTTCCACTTTGGTGAAGAAGGAAGAGCAGCGGCACTGTAGCTTCTCTTCTCAGCGGTGGCTTTCTAGGCGAGCAATCTTCTCTTCTTTGGCAAGGGAATCAAGCACTCGACGCAGTGGAACTTCAGGCGATAGTGGCCTCGTGGCGGTTGCGAAAGCATTCGCGCTGCTGCACACATCGCCAGTCGTTCCGTTCCCGCTCTTATTCCTCTGAAGAAATGTTGCCGCTCTTTATGAGCGATGGTGGCAAGCAGACAACCGGCAAACACAACACTCTGGAACGCTACTGCCATCTATGAGAGACGGCGGCAACCAGAGTGTTGTGTCGGCCACGGGTGTCGACAATTGTTTGGCACCGGACACAATCCCTTAACAGCTCCGCTGAAAAAAAATGTTAGTTTTAAATTTTGTGACCTGCAAAACTTGTGATTGCAGCCTGGAGGGGCAATGAACTAAAAATGACTGTCCATCCTAGCCAGTAATTGTTGCTTTCCTCCCGTCGTGGCCAAGTATAACACCATTTCTGCCGAGGTCACCATTGGCCAGGGCCCTGCAATTCCTAAATGGGCTATTGGCTATCCTTCTGCATTTTTAAAAAAATAGCAAATCGTGCCAAAAATAGGGGCGGCTTATCTCTCAGGATATTACTGTACACGAATTTTATTATTATTAATATTATTACTATTGTTCAAATGGGGGCCCACAGACCCTTTGGACTCCCGAAGCCCTCAGCCATCAGCGAAGCCGAGCAATAAAACTGTAAATTTTTATTGATGCTGGCTGTTCCAAAACGCTAAACAAACCAAACCATTTGCCTCAAATGAGTAGGTTTTCTTATTCTCCATTTCAGAGCTTCAAAGTTGGTCTGCACACATTTGTAGTCCGTTGCAGCTCAAGAAGGCAGGGTGGGGAAAAGGGGCGGGGAGGAGGAAACAGACTGAACGCTAAATCAGAGAGGGGGAAACCTCCTTTTCTTTAGCATTTTGTCTGCTGCTTCCTCCCCAGCCTGTCTTACCCTCACCCTACCTTCTTGAGTTGCAACAGACTGTAGTTTCACCCATTTACCCTTCTGCAATTGTTGTAATCGTCCAACACCCTCCTCCTCCCATGGGTGGGATTTCCCCTCACTTCCGCCAATCCCTAAAATATCCCCAAACGTCAGTGGTTAAGAACCCCTGGACTGGAATGTGTTTGACTCAGCTGTGCTCCAATGCATTAGTTAGATACACTAAAATAGTGCTTGTACTAGGAAAAGACTTGAAAATTTAGAAAGTTTGGGAGACCCCCTCAGGAAACAGGGAGTTGCAGCAACCAAGCTTGAGGGTCCACACCTTGGAGCCAAATTTAAAACTCCAGGTACCTTCATACTGCCCAGAATCCAAAGTTGCAGCAGCTTGAACGCTGAATCTCAGTAGCTCAACTTTGGGCAGTGGGTTTGGTTTTAGAAGTAAACAAAACCTCGGTAAAAGAGCACAAGAGGAAATTTCTGCCCACCTGGAGGCCAAACTCGATGAGTCCGTGGATGTTGAGGGAGAGCTCCATGAGGTCGAAGAGGAAGGCAATGTAGTCCACGAGCGGCAGGTGGTTGGAGGACCCCGCAGCAAAGCCGCCCAACATCTCGAGCACGGAGGCTGCGCACGTTTGAGCAACCACGTGCTGGTCGAAGAAGGACAGCGCTTGGAAGCGAGCTGTGACCGCCTCAAAGTTAAAAGCGTCGCGGGCATGCCTCTTCACCTGCAGTTTGGAAAGCGAGTTGCACAAAACCCTGTTTTAGCAACACTTTGACCAGAATTCCTTGTTATAAAAAAACAACCTATGCGAAGCGAAAGTTTGTCTGCTTCTTTTGCGAGGGTTGGGTGACGTTAGAATGCCGGGCTCCGATTGAAGGATACAGTAAAACCTCGTTATAACAAAGTTGAAGGAGCGGTCATAATTATTTTGTTATAACCATTAGTTTGTTATAGCCAATGTCCATTTCTTCCCACTATAGCAAGCAAGGGGAATTATGATTGCTTTGTTATATCCATTAGTTTGTTATATCCCATTTTGTTATAACGAGGTTTTACTGTAGTAGGTAGACCTCATAGCAAGCTGCCTTGAGGTCTGCCCACTAGCCTTCAATCAGAGCCAATCACAGCTCGGCATTCTGACGTCACCACAACCCCTGCAAAAGAACTAGACGAACTTCCGCTCTGCATAGTTGCACCCATCACCAACGTACAGCACGCAACTATGTTAGCACGACCACAATGTCAATGCTTTTCTGAATTTTACTTCAGAATGGTATTGGCAGGCATCACATTTGACCTCTTAGGTTGGTGCCTCGATGATCACTTTCTACCACTCTAATATTCTTTTATCATAGCCTTTCGTTTCTAAAAAGAAAAAAAATAATACAAGCGATTGCTTGTTTACGCTGAGAGTGCCGCAGTGGGTAGATGTAATAAAATTGCACTCCATCAAGACAGTTTGAAGCAGTGGTGGAGGCAATGATAACCAGACTATTTCTTGCATAATTCGAGAGGAAATGTGTGCCTGCTAGACATACAAGTGCAGTGATGGACAGTGGTGTACTTTGCAATGAAGTAAGTGTTTAGAACACTGCTTAATTCCAATGAAGCTATGGCTAAAGTCACACTTTGGGCATAGTTAGCGTTTTCAAGTGCATCCCAAGCTCCCACAACAAACAAGTCTACAACCTAACGATGACAAAAACGCAGCAAAACTTCAAAGCAGCGCCCAACCACACGGCCATTATGGAGATCTTCAAAAAGGCTCCTGGACCAGAAAGGTTTGTTGGCAGTATGTTACAATGCGTGGGTTCGCATTCTATTCTAGCATATCAAATGCCCCTAAGGGTTGCTTTATAATTAGAGACGAGGAAACATGATACATCATGCGGTCAATCGGGACTAACAACAGGAAGGCAACATATGGACCCAAAATAATGAAGAAGAGACACAGCAAATGTGTGAGTGCAACAAAAAAAGAGGAAGAATGTCAAAGACCTTGCCGCCGTCAGCAATGTCCATAGAGGCCTTCTTGGCAAAGAGCTTCAGCAGCTCCTTGGTGACCTTCTTAAGGGCGTGCCTGGCCTCGTCCCTCAACTTGCCCACTCCATACAGCAGGATGTGGCGCTGGTTGCAATCGTGGGACCACAGACCTCCTTCCTCCTGTGGGAGTGCAGCAAGAGTATCGGCATTAGAGAGATCAAAACTCCACTTGGAAAGCAAGCATCAAAAAAGGTGGCCTGCGACTTTAGTTCACTCCTGCCAATACTCAAAAAAATTAAAAAACATGCGGTGAACATGTTTCTCATATATGCTGGAGGGGTTCTCGTCATACATCGCACGAATTTGAGGAGCTCAGAAATTTGCTGCCTTGGCAAAAACTTCCTCTCCACACCCTTCTCACACAAGTTCTCATTGACCTTCAGACTACGGTAGTCCTTTCTAATCCTTCAAAGTTCTATGGCAGTCTGAACCGAACCCGACCAACAGAGATTAGGAAGGCAGGCAGGCAGAAAATGAGCTCGGAAATGGTGTGGAGGAGAACAAAGCTGTGGAGCTCTCCTCAGGGTTAGACTTTAGCTATGGTCCCTATAAAACTACAAGTTTCTGCTCCAACGATCCAGCTGCTCAAAGTACTTCCCAAGTACAGGGTACAAAAGCGACTTACCTGAAGCAGTGGGAAGTGCGTGGTGTACTGCAGATGTCTGAGGGCCCAGTTCTTGCTGCGCGTGGCCGCCTGGGCCCCGCCGGACGCGGTTCGGTCTCCCCCGGACAGGCCTCCCCCATGGCCGCTCCCGCCCCCCCCAACCCCCGGGTGGTCCACCAGGGGAGTGTTGGGGCCCTGGAGAGAGCCCCCTTCCTCCTTGTCCGAGCCCACAGAGTCTGCAAAGAAACGGCCATGGTGAGAGACACTAAATAGGCCACACTTAGAACGGCGACACTCAACTCCCCGACTGCTTCATGCGCACCGCTATTTGGTCGCCTAAGGCAGAGCAGACGCAGTTGGTGACAGTTACAAATCGAAAACGCGACAGGAAACTCAGGCAATATTGCTTTGCTCTGTCACAAATGGTTTCAACATTTCTGAAGGAGAGAAAAGTGTTTCCTGCTGTTTCAAATAAAACTTCTAACTGGCAACTGACTCTAACTTAGTAATAAGATTAATGAAGAGCGATTGCTCCGAAGCGTGGCTCATTAGTGGCTCAGGTCACGACGAGACCTGTCGCAATGCACGTGGAGCCAGGCAGTGAGGACGCCAACGATCTGAAACTACAGCGCCCAGAACGCATCCCCGACCGACCTGTCCACTGTGCTCTCATTTGCAGTCCCTCAATTTCTGCCCGACGTCCTCGCGCTCGCCTTTTGTTGCTGCCCGTCGCAATCCTGACAGTGGCAAAGCGGCATTAGTGGACACGGCAGATGCCTGTTCTGCCGTAGGTTGTTCCCCAGCTTGACGGTTCGCGGGACCGGGAGTCAGGACGCTGTGACAACCGCCGAGAATTCGCGAAAACCGACGGCACGATAAACGCCCGCTCCCGCGACACTGTTACCGCTACAGGACCACTTTCAAAGTTTGGGTGGGATGGAACGCCAAACACATCAATCGAGAATGCGTGCCAGGCACCATACCGGAACCACTGACACGACCGATGGCGAAGACGAGGTACGGCGAGCGCCTGCCGAGATGCAGCCCGTCTGCCAGCTGGCCAGCCGACAAAAGTCGACTGGGGAAACACTCACCAGGCTGATCGCTCATGTTCTGCTGCCCTTCCTTGATGTTCTGGAGGATCTTGTCCAGATCTGCATCAAGGCCTGCATCATCCATGTCCATCTGCACATTCCATCCCACCTGCAAGGGTGCCAGCAGCATCGATTGCTTTATGTTTGACTCACTCCACCCGCATTTTGGGGGGGGAGGGGCTTGGGGGCCATGTGCACCAAAGTAGTAACGCGCAGCAACTTGGAGACGTGTGTTGCAAAAACCCGTAGACTTGGATATCTTGAGCTTCCTGCTTTTTTTTATGATTTCAACATGGATAGGAGCACCAGCATGCACTCCTCGAACAGTACTAGACTATGCACATTAAATACCCCAAGACATGTTTTCAAAAAGCATTTTTTTTATTTTTTTTTTTATTTATTAGAATACCTACATTTCCTGAATAGGAAATGTAGGTATTTAAAAGGGCACTCACACCACCCAAAATTATTTTGTTAGGCAGTTTATTATGCTGTTAGGAGACTACCCTATCAATATTTTGCTAAGGCACCACATATATTTTTAATGAAGTAAAAAAATGCACCTGCTCGAAACCGAGACTGAAACTGGACTGGGAGGAAGAAGAAATAAAGAGGAGAAAATTACCAGAAGTCACGTGGCTGTGCAACTCGTTTTTTCTCTCAATATACTTGCAGCTTTTTAGAAGCTACAAAAAAAAATAGGTATCATATTTTTTGTCTATTTTTAGTATTGAGCGTGTGCTTTCAATGACCCACGACTTTGATTATCCTTGGTGGTTAAAGGGAAGCTACGGAGCTTCTTGGAAAAAATGAGTTAGAAGTGAATTCTAGTGTATGTTTACCCCATGAACCCGAATACCCAAACCATTTGCTGCGTTAGTATTGTTAAACGCGAGAAAAACGCGAAAGACAGTCGCTGTCCGTGACGTCATCGACGGATCTTTTGGCTGCCCAAGGCTAGGGGGGCGGGGCTTCAGCACTATTTTGAAATTGCTCTTCTGGCTCTCCGGCGCGTCGCATTGAAATATAATTTTGATATCTGTTATTCTAAAGGCCAAATGAACGCAATTCAAGCGTTTTTTCTCAAATGTAGAAGTGCCCCATCTTCCCTTTAAGTCTAAACCATAGAAAATGGCACGTGACCACAGAGAAGAGAGTTAGCGCGACTCAAACTGGCCAGTTCTCGATCGTCAGTCTTCAAGCGAAAAGGAAACGAATTTCGAGCCACAAATTGTCTTCTGGGTAGTTGGGCTCTCGTATGCCATGTATAAATAAAAACCTTGGTGAGCATAAATACCCTGTCAGAGTCCCTTTAATACAGGAAGTTAAACTTATTATATAGTCCTAAAAGTCCGTATCAAATATGGTGCCTAGAGTTGCTCATCGTTCCAAAAGTATCAATAGGCCCCAACATTCATTTCAGAAGAGTACTGTGGCACTGATATCAATGGCTACAAAATAGTGGACCTGCACAATTAAATTCACAAGAAGCAAAGATACCTAGAAGAGCCTGCTATACGAGTGGGCAAATGGGCTAGCATTCTTCTTTCACAGACTAAGTTATGAGCTACTCAATATAAAAAATCCTAGCAAACACCAACATTCCCACCTGTGCCTAACCAGCCATGATTCACCGGCTGTACAAAGCTCCCACATAAGCATTTTACGTGTATTTCCCTTTTATTTTTTTTCTCCCTGCTTCAAAATGGCTGATATAAGCCAATGCCAATCAGAAACCTCAATTTTCCTTTTCAAGCGGACGCTATGGAATGCGCTACTCTGAGACCACTTAGTAGCTCCACCCAATACACCCTCAAAGACAAGGCCCGCTTAATTTCTGTTATTACTAGTGGATTCCCAACCCACCCCAAATGGGAAGCACGCTGAACCATCTGGCAGTAGGCATGTACCTGCATAAAATGTCAGCGTAGCAAGGTTCATCGCCACACTACCTCCCTGAATGCAACATTTCAGCTCCCCAACGTACGCTTCACTCACATCCACATACCATAAAATACCGGGCAAGCGCCCACTCAAAATATAGAGATAATCACGAAAAAATGGGGGATGGGCGCTTGTCCGGTCATCAATTTTACATATAAATGTGCTGTGCATATTTTCTCAGATCTTAGAAATTTGGATATGGGCGCTTAATGTGGAATGGACGGATGCGCGGTATTCTACGGTAGACACTGTCGGAGCCCTTCCCCCCCTCAAGGTTACCGGTACCTCTTCAACGTCATTGATTGTTTCACCAGATGGCCTGAAGCAGTTCCCCTAACAGAAATTGTCTATGAATCTGTCATACCAGCATTCCTTACCTCATGGTTGCTGGATTTGGCGTCCCTACAACAATCACCCCCGATTGCAGGCGACAATTCCAATCCAGCTTGTTCAGAACACTCTCACAACTACTGTATTTACTCGCAAAATGAACACACTTTTTTCCCAAAAAATTTCCACATATTTGGAGGGAGCGTTGATTATGCGGGGTGAAACTTTTGCATTTACAAACTTCGTGCAAATGTCATATTAGGAGCCAATATCACATGGCAAGGTATTGTGGCCCGTTTCCACTGATGGAGGCACATCCACGGCTAGACGGGGGCGCGCCACAGTAACCATGCTTTTTGAATTGCAAACCTTTTTAGGATGCTTTTGGCGCCTTTTGCTAAAAGGAAAGCACTCTACGAAGCTCACTAACACAAAGAGCAATGCGACCGTTGTTAGGCCTAACAGCTTTCATGATTTCACTGTCCGAAAGCGGACCACAGACGACGACGTGTTTGTTGACATCAGCGCATCTGATAGGCAAAGAATGTCTGGAGCTGGGCAATTCCTCGACCCAAGCTGCGTCACGTGTGCATGCTGCTCGGTTTCACGGTTGATCACTTCCGCAACTACGCACTTGAAGCTAGGGTGACCACCTTCCTGCTAGCGAAATGCGGGACACGGGGGGCAAGGGAGGGGGGGGGGGGGGGGGGGTAGAGAGGAAATTTATGAACATGCAGACCACAAACCGAGGCCCTGTTACCGCATTTAATATCCTGTGCTGTTTATACGCCTGCTAATTGTATTGCAGCAATTAAGCTAAAATAGTTTTCACTCCCAGTTATATATCTTTTTATGCCAAATATGTTACTAAATGTGTAATTTGAAAGCATAAAAATCAACTCCAGCAGCACTCAATGCATCAAATGAACTTACGAAGCAGTCAATCTTTTTCGGGTTATTGTTTATTGTCAACGCTTACTTTTATGAAAATGGTCCTAGGCAAATTTTTAACAATATGTTCTTTCTCTTTTTGCCTTGTAGGGCTGTCTTCACTATAAAAAAAAAAAAATCAACAGCAACCCTTTTGCGTTAAAACAGCGATATGAAAATAATGGCAAGAAACGAGCAATTTTCTTTTACAATATTTTGCCACTAAAGGGATAGGCACAACAACGCATGCTCGTCGGGCCTCCTGCAGAACGACAATTGCTTCCCGCAATGCTTGGATAGAAAATGGCGTACCATTGTAATTCACACGATTACCAGTGACCTCCGCGCTTCCCCGTTGTTCGGCAGCACCATGAGTTGCAGAGTGAATTTTACTACAGCGTGAAATGCGGGACATTTTGAAGATTGGGGAACTTGACGCGGGACACGAGCCTTCAATGCGGGACAGTCCCGCGAGTCGCGGGATGGGTGGTCACCCTACTTGCAGCTATTACGAGAGCGGCTTGGCTTGGCTTGGCTTGACTTGGCCAGACCACTTGGCGGCAAAAAAAAAATTGGCTTCGTGGGTTTGGTGGCTAGTTAAGTTGGACGCAATTTGGGACGCAGAGCCAAAAATTGCAGGCGCGTTCATTACACGAGAGAAAAAGAAGTTCAAATGTTTGTATCAATTGTGGAGGATGAATTCATTATGTGAGTGCATTTATTATGCGAGTAAATACGGCACTCGAATTTCAACACATCTCAACGACATCATACCCTCCTAGAGCGAATGTACTCTTTGAATGTTTTCATGGGCAACTCAAAACAGGCATTACTGCATCAGGCATTACTGCATCCCAGTCGACAATCCTGGACAGAATGCCTTCACCTCGTAATGTTGGAAATCGGAGCTGTAAGCAAGCTAGACTTTGGGTGCAGCACGGCGGAGTTGGTCTACGGCCCACAACTTCGCCTAAAGACTTTGATCCTATATAGACAAACTTTGTCCATTACCCACATGACAATCCCAACGACAAAAAAGGTTTGCCGGCCCAGATCATTCCACCACAACAAGTCCTTGTGTGACAGGACACTGTTTGACATTTGCTACAACCCACTTACGATGGCCCGTATAAACAAAACTTCTGGCACGAATGGACAAACAAACGCTGTTGACCACCTTAAGCTGGCAAGCGTACCTCCTTCCCTCCGTCGGCATGGCACCCGAAACAAGAAGCCTACCATCATCTGCCGCAACGAGCATTCCCTCACACCACAAAAACACGAAACCCGTTCCCGCATTGTACAATTCTACCGTATCCCAGTGTAGTTCAGACTAGCGCACCAACGGCTTCTTCAACTGCTTTTTGAGCCGGGGGGGTAGTCTATGTAGCAATCGGCATTGTTGTAGCACGTCGGCCACCTAGCTGTTCCTGCCTTGCAGCGCGAGCACGCATGATCCATGAGCGCACACTCCCCGAGTTGCGTGACACGAGCTACAGAAGGAGCACGGCGAGCTCAAGGGCTATGTCTCGGCGCTCGTCGGACTGGCCCGCATCATTACGACTCCCGTAAAAATGTACAGTCCAATCCACTTATAACAATATTAACAAAACCCGAAAATTCAATCGTTGTAACCGAATGTCATATCTGGACTAGAAACTGTGCATTTCTGGTCTAGAAACTCTAGAAACCGATCGTCATAAGCAGCACGTCGTTATATGCGGTATCGTTATAAGTGGATCACACGGTAAATAAATAGTTGGCGATTTGGAAACAAGGCCACGACAACTACGAGAGGTTACAGCAAAACAAAAGATGCACACGTCTTGGCGTCACAGTCGTTACGAGGCACTGCGAGACGCACTCGTGGTGACGCGGACGGAAGACGTGTGGTACTGCATGGATCCGCTAACGACAGCATTAAAGGAGGAAAGGAGCAGGCATTGTTTTCTAGGTGGCATTGCACTAGCATCGCCTCAGGTGTGTGCAGTGGCACCACGCACCGACGTGCGCGGGCGGCAGACTCACGTCGTGTTTCACGGAGCTCGGCTCGAACATGGGCAGCGAGTCCGGCTGCCTGCCGGGGTCCCCCAGGCCCCCCATGCCCAGGCCGCCCAGCCCCAGGGCCATGGACATTCCCCCGGCCACCCCAACGGGCCCCGGGGAAGGCCCGAGCGAGGGGTCCAGGAAGCCGGTGAGCGAGGGCTCCGGGGTGCCCCCAGTGGCGGGGGGGTTGGCCGTGCTGGGCAGGGTGGCGCCCCCCGGGGGGTGGCTGGCGAAGTAGCCCCGCGAGATGAGAGTGCACATGTAGGCGTCGTGCGAGAACACGTCGCAGTGGATCAGCTCGGCAAACAGCAGCACCAGGTTGGCAAACACGGCGCGGTTCTCGAACGTTGGCTTGTCATCTGCAAGACGGACACCGGTTTTTCGTTGCGGCACTTTGGTCCCTCAGGAAAGGCGCATTTCAAGCTCATTGGAAAGCCTTAAGGGGCACTGAGGTCGTTTTTGAAAAAGGTAGTTTTTGATCTTATATTGTTTAAAATGTTAGTTCCTGCATATACCAACTCCTATATTACAAAATCGCTTATTCATCTCAGGGCAATAAAAAAACATGTGGACTCTTTTTTCTCGCGGACTACATTGTGTGGGCCAATGAAAACCCTAGAAAAAGTGCAGATGCCAAATGATTTTATTATACGTAACTCCTTTCGAAGAGAGCCTGACAGGTACACATTTGGATAAGACTCCTCTTTTTCTTCGCGGGCAAAGCCATCGCTTGAAACTCGCCGACAAGTGCCCTTCGTCAACCACTTCACTCGGCGTGTCGCAATCTTTGCGACACGCGGAGTGAAAAGGCAAAAAAGGCGTGTCGCAATCTTTGAACACGCTTTTAACGAGCAAATAAGCTACGCACGATTGTGATTTTGGGTTTGTTGGGATGCTTAGAGCGTCTAGATTGAGTTGTCACCACAAACACAAAAGGACAACCTCAGAATCGACTTCGGAGCCCCTTTAATTGCCTTGAAAGACGGTGGAGTAAGCACATCCCCCAGCAACTTTGTGGTAGAATATTACGAAGGTCACAAAAAATATGTATTGGTGGAACGGTAGTTCTGAAGCTTCCATGGTTTTTGTCCGTAATATATGCGCTGTAGAAATTGTAGGCTTAAGTTAACCAGCCATAACACACCACTGAAATAGGAGTTGTGCAACTTCTGCAGTTTTAAAAAGAAAGTATGAAAAGTACATATAGAATAATTAATAATGAGCCCAAGGGAATCAGACTTTGCACAGAGAAATTTTTAGGTCAGAATTTATACCTGTGAGTCAAATAACAAGCAAGAGACAAATAAGCTGGTGAACCTGCAACATTATAGAAACCCGAGACCAAGGAACAAAGAAAATTAATGCCTCCTTGTTCCTCGGTCTTGGGTTTTTCTAACATTTATTTCCATCCTCTAGGTGCTCATTCTCTAAAGCATAATGCACTATAACTGGGCTGAACTGTAATCTCCAATAACCAATTACGGTATTAATGTGAAAGCACTGTCACATGGAGCGAAGCCGGCGTTGTCTGTAATCGTCTGTAGCTGCGAAATGGCAGCTAAATTCCCATTGGCCGAAAGCACAACAATGCAGATGTTTCGCCACGAAAATTGGCGAGGCCGCTCAGGGTCAAAGCGGACGCGCCTCAGAAATGAAACATAAAGAAAAGCACAGCAAAGCAGCTGCATCGTCACGGAAGCCGTGGAGCCCGTGGGGTTCACCGCATCGCGCAGTTGGGGAGCGTGATGTCACCGCCAGAGCGCAGTGTAAAAAAGGAAGACAAGGTGCACAGCTTGTAGGAATGCACTGCAAGTAGGAATGCTTTTGCATTCCTACATGTAAGTAGTTTTAAGCGTCCTCTTTAGTCTTTTTTTTTTTTTTATATACTGGACTGTCGTGGCAGTAGTGACACTGCACAGCTGTGCTGTGCAGCACTGCATACATCTATGCTGAGATAAAAACACTGCCTTGAACGAAAAGTGACTGTCACCCACTCACCGAGAACGGGGGCTTCCGTGTCCAGGAAATTGACCAGGAGGTTCTGGAACACGGGCAGTCCCATGGGAGGAGCGCCGGAGTCCTGTGAGTCCTTCTCGTCCACCAGGTCGGCGTCGTTGTACTTCTGCGCCACGGAAAAAACTTACTGCCAGCATCACCCAAGGAACTGCCCACATAGGGCAATACCAGATGCTGCAAATCAACCTGTCACTGACATTCCATCTTGCACGCTCTTGCAACAATACCTGGATTCCCAAGTTTGCTTAAAGGCTAACCTACAGAATCGTCTTATGCCAAAAAGAAAACTGATTCCCAGCTTCCTCCTCTCCCCACCCTCTAGCTCTTCTCTCCCCACGAGATCGGGTTTCTGAGATAGTGCTCCCGTTAGAAAGGAGAAATATGTATCCCTCCTTCTCAAAGGAAAAGGAACTGAAGGAGGGTTTCCTGCTGTCAGGTTGCTTGTCTGCCTTTATCTGCACCATTCTCGCCACGCTTCGTCAAATGATTTGACAGGTAAGCAAAATGCAACCACACTGTTTACCTGGTCCTCAAAAACAAGCTTACTCACAGGAATTCTACCAACATTTTTTATTCTCATTTGCTTTATTTGCAAAAACCAAATGTCATTTGTGGCGGATTATTTTTAAAAAGAGGTTGGAGAGGTCATGCCTTCCAAAAAGGCACAACATTTTGGAAGACCTGACCTCGGACTTGTATGGCACATGCAAACTAATACGCGTGATTGAAGAATGCTCGAGTCATTTAAAGTGGCCAGCGAAACAGGGTGAAGGGTGAGGAGCAAGGGAATCGGCTACAAAACGAGAATGAAGGGCCCTACAAAGACAGAAAGCCAGCTGCCGCAACACAGCAGCCAACCGGCAGATCAAGCACAAGTTCACGAGTAATTCGTTAGTTGCAAAAGCGTGCAACAGACAGTGGTTTCAGGCGGACATCAGCAAAGGCATTCTAAATGCTACGCACTTAGGGCATTTCTGGAAAATGACAGAGACAGCTAATATTTTTATTGGCACACTATGATTAATCACGTGACATCACGTCACACACGTGAAAACCCACCAGGTGAAAATTAGTCTGTCTACACCTGGATTACCGATCAGGTTCCATCTGGAACCAACTGGGAATGACACAGCCCAGCTGGATTCAGCTGAGTTCCAGAATCCAGCTGGAAATTAACCGATTTTCACATGGGGTGGCACACTGTCACTTGACCCGATGTCACGCGAAGCGGTCAGTGATGTCATGGCGCCTAGTTGCGGCGTCATGTTATGTGCTACACAGACCACGGGCAGAAAACGAAAGCAGAGTTAAGCTTCTGCTAGAATGCCATTCAGCATTAATAACAAGACAAAAAGGGGAGGACATACCTCCACGCTGAGTTCGTTCTGCCTCTTCTCAAGCAGACGGGCAACAACAAGGGCCCTGTGCTCCCCGCTGCGTTTGGTGGTCACCGCCCACTCGCAGAGGAGCCGCACAATTGGCTCGTCCTGAGGGGGCGGAGCCACCAGCTGCGGGGCCCCACCCTCCAGCCCTGCCCCGCCTCCGGCTGCCATCGGGGCCTGCGACTGGTCAGCACGGGAGAAGATCTTGGCGTACAGCGTGTCCAACGAGTTGTTTGCTTCGACGCGGTCGAAGCTGTGCCTATCTAGCGCGTCCAAGGCTCCCAGGACACGGGTGATCGTCGTTCCTGCACAAGAACGCAAATGAGAGAGGGTTGCAGTGAACTGCAGGAGAGACTTCCAAAATGTCCAACGACAAAATTGTGGAAGTGTTTTCTAATGCCACCCGACAACACTTATATCCCGGTGCCGTTCCTCCACAATGCGCCCAGTTGGATGGAAGACGAGGCCAACCCGTTGTACCGCTTAGGTTCGTCCAACGTCATTTACCTGTGCTCTAAACCGAAAGCCAGGAAACATTCAGTAGGGCCTATCCTAGACTGATCTTACATTGATGAGAACAACTGGACACAAACATTGGATCAGCTTCAAATAAAAGTCAAAATGTAGCAAAAATAATTCATAAAGGTTCTAGTGTAAAAACTTTGAAGGTTCTATGTAGCCTACTATTCCTGAACATTGTTTGTGGGACGCCCAGGCTCATCAAGAATATACAAGACGAGAAATAACAATGATAAAAAAACAACCCCTTTAAAGGGGGTTGTTCCCGGCCTCACCAGCCGCCATCTGTTGCCACTTGTCACAGGACCACTGCAGCTCAGCGGCACGCCCTCTCTGGATGACTTGCTGCTCAGCACGACGCAGCTCTAGCCGCACCTGCATGAATTCAGTGAGTCAAGGAACAAATGTCTAAAGCAAATATTCATCAATGACAATATAATTAGGCATAGAGGTAAACACAAACACATCATGAAATCTGACCTACATAACTGTAACACCTTTGAATGATTGGTGTTGTCGCACGCATTGCACAATAACAGTTGGGTGAACAATTGCTAAAAGACATGTTTGTGGTATGGTACACATTGCTCTAACATTCTAATACAAAAGAAATAACTCGACGGAACAAACACATTTCTGGGACCTGTTTCCCTTTCTCCACTGAGAATTTCTCTTTCACATACCTTAACAACGGTATAGTGAGTGCCACGCTTACTGAGCATTCCAGGTAAGCAAGCGGAGCCTTTGCGACAGTTATCTTACCTGCGCGTTGTAAGGCCTGGGAGCCATGGGTAGACAGGAGGGCGGGCAGGGCAGGATATCCAAGGGGCTACCGTTAAGTATGGGATTGGCCTTCCCCTCCCCAATGTTGTTCCACACCAGGGCACTGGGGCACTCTAGAGTTATCACCTGCACAACGTTCGAGAATCGTCTTTAAAGGGGCAGTGCTACAATTCTTGTACTCTGCGCAGATGCTGCCTATAATTGATCTCTCATGTTTGTAACCTACGAAACATGCACTAGCTTTTTCTCCGCACGCAATGGTAGCCTTCACCCCCTCAACTCGCAGCCGGTACAAGCGGCCACGTGATCTCCAGCCGATTATACGCCGCCCGTATTTGTCGAAGCCATGCACGCGGGACGCGCACCAACTCGCGCAAAGTGCAGGACATGCACCAAGTTCCAGACACTATTAGGGTACGGCTATTGTCGTTCTAGCAGCAATTGGACACGAAACATTACACAAATGATTGTCAAACGGTTGATTATCGCGAGCGCAAATCGAGTGCTTGCGCAATGCTCAGGTTAAATCTATGAGCCACATTAAAATAGCGTCACTTTGGGGAACGTGCCGACATTACGACCTCCAATCTACGTCACTAAGTTTTGCAAAGGAGAAATTGAAACAAAAAGCACACTTTTATACTTAAAATTATGAAGCAACAAAGAAGTTTCTCCGTCAGTGGCCTTGCGTGCAAGTATACTTGGGTCCCAATAGTGCCAGTTAGCTTGTATAATGTGGAAAACATTTCAACTGGATATTGTTGCACCACCCCTTCAACCATCCTGCTTCATTTGCATGACTGTTAAGATCTGTTGTGTCAATAAACAACATAAACGCTCTGTTGTTTGCAGCTAAAACAGCAAGCAGCAATGATTGACTTAGGAAAGGGTTAGGTAGGACTCCACTGCCACGAGGTATCGTATTTTGTAGTGATAACCTATGCCAAAAACAAACAAAAAATCAAGCAGCATTATGCAACACTTTGAGCCGCACAAAATGTGTTCTAGTCGTTAAATTCCTAACAATAATTGTATTTTATTTTATTTAAGATAACCTCTAGAATCATTCAGAGCACAAAAAGTGTATCTCCTATTCCCTCGGTCCGTTGTGCAGCCACTATGTAGGGCAGACATATTTCAGAAATAATATAAGAACTTTAAGAAACCATAAATAAATCTGACGAGAAATATTAATGCAATTCGTCCACTAGAAGTGTGGCACGAATTTCAAGACCACAGGTCTTGAAATGTATACCACACTGCATCCAGTAACATCTATGTATGACTAGCATGAAACCAGAATGACAGAAAACAAACAGAAAGCGTGAAGCAGTCAAAACACCTGAAGCACAGCTGAGAGCTGAAGCACGATGCTGCGATGATGGGAACAGCTGAGGCACTCTGCAAAGCTTGCGGCCAGGGGACCAACGCTCGAAGGCTGGGGAGCAGCTGAAGACACCACGCTGCTGGTGCTGAATGATCAGGAAACAAGAAAAGACATGGAAAGACAGTTTTTTCAGTCAATTAAACCAATATCACTGCCATATGTGCCACAGTTGCGACCAAATTTCACAATTTACCCAGATTTTCACCAAGTGCAGAGCTCCTAAAGTTCGACATCCCCAAGAATAACATTTGAATTTGGAGACACCAGGAAGCGCTGTTTATGTGTGCCTCCACAACGAAAGTGTCTGGAGGTTCAATATCGATGGCAGCAAGTATGACAAAAATCTTGACAATACGCATTGCATTTTTTTCAATCCGATTCACTAATAAAAGCCCACAAATACTCATTCAGGTTTTGTTTAAAAATTTTGTTCTCAATTTTCTGCCAAGCACAATGCTTTGCTGGACAAGTAAGCTCCTAAAGTAGACAAGGAATACTTAGCATTATTATTCCATTCCTCTATTGGTCACACCCTATAAAAAGGTAGTAAGCACAACACTACTAGTATTTTACGAGAGCATTAAAGCAATGCCTATTTACATGTACTGGCATGGGCGGGTTAATCAACTGAACCTCAAAACTTACCCAAGGACTTACGGCATTCAGAATCTTCCGACACTGATCTTCAAAAAAATAAAATAAAATAATTGAAATAAAGGTACCGTAGTGGCCTTCAATACAGATTGTATTTGGCAGAGAAGCACTTTCCGAGAACTGTAACGTACAACTAGTATGGCTTCCAGACGTGTAGTTTTGCAGAGTCGAAACGACAACCTGGACTGGTGCCACGCACAGCAGTCAACGGAAACGGCCACATACAATTAACATCTCAAAATAAGAACCGACGGTCATTCCAACATAATGCTCCTGCAGCGACGCAAAAAACAAAAACGACGACGAGTAAAAAAAAAATATATGTACCCTACATCGAAATAAATACTATTTCACGACTGTAAACAATTTCACTCGTTTTTTTTTTTTTTTTACTAGCTTTTCAAAACAGAGTTAAAAAAAACTGTTTCTCAATCTGCCGCCAGAAGAAAAAAAAAAGCTACGAAAAAATCTGAAAGCAAAAATCTGCCCCATCACCTTCCGTCTGGCAACAACCTGGAAGTCTGCCACTTCTTCCTCGTTACTATGGCGTCTGGAACGCGTAAACCGGTGCATTTAGCATCCCATTCCACCCACGTATCAAAAGTGACCCCCAAGTGGCAACAGACGACGTCACGAAAGCCGGCGTGCCATGCTGTCTGCTGTCGTACGTCCCAATCCCGGCTGTCGGTCGAAGAAGTTCCGTCAACAAGCACAACCAAACGCGAGTGTCGCCGTCGTTGCGGCGTCCCAACCCCTGGCTGCCGAAGCTTTTGCGGATCGTCAAGCTAGAGAGAGACCTGCAGCAGTAAGGGTGTTTGCCACACCCACCACCGCCCGTCATCGGGCGGAAATCGACAGACCACTTTTAGGGACGCAGCAAGCACGACAGTCGGAGACGCGTTCCAGATGCCGTTACATCGGCGAACGAAGTGCGTTTTCTCGCAGCCTTAAAGATGGACCGGTCCACCACTCCGCACCTTAAGAATTAGCAAGTGATGTAGCACGGAGGCGAGAAAATTTCCACCCCATGCCGGTAAAACACTTTCTTTTTTTGTTGCCAACAAACGACGAATCAGAATAAAGAAAAAAAACTGTGGCACCATCTCTTGATGGGCGCAGCGAGCGGAAGACAGAGTGCGTCGTCTTCTCGCTGCACCCGTCGGGAGACGAAACCATGCTTTGGAACCGCTGCCAACTCGGTCGTCTGCAAACACGTCCGCAGTCGACCCCAGCGAGTTTGTTGGTTTCGTTTTTCGCAGGAGAGCCACACGTCGAGATTTCACCAAGTAAAATCCATTACCTAGACGCAAGTTTGGTAAAAGTTTTAGTGCACAAGGATTTATTGAGGACACTCTAAATACTGCAAAACAACGCAATTTTTGCAAGAACCTAATTTTCGCAAATATTGCGACTCAAATACATAAGTACTGAAAAAAATAGATCCCGCGAATATATTTCGCTATGGCGTCAAGCACATTGCGTACCGCCCTCATCCACGAAATTTCATGCCGAGTTATTCCAGAAAACTACACTTATCCGAAATATTGGGCCCGCAAAAATAGAGTAATTTACAGTAGTACAAATTCAGTTCGAAGCTGTTCAGAGCTTACCCATTAGTGGTGGCGGGAGTGGTGGAGTTGCCATTAGTGACGACGGGACTCTGGCTTCTTGGGGAGGCCATGTTGTAGTCAGTGATGAGTTGGCTGAGCTTCTTGCAGCAGTGGTGAGCCAGCCTCCTCGACAGCAGCTCGGAGCGGGCAAATTCATCCACATACTAGAGGGAAAAAAGAGGAAGTGTGAAAGGCACCAGACAGGGAAGAAAACAAAAACAGCCAATAAGTATTTATTTGGACTATTCATAAACCTTTTATAAAATAACTCTTTGCTCTTCGGAACAACAAAATTCCAGTCAACAGTGCTCATACGAATCAGGTGAATGCGAGTTCCGACAATTTACAGAGCAGCATTATTTGTAATTTTCTTCGTACATGGTGATCTTGAAGCATCACTTCAGTGCTTTCTGGTCATTTTTTAAGAAAAAAGAATGTCCGACTTACCAATTTATTGGCTTCTTAGTAGCTCGATATGTTGATAGGTCAAACGTGTTTGGTTCCAATATTTTAGCTTGTAACGCGTTTGGTTCTAATATTTTAGCTTGTAACAAGTGCACTGCAGAACAGCTTCAGCTTTTATCATTGAAAATATTGGTGGAACATTAAATTTCCAAGATATCTAGCAATTTGCACACGTGGGGTAAAAAGGTGGGTAAAACAGTATAGAGTTAAATCAGCATGAAAACATAAGAAGAGCAGTTTTGCTTCTGCAACAAAGCTTGCTTATCAGAAAGGTTTGGCGCACCTGCAGAGTGAGAGGCATGACTAGTTTCAGTATGGGGTCATCAGGGGTCTTTGTCTTCTCCACAAGCTCCAAGATCCAACTGAGGAAATCCTGGTGGTCCAACAGCCCTTCCTGTAAAAAGAAGCATACACTGTCACAACATTATTCTTCTTTTGTGAGGGTCACGGACCATGCAGAATTTAGGAGGTGCAGAGCACACTTCCTTGCAGTGCTTTCATGCACCGCAGAGAAGCATAGCTGAGTGGTGCAAGAAGTGTTGGAAAAAGTGTCATGCACTATCTGCTGTCTAAATTATTATTATTTTACAGCGATAGCTGTTACAGGCTCTCCCACCACTGGAAATGACATCCGTTGTTGACGTCGCAGCAGTTAATAATGTTGTAGTTGTACTAGTTGTCAATGTTGTAGTAGGCGAGGTAGGGCATCCGTCATCAATGTTGCCAAATCCTTGAAAAAAATTGCTCGTCGCCAGCCGGAGTCGAATCTGGTCCGCTGTGTGCGAAGTGGAGGCGTTACCACCGAGCTATGCCACAGTGTTAACAGCTCTCTCTATACTTAAGGTTCTTGTGGTACCCAATGCCCACTGCCCTCTGTAAAGAAAAAAAAAGCCTATAATAGAACGAAAAAAGACGCACATATGACACGGACAGGTGCCGACTTCCAACTGATTTATTGAAACACGAATCATTGTCAAACTCGATCCCAATCGCCTAAACAGATGCAACTGATAAAAATTCCTATCACTCATTACACACATACTTCAAGAAACAAAATTTCTTTGTCAATACAGACATCTGGAAGGATGGGTGTAATGAGCGGTAAGAACTTTTGTCAGTTGCATGTGTTTAGGCAAGTGGGATTGAGTTTGGCAATGATCCCTGTTTCAATAAATCAGTTGGAAGTCGGGGCCTGTCCATGTCGTATGTGTCGTTTTTCGTCCTGTTTGTTCGCGCCTTTTAACCTTTTAATCAATATGAACCAACTAGCCCCAACCAAAGTTTTACTGTTGTTGTAGCACTGTCAATGCCAGGAGCTCATGCCGGGAAACAAGCTTTCACAAGCTCCGGAACAAAAAAAAAAAAAGAAAGCATTTGGAACAAAATGACACGAAACAAAAGCACTCGGAACAAAACAGATGTCTATTTTCTTCCGAACGCTTTTGTTCATGCACCCCACTGCCCCACGCACCACACAGCCCAACAACTTTGCCATGACCTGTAGCAGCTGTTGCTATGACCATACTGTAAAATAACAAAGGACAACTCAATTTTTTTTTTTTTTTAATGTAATAATTACTATAACCTGGAGAAACGTTTTCAGAAAATGGCAAATACATTATAACTGCTTAGTTAGCCACCATAAATCATATGCAGGCTTACCACACTGCATCTTTCCAGCAGTGCATTCATATACATACAGGGTGTTCCAGCTAACTTGTGTAAGGACTTAAAAAAAAGCTGGTGCATGCCATACATGCCATACTGATGTAGTATTGCTCACCGTCCTATTGAGCAAGTCGAGATATTTTTGCGACAGGGCCAGCTGGGCCACTTAAAACAAATTAATTAGCTAGTTCTTTAAATATTCATTTGTGCACAAACCTTTAACACAAAAAGTTGCTGAGCACGTCGAGAAACATCCCATCGCGTCATTTCCATAGAGGTAGCCCTTGCATGCCTAATTTTTTCAAGCTTTGAAGAAAGCGCGGTAGATTTACAAAAATCCCGCATGACTACCCGCTAGCGAACTGCAATGTTGGTGCCCTTAGTCATGTGGGATTTTTCGCCTTGCCTACGTCGCCCCGCCAGCTCACCTCGTACAGGTAGGAGGCCAGCTGGGTGCAGTACTGCCACTGCTTGGCGATGGTCGTGTCCGGGGGGATGGAGGGGGCGGAGGGAGCGGGGCTGGTCCCACCCCCCTGGGAGCCCAGGCTGCCACCGGAACCCGGGGGAGGTCCGGTGGGATGGCTGTGCTCCACGAGCTTGTGAAGCAACTCCCTCAGAAACTTGCACAGGGGTGTGGTCCACTCTGGGTAAACAGAACGAGATTGTGTCACACAATGGCATCACCGTTTACAGCTGCCCAGAGGCGCAAAGTGTCCGTTTGCTGGGAATAACACGATAAAATCTGTAACCATGGGTCCTGTGGCAACTAGTTTCACCGTGCGGCGACACACAGAGCAAAGGTCTCCCAACCTCAGCCCGCACGACAGAACTGGCCTGCGGAGGCCTTTTGACCGACCCAAGGCTGTTCGTGGTGCTCCCAATGACGCCCGGCCCGTCGCTCGTTTCCACCGCTGCTACCGGCGCAAGGATAAGCACGCATAAAGTAACAGTGTCACGATGCTCAGCAAACTCATCGCATCCATTCTGATTCCAATCTGATAGTGCTGCGTTGTATAACATAGTACATATTCAAAAACATGGTAGCGCTTGAGACGAAGACAAAGAAGGAGACTGGACAACACACAGCACTTGGCTTCAACTGTTTAATCATTCTGAATTGGGAAGTATATATACTACAATCGTTGGACTTTTATCCAATCCCGGGTCTCAGCGCCGCTCTCAACAACGCTACCTCCTTATCTATCGGATCAATGGAGGCAACACTGACACAGCCCGCGCCAAATCTTTTGATTTCACCTGCTTCAATTATCTCTCTTATGGTCTTGCCCTTAGGTCTCCATTGACCTGACAGATAAAGAGTTAGCATTCTTGAAAGCGGTGGCAAAACCTGGGATTGGCAAAAAAGTGCAGTGATCACAGTGTATACACTTCCCAATTCACGATGATGAAACAGTTGCAATCAGCGCTCTGTGTTGTCCAGTCTCCTCCTTTGTCATTATCTCAAGCGCTACCATGTTTTTGAATGCCCAGTACCAACTCGCTCAACAGTCTGCACTGAGAGTTTGTATATTGCACGCTGTCATTACCAGCATCACTATTCTTAGCCACCTGTTTCATGTCTGTGTAACTTAAGTTAAAATTCCTTTGAGTTCTGATGTATACATGCTTAGTTTTAGCATCCTGTGTCAGAACCATTGCATAGTGTCCCCCCCCCCCCCCCCCCATTACCAGTTCTAAAACTCTCATCAGCATTCTGCCCTATGTAAATACCTTGAATCTGATTTTTTTTTTTAAACTCTTTGTTACATTTATTTAATTAGACTTTTTTTACCTACAGTAAAACCTCGTTACAACAAAGTTGAAGGAGCGATCGTAATTATTTCGTTATAACCATTAGTTTGTTATAGCCAATGTCCATTTCTTCCCTATTAGCATGCAAGGGGAATTATGATTGCTTTGTTATATCCATTAGTTTGTTATATCCCATTTTGTTATAACGAAGTTTTACTGTATTTATTTCCGGCTCTTGAGACTGTAACAGGTCCTAAATTTGGCTCCTGAGCCAAAAAGTTTGTAGACCCCCAACTTAGAGCAACAGCAAGTTCCGAGGGTCTTGTTGTCAAAGGCATCAGCTCAGATTGCAAACAGAGCTTGCCAATCGGCTGCTTGCATTTCACTTGGCATGTTAGAATCATGTGCAAACCGGGAAAGGAGCTATAAAAGCCTCGTCAATCATATCAACAAATGATGCACGAGCTTCAGTAACGCTTTGCATCAGAGCTCCCATTCGTTATTAAGATTGAAGAGCCTTTCATAGCTCTCCTTATACTGTATTTACTCTAGTAATAGCCATACTATTAATGTACAAGGCCCTTGCGTCTGATTTCCTGCAAAACACATATACAACTAACCATCAAATTTCGCATAAATTACATAGCGAATAACTAGATCGAGAACATGATTCTTCGTACAAATGCAATCTTCACAGATGGTATCTTCGAGCAAAGACGTTATCTCTGTCCTGTAAACTACTGGAATCATGCTGTCGATTGCAGTGATTGGCAATTCGCGTGCTCCGTGGAAAAGCGAACCCCTCAGGTTTTCTTCATAAACAGTGTGTCTATTACTCGAGTAAATAGAGCGAGTAAATAGAGTAGCTTGCCCACAATCACAATTGTGCGTTCCACCGACTGGCCATACTGTGAGCAGCCGACTTCTCGTAAAGGTTAGCTATACTTGTTTGTTTTAAAGTAGCCCAAATGAGACTTCCTTGTTACAACCACGCAGCACCTCACTGTTCACTTTGCCGACTTCACATGTTTTCCCCCAACTTCGAAGAATAAATTAATGCCGAGACATTCAGAATGCACAGAGGTAGATACAGTACTGTGTCAAGACTGTGGACAATAAATTGATGTTGATGCCACCTATACATTTGGTATGTGGCACTGATCGAAGCGAGTAACTTGGCAATGGTAGACTATTACGTGCCCCTGGGAACATCTGTACAACCAGCGAGCAATTATTTGTTAAAATGATTTTCCTTTTTCTTACTTTCCGGTTAATTACTTTCAAATATGTCAACCACCCAATCATCCTACATATAGCTATCTACTGCTTAAAACAGACATGTCTTCTGAACACTGATGCTGCCATAACATTCCACTGGCTATCCTCTGACATCATAAAGCTGGCTGTGCATGCACATGTTGGGGGTCTCCATTGTAAACATGGAAAATCCGAGAGAACACTGAATGGACATAGGCATGCAATTAAACTCTCAACCTTCCTCGGACTCAAGTTCCTGCACCGTCAAGCAGGCGAGATGGGACAGGAGTGAGAGGCTACCTTGGCATGGGTCTGGGAGCTGCCGCTTCTTCATCTTGGCCTCCGATATGGCCACCTGGTAGACCGACGTCATCTTGATGAACCAGGCCGCTCTCAGCATGGGCACCGAGAACTCAAAGAGTGTCAGGAAGATCTCCTCCTTCTTGTTGAAGATGGGAACCTGGGAGGACAACAGTTTAGTGCAGTGTCAAGAGGTAGTTAACAAGTCGTCTTAAGATTGACGTAGAGGCATGTCATTGTTTTGTTCACCGAACTGCACATTATGCACTGAAAGGTACACGATTCCCACCGACCCTATTTAGGTCCAATAAACAAAACAGTAAGGGCACAAACAAGCCGGTAAAAATTGAACATAATCACAAAGATGCCCAAAACTGAGGAAGCAAAAGGACACCAGATTCACAAACTCTCAAACACAGCTTAAATTTATTTGACAAGAGACCGCTTAAATAGCATTCAAAAACAAACACACACACACAAAAAAAAAAAAAAAAAAGTTGTAGTTTACTGTTTCTTTTGTGTTGCTTTCTTGTCCTTTGGGTTCGGAGACTATTTAAGCAGTCTCTTGTTGAATAAATTCCAGCTATGTTTGAGACTTCAAATTGTGTTGTCCTTCTCTTACCTCAGACTTGGGGTTCTTTGTAGCTACATTCTATTTAGCTTCATAGTTCAAATACAGGATAGGATTAGGCAGAGAAGTGGATGACCAAATGGAAGGTTCCCCAGTATTAAAAGATATAAAGGCTGGTTTGGTTTATGCATGCAGTTGGTATCACCCCTAAGCCAAAGTATACAGGATAAATTGAACAAATTGTAGGTTCAAGAGTGTGACCTTACAATCAGACCAAATAAGATAAATTTGCATGGCCGAGTGTAAAAAGAAAAAGAAAAAACTGAAAGCAATGAAAACTTTGCTTGCTTGCACTGGTGTCAGAAAACAGAACAAGTCGCTTGTGTAAAAAGAAGAAAAAGACATTAATGGCTTGCCTTCTTTGCCAGGCTTGTGAGCGGCTTTGATCCTGCAAGGTCTTTGAACCATGCTTCGATTGCATTTTTTGACCTGGCTGTAACCTGAAAGAACACAGAAGTTGTGCATGCAGTCATAAAAATGTGTTAATTCAATGCTTGTCTGAACGAGACAAGGCCCTTAAGTCAATGAAGGGAATTGGACCACATACAACCATTAATGGTTGAAAAGCTACTACTTACAGGCCAGAAGTGTTCTTTCGTGTTGATCTGTTGCCTCTTCCGACCAGAGTCCTGTATCGTGTTAAGTTCCTGCTTCTTTGCCAAAATGGCACTAAAGAAGGCCCCAAACTGTAGCAAGCAGGAAACGATGCATAGGAAAGATATTAATACAGTTTAACAGATAAACACCAACTCCAAAATGACCGACAATTCCTAGATCGCTCACCTTTGCGGGAGTAATGTTTGCATTTCTGGCAGATCCATACTGCAAACACCGCACAAATTTGTTTTAGAATTGGAATTTGATAACGCACCAAGGCAAGCCGACACTTCCACCAGGCACGGACCAACAACAAACAACGCGAAAAGACCAAAGTCGAGCAAACTCGTCGGTGACCTCACCTCGTCGCTGATCTGAGGATTGGTGATGAAGCCTTGTTTGACATTAATAGCAGTCAATTCGTCCTGAAATGCACAAACGCGACACTCGAGATCAGAGCACGCGAAGCAACCACAAACTGTAGTTGTCCGAAACCACAGAGTACAAACAAATTAGGTAACGCAAGGCTAGATTGTCATCTGACCGTCGCACAACTGACGCACTAACTTGGACTGCGATAAAAACTCAACATCGCACGTCGGTACTTGCCCAGTTCCGACAACTTCAGGAGACGAATGCGTTTGTATCCAGCAGTTAACGTCAGTTATTACCGGCTCATGAGGAATACTCGATAGGCAGTTACCGACCGCGGTCACCCGTGCCAAGTGGCCCAGCGGTATCATCGTACACTGGTTCCATTGTGTCAGATATTGACTCTTGTTAGACTTGGTTAGATCGATGAAGTGCTCATAATCACCTCTTTTTGCTTCGGGTCTTGGGGATAAACGTCTGGAGGTCCTAATCTTGGCCGTTTTAGATGCCTCTTCTCGAAAAGCCACGAAACCGCGGCCATCATTATATTCCTCGAAACTCCAGTGACTTCCGCTAGGGGCCTCGAAAGAAAACAAAAAAATGGTATTGAGCTCATGAGCTCAGATGATCTCGTGCGGTCTTATGCGTATGTCTCGTGACTCTGTTCCTTGCTTTTGTGTTTTAATAAAAACGTGAGAGGAAGTTAATAAATTCCATAGTTTAATAAATCATAAAACGTATTCCTCAATTTTCTAATATGGGCCTCAGTCACCTCAGTCACTACACTATTTTTCAAATTGCCTCAATAGGGTCGCCTTTGTGGCGCAATCGGCTAGCGCGTTCGGCTGTTAACCGAAAGGTTGGAGGTTCGAGCCCTCCCAGAGGCGGCAATACTTTTGTTTGCTTAGTGAGTAAAGTTTTGATGCTCCGCACTTTTGTTGTCACGGTATTTGCTGTTGAAAAGGCCTTTATCCAAGCACCAAATCCTGCAGTCTAGAGCAGACGCCACACGCGTAGCACGCACGTTAATAAAGAACGAATCTTTTATGTTACAATTTTTTATACAGAGAAGGCGAGCGCCTGCAGCGCGTGTGCCTACATTTCCAACCAACGTTATTTCAAAATTCTTGATATTTCATACTTTATTGCACTTAAAAAGAAGAGGAGTGTGGATGTCGTGCGAGCTCAAAACTCGCAGCCCTCGCAACATGTGTGCCCACAGAACTGACCCTTCATACCCCCCCCCCCCCCCCCCCCCCCGCAAAAAAAAATAAATAATAATAATAATAACAAAACACACACGCATACTGATACGCTTAGTCATTGATGCAGCTACACATATCTTGTTGCCTCACTTTGGAGCGCTCTAATGTCCTCACGGTTAGATGGCAGGGAGTGGGCTGCACGAGCAGGCACAACTCGCGGTGTCGGAGCGTACGAGCGAGGATGGGTTGAACGGCACCAGTTCGCAGGTTGAGACGAGGGCGGTCTGGGACATCAGAGTAGGAGGGCTGCATAAGCAGACAAAACAGACGGATGGAGGCGAGCTGTCTCCTGTGAAGAAGACTGCATCATCTCAAGGTCTGGTACATATATATATATGCGTATATATATATATATATATATGCGGCCCGACGTTGCACGGCCTCCAGGCTTGATTGCAGGGATGGCTGGTGAGGATACCAAACTGTGGAGCAGTACTCTAGGATGGGGAGGACGAGGGCAGTGTAAAGGTGTTGAAAATAGCCACAGGGCTCATTCCACAAGTAACGCAGACAACAAAACCAAGTAGGCGACGAGCTCTAGCAGTGGTTAGTGCAATGTGCTCACCAAAGTGGAGTTGACTGTCCACGTGCACATTCCTAAAATGTGCAGGTTGGTAACCTGCTGAAGAGGGACACCACCAAGGCAGAGACTGTGGGACTGAGAAGATGAGAGTCTTTGTGAAGTGACAGTCATGAAGCAGCATTTGGATAGATTGAAGGGCAGGAGGTTCTCTAAGGACCACCGGTAACAATGGTCAAAGTCGGATTGAAGGGAGGTGTATGAAAAAGGCGTTTTGATGGGGTAGAGGAGTGCCAGATCATCAGCATAAAGGAAAGGCGTGGAGGATAGGTGGTTCGTGAAGTCATCTATGAATATTTTGAAAAGGGTTGGACCAAGTACACTTCCTTGAGGTACACCAGATGCCAAAAGGCAGGGATCTGATAGTGCTTCCGCAAAGCGAACCGACTGAAAACTTCCAGTGACGAAGCTAGACAGCTAGCTCAAGAGGTACCGGTCCATGCCAACCAATGGAGCTTTTGCAGAAGCAGATGGTGGTTGATCCGGTCAAATGCCTTGAAGAGATCCATTTGAACTATATCTCGTATAGTGTGCGAGAGTCAAGATGGGCACTCGCAGTGTGCACTAGGGAGGCAAGGGCAGTTTCACAGGAGCGGCCTTGCCGGAAACCATGTTGGGCTGGGCTCAGGAGTGCTGAGGAATCAAGATGAAAGAGGAGCTGCTTGTTGATAACCCGTTCCAGTGTCCGGCAGGCGACAGAGGTTGAGGCCACAGGACGGTAGGAGTCTGGATTGTCAGAGGGTAGGTGGGTTGCCTTTAGGATGGGGGTCACATGTGACAACTTCCAAGCAGTGGGGACAGACCCCGAGTCAAGAAAACGCCGGAACATCCGGAGGGGTACTGCAGGACAGGCCAAGCAAGTCATCTTGAAAATCGGAGGATGTCGGGGCCAGCGTGCTGATGTATACGTACGTGCGTACCGACGGCAAGCTTTCAGTCCCTTTGCAACCTACACTCCACACCATCAAGATCTGCACCAGTGACTGTTCTCAACCAAAAGCTAAAAATAAATGTCTCTTACACGCACGTAATTATTAACGCCCATTTTGGTAATTTACTTCGAATCTCTTACAGATTAGGCGAGCGCGAGCACCGCGTGCAACTACATTCCCAGCATTATCCTTGATGCTTGGGTAATTCCACAAAAGAGCTCGTTCTAAGCATGCACTCTGAACCTCACTCAAATATGGCATCCAGTGAATAACCCCTATATCCTGTTAATATCCATAATCAGTCAGTTTTTTTTACTTGACTCAAAGTAATCACACCTTTCAAATAGTATATACACCATAATATATATATATATACATATAGAGAGAATGAGAGAAAATGAGATAGTCCGTTGCAACTGAAGAAGGTATGGCAAAGGAAAAGAAGGCCAGTGAGGAGGAAGGAGACTGAATGCTGGAGAGAGGAGGTTCCCTCTCTCCTTTTCAGCGTTCCATCAGCTTCTCCCTCCTCATGCTTCCTTTCCCTCGCCCAACCTTCCGATCATTCTGTTTATGACAAACGTATAACTGCTCGCAAACAGCAGTCAATTTTCCTAGTGAATGTGACCAAAATGTGTTCTTGCTTCACCGTCTCCACAATTTCGAACATACTTTGAAGCTGGGGACATCGAACCAGTTGGCCACAAAAATAAGACGTGCAATAGATTTTATTTTGAGTTGACTTTAAGTGTTCAGGTAAAGAGAAAGGGGAATGACAGGAGAGATGTGGGCCTTCTCTAAGGATGCAAGTCGCTACCCGGCTTTGGGAAAGACAACCAAACAAGGTTAAAGGGGCAGAGGGTAAATGCAAAAATAAATTGTGTTTGCTTCAAAAAAAATGAGGGGGGGGAATAATGTCATCAGTTGGTCATTGTTCACAAACGTTCTGCAAGTCCTCCTTTCTTAAAAAGATAAGCAGGTCCTTGTAGGCTTGAGCGGCATACGCATGTCGGGGCAACTTGCGCATGGTCTCGAAAGAGGAAATCTGAAATATGCAGATGAATGAATTGCGAATGAAATATTATGAAGCCGCCGAAAGAATCTTTGGCAGTGCTAGGAGTGTCTTTCGGTATCTTTGCAACTTTTATTACATTCTATCAGTATGGCTCAGTTACCTGCTTATCTTCAACCATGTATGAAGGTGTATCCATTTAAGGATACACCATACAATCTGTGCATACAAGAAATCGTGATATGTCGTCCTGGTTTGACCATAACCAGCTCGACAATGCCCAAATGAAGACTATGCGAAATAAACAAATATGTCAACCCCACCAAATGAAAACACAGAAGCCACTTTTTTATGTTGTATAATATATTCATCCTTTTCGCCGCATTCCTTTTTTGTTTCACAAAAAAAAGAGCACAGCAATATACCACTCCAGAAAAAGCTGTTATAGAAAAAATAAACTGCACTATAAAACTGCAGTCTAGAAATTTTCCAAGGGACAAGTAAAACTAACTGTAAGTGTATGAAAAAAAAATATGTACACTAAAAAAAAAAGGTTCCTGAAAAAAAAAAAAATCCAGCACCTTCAATAGAGAAGAAAGAAACCACCGCAGGGTTAATCATTTGGCACACAACGGAAATATAAAAACCTATGATTTCAAGAAAAAAAAAAAAGCTTCGGCTTGGCGCAAACAATGTATACTACGTCATCAGTTTCGGCTCGTTTCGGCAGTTCTTTCGTTACGGTTAGCTCATTTCTGAACCCCTTTTTGTTGCTTGGGTTGAGCGCCTTTTGTCTTGGAAGCCTGTTCTGGGTGCGCTTGCGTCGTGACGGGCTCCGAGGGCGGGGTAATGGCGGTGTCCAGTTTTTTCTGGATGTTCTCAAAGGCATCGGCACCCAGGTAGTCAATTTGTCCGCGTTCCCAGGCAAACTGTCTTGCCTCCGAGCCGCCGTACATCGCCTGCTCCGTTGGGCTCTGCCGCAGTTCCTCAGCCGTCTTGATGGTTAGCTTGGACATCTCCCCAGCAAGCCCCGCCTGTCAAACAGGCAAACAAAACACCAAGTCAGGGTCCGCAAGTGCACCACAAGCATCATCATCAACTCCATTACTGGGGCCATAAATAACAATGCACGATTTTAGGAAATCGCCGGTCCCGAAGGTTCTGGCAAGAAAATATGTGAACATGTAATGAAGTGATTGCGAAGCCACCGCCTTGCCCCTCTCATAGGATGGAGGGAACTATGGCGCAGATGTGTGGAGCACCTCAGCCACTAGGGAGCAGGACCGCAGGCACTGAGATGCACTCCGATAAGAAACTGAAACCTAGAGTTTTTATGAAATGCCGTAAAATGCTGCTTCTGCCTGTCTTTAAACGGAGTTGACTTGGTGGCTTTTGATGATGCTTAGCAGGTTTCTTAGTAGAACCATATGTTTATTTTCCCGAATTAAAAAAAAAATAGTAAATTTTGGTTAATCATGATGCTAATTAGTATGTTTTTGCAATCGTC
Organism: Ixodes scapularis; assembly: GCF_016920785.2. Taxonomy (NCBI): domain Eukaryota; kingdom Metazoa; phylum Arthropoda; class Arachnida; order Ixodida; family Ixodidae; genus Ixodes; species Ixodes scapularis. Next base: position 73,973,004 of record NW_024609880.1, on the reverse strand, counting down.
AACTTCCACCAAGGCTGGTAGAATGCAATATTTGCGAAATAGCGTTGAAAAACGCAACACCGCTTCTTAACGATAGATTCATTGAGCAGATTCCATGCCACGCCATGCCTTACTTCGTTCTGAGGGTATATAGCAAGTCATAAAATTGGTTCACAGGGCTCAAACTTTGCACCGCTTTCCTTCTATAAGCTACAAAAACAACCTGCAAATTTCACACCAATTGAATGAAAAGTACATTTCTGGAAATTATCGGCCCCAATAAAGTGGTTTTGGTCGAAACACCCTCTTAGATTTAACTTTTTTTTTTACAAATTATTACAGAGGTTAGCATCCAACCAAACAAAATGCCGAAATACAGATATCTGAAGAAGAAATAAACACCGGAAAACATTAGCCAACTTCTCTCCCAAACAAACACTGGAAAAGCTATCGGTCATCTAGAGGGCAATTTGGTGCCAACTACTATGAGACTGATGTGCCACTCACGCATTCGGGGAAGAGGTTTGGCTGGACGTTAGTCATGAAGAGCTCCCACCAGAACTGCAGGTGACCGTGCATGTGCTGGGTTTCCCCACGAGTCTCCACCTGGCCCGTGATCAGGCTGAACGAATGGTGCCAGGGCTTCAGGCTCCCCAGGAAGTGCACTACCTTCACATCCTTGCTGAACCTGAAGAAATCGCAAAGACGAAATTCATTAAAGCGACAATTAAGCAGGATAAAATTGGCCTCTTCTGCCATCCACTGAAGGGGTTTTCGTGCAAACAAATTTTAAAGAACCTATAAGAACGCCCAGTTAAAGGGCAACTCCACTTCATATTTTGTTTTAAAAAAACAATGCAGTCCTTTTCAGTATCGCCTAGGAAGACCACACAAATATTACGACGCAGTTTTGTTTAAATGTTTCTTAAACGACCCAGCACACCTTTGCAACTCGCCAAGTTGCCGAAATCGGCTGACTCGAGCGGGCACTCAGGTGCAACCAAAAGCGCAGACAAGGCTACAGCGTGGACGTAGCCAACATCGAGCTAAACGTTATCACCATTGCCCCCTATTGCTTGTTTTTACTCCTCTGTGCGAGCGTAGCGGACCAACGTAAGCAATGTTTCCTCTCGGCTCTCAGCAGTGCCCACGTGATTGGCGTGGACCTATCGCCTGTCACCGGTCCAACCTAAATCTCTTGTTCTTTTAAAGCAATTTTTGTTAACATCGGAGTGGATTATTGTTATTCTTTTATTCCTCCCCACTTCGCGACAAACTACGCGCCTGCGCAGTGCGCCTCTTGGGAGCTGTACGACCGACCCGCTGTGGTTCTGCCGTTACCGCAGTCTCTCGCGTCACAACCACCGTCGTCTCACCGTTTGTGATTATTGTCTCGGAGTTTCGTACACACTACGGACAATACATGCGCAGACATATGCCACAGTTGTGCAGACGTCGTCCAATGTCTTAAACACCAAAACGTGGCGAAGGGTGCAGACGACACTTGCGGCGCACGCTCACCCCAATCCCCCCCATCATTGCATAGAGGATTACGTGACATATCGTACCACGTGATGGCCATGTTGTTGGTGGCCCGAGGCCAATGTTGCCGGACGGAGCCGAAGTTTCGGTTTCGATTTCCTCTTATGTTTAAAATTAGATTTAAAAATATATATCCTATTTTTTGGGAAGCAAATGACGTAGTGACTTTTATTAGGGCGTTTTAATGCAAAATCACTCATTATCTCGAAATCGAGCGGAGTTGCCCTTTAAATATGGTTGCAAGGCACTCATTCGTGTAGAAGGCAGTGAAGTTAATAAAAGTTATCTTGGGTGAGCAGCCAATGAAAGAAGCAACTTACTGTCTGTACGCTGGAAGGTATGTATAGGCGACATTTGCATTCATGTTATAAATAAACGACAGATGGCGGTTGATGTCCTTTGTTGACCAGTCGCTGAAGTACTGGTTCAGCAGCCCCTGATCTCCGCCTGTAACCGAGAAAAAAGGTGACTACAACTGGCCAAAGCTCTGCCAAAATTAGGTGATTAACGCACATTCTAAAGCAATCACTAGAAGAGGTCCGGAAATGCACTACGAGACTGTCACCGAGTGATGCAGCTTGGTATGTGCAGCACAGTAAAGGCGGTCAAAAGCATTTTGTATCTGCATTACCAAATACAGAACAATATGTCCGCACAAGTCATCCTTGGTCACAGATTCTGAAGTTGTAAGTATCTTGGAACATGATCTGTATTGCTGAGGCTACTGATAATGAGATTCCTTGAGGGGAAGGGAGACGCGAAACAGGCTTCCAGCGAAAAAACAAGAAACAGGGCAACATACCGTCAAAGCTGCCATGTTCATCGGCGAATGCAATGAGAGCATTGAAGGTAGCTTCCGAAGGGACGTAGACGAAGACCCCAGAGTTGAAGCAGTCTGGCCAGCCAACATCCGGAACGGCCGAGAGCTCATCTCTCGAGAAGAGTTCGTCGCAGTTTTGCAGCACCTGCAAAGTTGCATCGCAACCCTTCAGTCTCTTCCAGGTTCGAATATCTTAAATAGCAATCTCGACAGAGTGTTGCACATCTTATTTCCATTCTATTTGCTTGGGCTAATACATCTTTTGATTTGTGCTATATCTTAATGCAGTAGTTCTCAACTATTGATGTTCCTCGGACCCCTTGCGGATCGGCGGATATAATGGAGGACCCCGTTCGTGCCGAGAGGAGAGGAAACGTATAGGTTAAAAGTAAGAATGGTTTAATAAACGACTTTAACAAAGGGATAGTGTGAAGTAGACCTTTCTTATTGACATACACACGAGAGAACTCTCCCGAAAACTGAAACCTTTAATCTCGACCTGAAAAAAGACAACTTTTGTTGCCAGGCTTGACTGATGAGGCAGGGCTTCACGGACCCCTAGAACGCATTCGCGTTCTAGGGGTCCGTGAAGTGGGGTCTGTTTAGTGGTTCTCAAACGGACCCCCATTTGAGAACCACTGTTTTAATGGTAAATTATTCACTTGTACCATAGGACTTCTCACTTTTAAAAATCAAAAACTAGCAAAAAACTGTTACAGTGCTGCCTTACTAGAGCCATACATGATTGCACTTTGAAAGCCTATTCATCTAAAGATGCACACTGCCCAAAATTTGCAACTTAAACATGTCATCAACACCAAGCTCAAACATAATGTGTAACATGCAAAAAAAAAGAATACTGGGGTTTTACATTTGAGGCTATGAAACTAAAGATTCCTTGAGGAAGAAACCACCCCATATTCCAACCCTCCATTTTGAGCTCCAAAAGCCGATATGGAACCACAATGCCCCAGAGGCTGTCGTGCAAATCTACGTAGGAGCTGCAATATTTGTTAAATCAAGAAAACTTGTCAAAGCCAAACAGAAATTTGTGAATTGAAATAACAATTTGTTGAATTAAATAAAAATTTGTGAAATCAAATAGAAATCTGCAATACCTCAAGAATATCAAACTTTTTCTCTAGCAAGGAGGAACGGTGGGTGCTGAGCATGTACGTGCAAAAAGTTCCAGTTGTAAATCTAGCCATCAAACCACCATATGCAGAATTTTATTTTACAAGAAACACATCCAACGCTCAAGTTAAATATCCATCTTCCTGGCAAGAGCCACAACGTCTTTTTGAAGCACCGCCTAACCATCCTTTCTTGCAATGACACTGAGAATGCACTAACTGGAATAAGGGTGCATTGTACGGCACAACTATTGTCAACATGTGAGGTGTGCAAACATGTACAGTTGGTTCGTAGCACACGAGTTTGGCAGCTGGCTGACTAGGCCAACTCTTCTAGCTTCCACTAAGCTAAACCATGGTGAACAACGAACACTTACGAAATACGAGTTAGCTTCAATTCAATTCTGCATGAAAACCGGTCAGTCAGAAAGCGGAGCATCTGCATATGTGCTGTTCCACGTTCAAGGTGAGAACAAACTCAGTAAATATTTTGGGGTTACCATGGTGTCCGAGTCCATGAAGACGCACTTCTTGAACTGGACCAGCCTCCAACAGTGCAGCTTAGTAAAGGTGACGCCCAGCTCAGGGCGGTTGAGCAGCGCCAGGTTGCTGGGGTCTCGACTGTCCAGAAGATTGACCTCCTCAACCAGGTCAAAGACCTGAGAGAGCAACGTCCTGCGAGAACAAAACGAATCTCGATTATAAAGGTTGGTCGGACATACAGCGCAGCGCTAAATGAACACTAGGAACAGCGCTTACGTAGCCCTGACTTCATTGCAACTTGGCACTGATGCAGTGCTGAAGCAGCACTAAATCTGTTGTTCAGGACCCTTATTTTGAAAAGGGATGTTAATCTACGCGATTTAACTATAAGGCAGTAACATTTAGTTTTAACAGCTACGACAGACATTTCTTCTCTGCCACCGCCATGACCTCTCTGGGACTAGAGTCCCTTTCTTTCCGGTGCTCCATGGAGCGGCCGAAAAATGCTACATAGAATTGTTTGTGGGGACTGCGGCATTGAGCACACTAAATACATTTCCTTCTCTACTGCCTCACACACTAGACAAATTCCTCATTTAAACATTGTGACATTTTCACATTAATTTAAAAATTGCTTTTTTTCACATCAACGGGCCTATGTGCATGCTTGCTTACAATGATCTTATATCAGCCATTGCGAACCTTTGTATTAACGTGTGGACGTTTAAAATTCATATTTTCTAGGACTTTTTTTTTTACTGAGATTTATTGTATCCCCAGTTCTGCAATGACCTAAAATGAGGTGGCAGTATGTAAAAATTAATAAATATTGTAAATACAGCATGAAGCAGTCTTGGGCATTAACGAGTTACTTTATCTCAGTAACTTGTAAATGTAACTCATTACTGCTTAGAGAAAATAGCTTGTAACTGTAACAGGGTTACTATTTTTTGAAAGTAACTAATGAGTAATGTCATTACAGTTACTTCTCAGATTTATGTGCCAAAATATTGCAAACATGACCACCAAATCGTCTCGCAACTCATGAGAAAGTCCCACGTCTTGATACTGGAAAGGCACAGCAAAAACTGCTGCAGAAACCATCTGGAGCATGAAGGAAAAAAAAAAAAATTTTGGGTGATCCTGCTTGGACAAGCTGGTCCCGCCAACTGGGAGGATGGGGACACTTGTGTCCGTGCCCGCCATGTATTGTACATCGCCCACAGCGCATGCGGATATAACAAAGCACGACATCTCTGAAGAGTTTCTCTTTCCTTCATCCGGCAGAGGGAGCGAATGCTGTTCACGGAGGACAGTTTTTGGTGATTGTTGCCCCAAACGCCCACAGGCTTACAGAACAAACGATTTTCTGAAGCTCGTCTTTTTGCCGCAACTGACAAGTTTCCTTCCCCTCTAAATTGAATCGCCCAACTCCCAGATGCACTCTTGCAGGGTTTCGACTTTAGGCCCATTTACTGTCCTGCTTGACCCCCATTGCTGTTTCTTGGGTCCTGTCACTTGAGAAAGAGTATGCGCTCGAAATGTCCGAGGTTCTGCTTGTTTGTGCGTTTGCTTGAAATTGAAAGATCGCCTTTAGCCGGGACTAGATACACTTGGCATCAGTCGATTTATAGATATTCATGTCGTGGAATTTCCGGGTGGTCTCTTCTAGTTGGGGGTGGCAAGATGGTTGTGCGCAAACATGTCTAATCTGTTTAGGAAGCGGTGGAGACAAAATCGCAGCAGCCGTTTGGAATCCTACACGCAGTGGTCGTTTGTACCTCAATCAGTGCTTTTGCACCACTGCCGTGTTCAGCAGGTTTGACAAAGGAATGATGCCGCAACATTGCTTTTCAAGTTTTCGAGAGAAGCTTTGCGTGTTATGAAAGATTGTGCGCTTGCAGTGGAAAACGATTCGACTGACGCACGGATCGGAGTCTCATCAGAAAACATCTACAACGCTGATTATTATTGACTTCAAATTTGGACAATTTTTACTGCTCCCGTCCCATTTCGCCTCACCGAAAAAATTCAAAATTATATTTGACCGTCCGTCTCTCACCACGATTTGATATACCCAAGATCTAAACGCATGCTAATGAATTTGTACATACCTTATGGTGGTCGCGCTAATTTTAGAGATCTTCATGGATCATCAGCGATAAATCTGCTAGCTTAACATTTTGAAAAACTAAAGTCTCCTTAATTTTGTCCCTTAGTAACCAGCTGTAACACTGTTACATTTTATCTGTAACATACCCATGACTGGCACGAAGTTAACACTGCATCAGCAAGGTCAGCGCTTATTCAAACAGATTAATAGCACTGTGGTAGCATTTTGGTGAATGTGTGAACCGGCCTTTAAGATAATCATAATTCAAAAGCAAGCCCTGCCTGCTTCAATCAATTTTGCACTTATTGGTCGTCTTGTGCAAGTAATCTTTTGAAGATGCACAATCAACATAGTCAACACTTTCTTTGTTGGTAGAGGAGGGGTTATCACACTCTTCAGAGAGGAGCCTAAAGAGGTTGGAAAAGGAGAAGGAAGAGCAGAAAAGTAAAAAGCACACAGCCCATGTCAGCTCCTTTAAAGAGAATTCAATGCGCAAGGAATTGCAACAAAGTAGCCAACCAGCAATAGAAACCGCTGACCCGTAACTGTCATCGAAATGGACCTCTTGGCGAATATGTGCTGCCACCTAGACACGCGACTGGGTTCGAGGCTAAGTGGTGAGAAAACAACGCGCGCGCGAGGCCTCTCCCACCCGTTGCACTCCCAAAACGTCAGCTACATCCTGTTCACCCATTGAGACGCTGTGACCTAGATACGGCTCCCCCAAACTCGCCTTTGTCCCCATCGTGCATAATCTTCCGCCCTGAAGTCGACACAACAAAACCATCTTCCCTCTCTGCTCGGCCAGAAGGAAGAGAGAGAGGGTACTGGAACCAGTTACTCTCGAACCGATGTTTCTGCAGAAGGTCCATTGTACCGAAGTATAATCCGGTTCACTGATTCTCCGATAATTACCTCCAGATAAAACTGCTTCAAAAATGGCATAAGGAGCCCACAGAGGTGCACCTTGACATTTTGTGAAGCCCGGCACTTTAAAGTGGCTACTAAACTGACACAGGCACAAACATGCATACTGGAAGATGTCACATAAATGCATCCTACCTCATGTGTGTGGTGACTGTGCTTGTGACCAGGATGACAAGTTGCCTGGACGTGTGCACCCTCTTGAGGGAGTGCGCAAGCACAAGGGCTCCCAGGGAATAGGTGTCATCAGTCGCCAAGGTAACAAATGCCTCGTCGGTAACTGCGAAAGAATTGGGCAAAATACAGCAGTTGGCACCAGCATTAATAGTTTCTCTAGCTGGGTGAAACTCTAGAAAGATTCAAGATGGCACTGGCTTATTTTGCTAGCCCTTGTTATAGTCTATTTTCTAAAATACAGCTTACACCTGCCACGGATTAGCTAGATTAATATGTTCTTTCTAGAGTTTCACTACGCTAAAACACTACGGCTATGTGGGAATGACAGTAACCCCGAATGAAGGTACAGTAGTTACGACAAGCCTATTGTGATCTTTAAAAGCAAAAATAAAAACACGTTTTTATTTTTTTTTTTTTTTTTTTAAATCCGATTCCGGAGTGTCTAGCTAACGTTCTCTTAGCGTAAAGCAGCTGTCACAGCGTGCGAAGTGGGAAGTGCGCTCCGGCATGCTGTCACTAGCGTGGCTTGACAGGTCGACTGCGGTCAGCTCAGTCTGCTGGTTCAAAAAGTCGCGTTTGACTGCGTTGCGGCTGCGAGAAACCACATCCCTGCTGCTTATATCGCGTGCCAAACGATTTCTTGAATTGGATTCCACGCTTCATAAAGAGCACAGATGTGCCGGCGACTCGCTTTCGGTTCTCGACGCAACGCAGTCAAACGCATTAAAACTCAAGTGTCTGAATCGGCCTTCACACCCCGAACAGCGCTTACCGGCTTCAAACTCCGTGTCTCGCCCGTACAAAGCGCTGTCGAACGTCATCCGCGGACAGTGGGTACACGAAGACAAGTCGCCGCTAATGTCTAGCGCCTCCATGTAAAATTGAGTCGTGGGCGTTTCGAAAAAGTTCAGCTACCGGTAACGTATACGACGTATACTATTCGACGCAACCGCAGATAACGCGGAGTGGGCGTGTCAAACAGCTGCACTGCCGTGAAGCGGAAGCGCAGGATGGGGCGATTTGACCGCCAAGGTCGTTCACAGCCGAGAAGGTCGTATTTGTTGGTCCCTTCGATGAGCGGTATAACGTGACATGGCGTACGCTTTGCGGTCGCGCTGGGAAAGTAGGTGAATACAGTAAGTTCCACCAAGGCACAGATACACAAGCGAAATAAGCTACGAAAGACGGGTGGTAAATGTATGGCGAATTTTGGGGGAATTTATGAAGTTTTTCTATCGCCCTGGCGGAACTGACCGGAGTTATCAAAATTGCAAAACCAATGGGCATTCGTTTCAGAAAGTTTCGACCAACGTTGGTTTTGACTATGTTGCATATAGTTGGGAAAATATTTGCGAACAAAAAATATTGTTTATTTCAGCTAAACTTTGGAATCTAAAAACAAAAAAGTAAAATAAAAAATAACCAGAATGACAAAATCGAAACACCAAAAAAGATTGATCGCGGCCATCTTGATACATTCAACGCTGATTCAACGAACGGCAACAGCGGCAACAGCCCAACAAAAATGTTATCACAAAAAGAAAAAAAAAAGTTGTTAAAACCTCTAATTTGAGAAATATTTTCGCAAAATACTTTTCTAAGGGACCTTGAAATAGGTCAGAGAAGAGGATCAGCGACTAGAGACGGCGAGGCCTGGAGGCCTGGCATTTATTCTATTACAAGTCCCCCATTCAGAACCGACGGGAGGAGAAGCTAAAAATAGCAGGCGGGAGGGGAGATGAATAGCTACAGACATTTTCGATTCCTTACAAGAGCGTAAAGCGTTCATGAACAATCATGCATTGGTATGCACACGAGCTCGCACACCAGATTTAAGCACTACAGTAAGCAATTCATGAACTCGTAAATTTAATTGGAGAGAGACAATGATGAAAGTATAAACACAAGAACGGACAAAGCGACGCATTTTCCGGCTTTAAACAGCCAGCATAAAAATTTCCAAACAACTATTGTACGGCTAGAAGAAAAAAAATCGTAATGGCATGCAAGGCATACCGATGCTACACTGTACCGATACCCCCGACAACGCATATGGTATATTCGCTCATTTGCAGTATACAAATAGCCACTACAATCTTCAATGACAACAGCAAAACAGTCGAAAAAAAAAATGTTGCCGTTCGTCCTTGAGTGGATTTTCGATAACGACGCTTTGTCGTTGGCCTCCCCACGTTAAAATCGTCTGCTACGAGATTGCGGTTAAGACTGGACCGCAGCGGACCCCACGAGCTATCGAAGCCAATCCAACGCCGAGACAGCGTCAAGTGACGTCACGCACCGGGCGTCGCTTCACCACAACTGCCACAACTGCGCCCAACAGGAAGGCCACGTGACATGCTTTTAACTCTTGATTGGCTCGGAGGATCCGCTGCGGTCCAGGTTAAGTTTGAAACAGAGTAAAGCAGACGCCCAATATTCCGAGATTAAGTCGCACCATTGTGTCCGTCAAAACGCAAGCGGTGTTAATCAATCTAACAACATGCTTGGGCAAGTGAAAATGGAGTCTCAGGACGAACCCTCTTCATAGCCTCCGCACCTTCCACCAAACAAATTGAGAAAAGAAACGCGCCTGAAAGATCTATCGGAAGCGCTTGTCACCGGACGCTCCGTCGGCCCTGTCTCGAGAACAATGCACACGTGACCGCGTGCATACAAATAGGCGATGCGTACCTGAGCTTCCATTCTATTAAAAACCGGGTGCCAACCAAAAATACGTCGTGTCTGGCAGAGAGCCACGCATGTCACGTTAAGAAAACCATGATTCGGCGCACGCACAGTCTCTGCAGCGGCACTGCGGTATTATAAAAAAAGCAGGTAGGATACCGTATTCGCGGGAACCTACTGAACTGAGAGGACCCGAAGGTTGAGTGAAATGGTGAATAAGGTGAACGCCCCTTCCGAGGCTCATTGAACGGGAACTAAGAAAAGCTACCAAAATTCACCACAAAACGCACAACCTCTTTTTTTTTTTTTTTTTTTTTTCAGAGAAGCAACACAAAATTGTAAATTAAACATACTTTTTTGTACGCGCGTGTGTGTGTGCGTGTGTGTGGTGCGCGGCATGTTTGCGCTCAGGCTAAGTTTACGTAACTTTGCGGATGCCTCGCAGTGTACGGGGAGAAAAAATGCGAAAGGCAGGTCGAGAGTTAAACAAACACGTCCCACGACTCCAGCCAAAAACTTGTTGGGCCGGCGCAGGAACCGATCAAATTACAAAGCAGGGCCGACCAGGCCGTAGTTGGAAAGAATAAAAGCAGAAGATATAAGTCGCCGAAATAGTCCGACGCGCCGTTTAACAAAAAGGAAAGGGCGGGTGACATTCAGTGCGAGTTCTTTGTCCTGCTAAGACAGTCCTGTCAAAGTATAGTATTCAAACGCAAAACGCAGCAACTCACCGCGATCCATGGTTCAGGCCGGGAAAGGAGCGTGTCTATGAACCCGGCCGGGGGGCGAGGGATGAATCGGGTTAATGTGATTTTGCGCATGCGCCAGGAGCTTTTTGATGGGTAGCTTCCAAGCGCGAGCGCTCGTAGAGCACGGTCAACTCTCAAAGGGCGTCCATGAGGTTGCGTCACTTTTTCTAAGGCGCTGTCCGCCATGTTTACTCCTTGAGCATTTGTTTCGGTTTCAATTGAATGCGTTTTTTTTTTTTTTTTTTTTTTTTTTTTTTTTTATTACGGATTGCGATTAAATTTGTGAAAGCCGAGACAGCATTTATTGAGGAAGTCTTTGCATCGTTTGACTAGCCTACGTCTTACGCACTCAATCGAAATATTACTATTCGAAGAAGGTAGTCCACGCGAGCCATAGGCGTCGACTACGCAGGGGGGCATCGGGGCTCGTGCCCCCCCCCCCCTCCCCCCCGGGCCATGATCCTTGCCGAGACGCTGTGTACGTGCCATGTAACGGGTTTCTAGTAGTTGCATGTAAACAAAATAATGCACTCGTTGCCTTTATTGACAAAATACATGGGAAATAGAATCCCAGCGCTCTTCCGGGGGGGAGGGGGGGGGGGGGGGGGGCGCAAAGCACTTCCGGAGAACTTCTCAGCCTCCACCCCCCCCCCCCCCCCCCCCCCGGGAAAATGGGAAGTCTACGCCGCTAATGCGAGCAACATCACAAATGCTTTCTAAAGTTTATGAATAATTTAATGAGAATTAAACTATTTAATTAATGATTTATTCAGCTTTTTTTTCCCAACCTCCCACATTGCTCGGATGGAAAATAAAAGCATTATTATTCTCATTATGGTAAATAAAAAATAAAAAAAAGCGAAGACGCAAAGTGAAAAGTATTTCGTCAAGACACAGCGCTAACTCGCAACTGAAACATGGCAAAAAAAAAAAAAAAAAAAGAAGACTGTATTGCGGGTAAAAACGACAGTTATGTTAAATGGTATCAACTTTTAGGTAGGTTTTGGTCATGCTTAATATTCATCAGCTCATTTGTGCCCATACATTCAGTCTCAGCTGAAGTTTATTCATGTTCAGTAAATTACGTTCCACCAATGCCACCCTCCCCCCCCCCCCCCAAAAAAAAAAGGAAAGGGGGGGGGGGGGGGCGAAAGGTTTTTTTTTTTTTTTTGGGGTATTCAGTTTTACCTGCCCTTCGAGGTCATCACGTTTCCTGTTTACGTTTAATTAAATCCCCTAGCTGTGACCAGGAGATTATCTCTTCGTGAATTATCCCGAACCGGGCGGAGCAATTTGGAGAGAGGGCGAAGGCTTGTGTCCCGATAGTTTCTATGTGCGTACCACAGCTACGAAGGTCAAACAGGTCAAAGGCCGTATGTGGCCGCCGTACCATTGAAGCCATCGAACCCACTTTCCCCCGTTCAGGTAAATCCACCCCTCAGTCGACTACAAAGCCCACCGTTCCGGTCGGTCAAATTATAATAATTTCGAATACTCTCACACACGTGTTCAAATTTGAACAGAGGAACCTCACGTATTGTGAACAGCGTGTATTGTAAAACTATTCTACAGTCCCGGTCTTTCTCTCTCACTCTCATATATGCCATTGTAGTTCTTGGAGGCGGGGTTCTCCACAATGGTTTCAGGTAGGGACGTGCACCAAGAAATACGAACAGTGTCAACGAAGAGGGGAAAAAAAAAAAAAAAAAAGTAATCGTGTCCTTCCCCCAGGGGGGAAAAAATGAAAGAAAAAGGGTGGCGGGAAGGGAGTTTCTGGTTCTCAGGGCGAGCAGTGCTTCTGTGTGGAACTCTCAAGTCTCAAGACCGGTAGTTTCGCGATGGCAAGCTCCGTGGTGTTGGCTCTCGCTGTGGTGGTGTGCGCTGGATTCGTTGTTGGGGATCTGGTGGCTTTCAAGGATTGTGGTAAATATACTTTTATATATGTTTCAGTTACAATGCACTGTCCCTCTCAGGCTTAACTTCGTTCACCTTGTCTATCTAATACAAGGGCCTTTTAGCAAACCATGGTCGTGTTCCATGTACCGCACTACTGGAACCTTTGAACTTTGAAGCATGCTTTCAAGCGCGCGTCCAGCGGTCACGGTATCACCCGGGCGCGAGCTTATAAGCGATATTGTAATGAATAAATGACGAGTGTAAATTATGTTAAATTGCAACGTTTGACGCAGAATCCGCGAAGTTAAAAAAACAAAAAAAAAACAAAGATTGGTGAGCTTTTCTCCGCATCCGTTCAAAGGCCGATGAGCTTCTCTCCGCATCTGCCGGTTTTGCGGTGAGCTTCTCTCCGGTGAGCTTATCTCCGGTGAGCTTATCTTCGGTGAGCTTTTCTCCGGTGAGCTTTTCTCCGGTGAGCTTTTCTTCGCCGCCCCTTATAAGCATATGCTTCAAAGGCTCCGGTAGAACGGTACGCGGAACACGGTAAAGGTTTGTTGGAAGTCCCTAATACCAAATTACCGAGAAAACAGTTAGCGTATTTGCGTACTTTGTCACGTGGGATATGTAAAGCCTAAAATGTACAAAATGCACCCCCCCCCCCCCCCCAAAAAAAAAAAAAGAATGTAGAGTTAGCGGTCCGAATTAAATGCCAACGTTTCAGGACTAGCCGCTATCTTATTTGAAAGTTTTAAGTTGGAATTATCAGAAAGAATAAACAAAAAAGACTGACAAGACTAAACGTCTTTCGAAAGATGTCTCGTCTTGTCCGTCTTTTTTGTTTATTCTTTCTGATAATTCTCATTGTTTATTCTTTCTCATAATTTAGTCATCACCAACGTGCTCACCATAACTTTAGTTATAAGTAAGGTTCCGTGTTTTCAATATGATAATCCCCGACAAATAATTGGAGCTGCAATAAGGCGGTGAGCTGGGCCAGTTGGTTGACGTTACACATGATGGGGAAAACCAGCTCAGAAAACACGGTCTACGAAGAGGAACACACATTCGTCAGGACAATGCTGTATTGTCCTGTCGTGTTTGTTCCTCTTCGTAGTCCGTGTTTTCTGAGTTGTTTTCCCCATCATCTATAATTGGAGCTTCCCTCGAATAAGGAAATTCCCGGTTTTGGGGTAAGAAATCTGCAGCATTGTTTTTGTCACCCTGAACACAATCCGTACTACCCGATCTAAAGAAAACGGCGGCCGGCAGAGCTCTCAAATACATGGAGCTGAATGGCGCCCCATTTTCCATTGATAATTTCAGAAAATCATATAACTTTTGAATGAGATAACGCACGGTTAGTTCTGAAACTTTGGTCTCTGGTTCGGGTCGCTGGCGATACCTTTCGGCAGAGAATGAGCGGTCAGCAAAAAGTAGCTATTTCGCAATTAAAATAATAATAATAATAAAGAAAGAAAAAGCAGGCATTTATTAGTTAGTGAAGGCTGTACAACCTTGGAGCTGCGCACATTTTGTTTCACAAGCCCTAAAAACTCTGGCCAACCAACATGTTTGCAAGTCTGGTCTCAGGGCGCCGCCATCTTGCTCATTGGGGTGCGCTGGGGCGCGGCCATAAACCGATTACGACGCCTTTGCAAAGCTTCGTAATCAGATTATGACGTGCCCAAGCGCACCACAACCGATCAAGATGGCGGAGCCTTGAAGTCAGACTTGCAAACGTGTGTACACGTTAGCAACACGTTAACAAGTCCGGCTTCAGGGATGCGCCATCTTGCTCGGTTTGGGGTGCGCTTGGGCGCGTCATAATCAGATTAAGAAGCTTTGCAAAGGCGTCGTAATCGGTTTGTGGCCGCGCTCAAGCGCACCCCAACGGAGCAAGATGGCGGTACACTGAGACCGGACTTGCACAGCTAGTCCGACCTTTACTCCTTTCACCTTACGATGGATCCCAACGCAAGGAGAGAGACCTTACGATCGACCGCAGGGGACTTTACGAGCCAAAGAAAGGCAATCCAATGCTCCTTCGGGACAGGCCAGAAAGCATCACTTTTTCTCTCGCAACCAAATCAGAAAATCGTTTTTTTTTTTTTTTTTTTTTTTTTTTTTTTTTTTTATGGGGTCACAATGAGGCGCGACACATATGCTTGCGTACCAACATGATTCTGTAGACGTTCATCGGTTGGGCGTCTCCTTTACAACAATGAACTAAGTATGAGCTTCAATAGGAACCATCCTTACCGAGCGATTGAGACTCTTTCATTGAATGTGTTATGCGCTTCGAGCGATTGTGCACAGACGGGCTAAAGTAGCCGCCCGGGCAGCGGGCGAGGCACGTAGATGGCATTCGATAAGGGCCCCGAGTGAGGCCTTTAGTTCACCTGTGCGAGCTGCAGTTTTCCACGACGTGTGAATTTGTGGAGTGTTTCAAAGGCTAGATGTTGCAACCCAATTAGCTCGATAGTCGGGCAAATAATGGAGCTCACCTTTTCCAAATGTCGTCTTTCGCCCGTAAAGCCAGAGGAAGGACATGCTTCATCTTCTTCTTCATCCATTTGAATAGCGACTTATAAAACAATAATGTTGTGTGTATGTTTATGTTTCGTTTTACGTTCTTTTACGAAGGGCACACATGGACAACCTTTCGTGCCGGAGTCAGGCTGAAGACTGACGTCTCGTTTATTAAATCTAAAACGAAATAAAAGAAAGGCGCCTCTGGTACGGGGCGCTCAGGTTACGCGCGAAGCGGACGAACGGATGTTTAGATCTCGGGCTGCGCGCGAACGGTTCTTCTCGGTCGCCTTGGACTTTGGAGCTCGTTAGCGTCGGCGCGTCGGCGACCTCCATAACATCCCTCTTTCTAAGGGAGCTTCGAAGAAGTGCCGAAACGGTCTGGCTCTTTTACACACCGGCCGTGCCGAGAATGTTTGTGGGAGGTGTCGGCACACGTTTCCTCGGGCCTCGTGGTTGTTTCGGGGAACTCTTCGATGCGTTGTTTATCTTGTTCGTCGGGGAAAGGAATTAAATGCGTGCGATTTCTTCGGATCTCTTGACCCTCGGACGTTATCCAGTAAGATCGTGGAGTATGGGCCTTGTTCTGAACAACTCCGGTTCGCTTTAGGTCAATGACCCAAACTCGCTCTCCAGAGCCGAGTGGATCGAGTTGACGCACTCCGTGTCGCCGGTCGAAGTATTGCTTTTGTCGGTTCCTGTTTTCTTGCTCATAGCGACGCAGTTCTTTTTGGTCGGGTAGCTTTGGTTCCAGGAGCTGGGTGGCGATCGGTACGGTTGTACGCATCCTTCTCCCCATGAGAAGTTCTGTCGGACTGTATCCGTTGGGCAGAGGCGTTGAACGGTAGATCATGAGTGTCTCGTACGGATCTTCCGTTTTGCTGAGTGATCTCTTTATGATCTTCACCGCAGCCTCCGCCATCCCATTGCTCTGCGCGTAGCGAGGGCTTGATGTGATGTGCTTAAATCCGTAGGTCTGTGAGAACTTGGTGAATGCTGAACCTGTGGTTCCCGCAAACTGAGGACCATTATCAGACACCACTACCGCCACTACTTCTGGGACGCCATGCCTCGCAAATATCGATTTGCAGTGCATTATTACGCACGCTGCTGTGAGGCTTTCCAGTCGGGCGATTTCGGGGTAGCGAGAGTAGTAGTCGACGACGACCAGCCACCATTTCCCGTGAATGAAGAAGAGGTCCATCGCCACTCTCTCCCACGGTCGACTAGGAAACTCTGATGGGATGAGGGGGAGCTTTCGGTTCTGGCCAGTTTTAATGCATTTTTCGCAGTTCTTGACCAGGCGCTCGATATGATCGTTTATCCTCGGCCACCATACCGATACATTTGCCCGTGCTTTGCATTTGCCTATGCCCATGTGTCCTTCATGAAGTTGTTGCAGAATATGTGGACGGCAGGATTCTGGTACCACTATTCTAGAACCATTCATGAGAAGGCTGTTTTGCACGGCAATGTGATGACGGTACTCGTAGTACTCTTTGAGGTCTGTTCCGAGATCTCGACGATTTGGCCAACCTTTATGGCTGTAGCTGGCGAGTCTTTGGCAAAGATTGTCTTTGTTTTGTTCTGCCGTTATCCATTGGAGACTCGTTTGCGTTGCTGGTAGGGACGTCTCTATGTGTCGAATGAAGCAATCGATTTCTTCTTGCATCTCTCTGTCTTGCCGCTGTGGCAGAGGGCTTCTTGACAACGAGTCAGCTGCTTGGAGTTCCTTGCCCGGAACGTGGACAACTTCGAATGAGTAGCGCATTAAACGCATGCGCAGTCTCTGAAGCCGTGGGGTTAGGTCGTCCAATGACTTTGATCCGAACAGAGAAATGAGTGGTTTGTGGTCAGTTTCCAGTACAAAGTGCGTTCCCACGATGTAATCTCGGAATTTTTCGCATGCCCACGTGAGTGCCAAACCTTCTTTTTCGATTTGGGCGTACCTCTTCTGTGTTTCGGTGAGTGTTCTGGACGCATAGGCGATGACGCGATATGATCCATCCTCCTGCTCTTGACGCAGCACTGCTCCCAGGCCGTAGGATGACGCATCTGCCGATACAATCGATCGCTTGTTGGCGTCGTAAATTCCGAGAACGGGGCAGGTTGAGAGGATTTCCTTCCACTTGGTGAAGGCTTTCTGCTGAGGATGATCCCACACGAAGTCCACTTTGGAACTGAGCAGTGACGATAGTGGATGCAGTAGGTCAGACAGGTGTGGCACGAATCGTCCTAGGTATGTCGCCATACCCATGATGCGCTTGACTTCTTGCTTTGAAGTCGGTATGGGCATCTGTTTCACTGCGTTGACGATTGTCTCGTCTGGACGGACACCATCGCTGTCTACTTGATGACCTAGGAACTTGATACTTGTCACTCGAAAGACGCATTTATCCTCGTTGAGCGTGAGTCCTGCTGATGAGAGTCGCCTGAGGACTTCTCGCAGACGTTGCTCGTGCTGCTCGGACGATGACGCCCATATCAAGATATCGTCCATGTGACAAAGTACTCCTTCCATTCCTTGGAGAAGTTGTGTGATACGTCTCTGGAAGTGTTCCGGTGCTGACGTGATTCCGAATGGTAGGCGATTAAAACAATATCTTCCAAACGGAGTGATGAATGTCGTCAGGAGTCGTGACTTCTCGTCTAAAGGGATCTGCCAGAATCCAGAATTCGCGTCCAGCTTTGAGAAGATCTTGGCTCCCGCTAGCCTTCCCAGCGTGTGCTCCACTGATGGGATAGGGTGATATTCGCGCTGAATGTGTTTGTTCAGTTGTGTGAGATCAACACAAATGCGAATTTTGCCAGACGGTTTGGGGACGATGACCATCGGCGCGCACCATTCAGTAGGTTCTTCTACTGGAGAGATGACACCTTGCGACTGCATGCTTTCTAGCTCTTTCTGCGTTTCTCGATACAGCGAAAGCGGTACTCTTCTCGGTGATGCGATAGCAAACGGCGTCGCGTTAGGTTTCAGCTTCAGAACGTGAGCACCTTCGAGAGATCCCAGTCCTTGAAAGAGGTGAGAGAACTCTTTCTTCGGTTCGGAAGCTTTGTTCGCAGTCATGCAGATTTGAGGGCAAAGCCGAAATTTTTCGATAGCTGGCTTACCCAAGAGAGGTTTGCGAAGTCCTTTCACGATGTAAACTTCTTCGAGTGCTTGTTTCCCACGGCAGTTGAGCTTCATCCAAGCTGATCCCATGACTTTAAGGGGTCGTCCGTCTGGACCATGAAGTCGGCGTTGGGGCTCGGAGAGCTTGTGGCACTTTGCGAAGACCTTTTGAAAGATGGCAGCTGGTAACACCGTTTCATCTGCTCCAGTGTCTATTCGGAAAACAACAGGAGTTTCGTCGATGAATATCTCGATGTCCCATTTTGCTGTTTGAGGAGAAGCTGCAGCTCCTACGAATCCTTGTTCGTGTACGAGGGAGTTCACGGTAGTTGAAGATTTGCAGACTGTTGCAAAATGTCCCTTTTTCTTACACCTGTTGCAGCCTGCGTTCTTCGCCGGACACACACTCCTCGGGTGAGCTTCTCGACCACACCAACGGCACGGTTTGCCTTTTGGTTTGGGTGTCGCGGTCTTCTTAGTAGGAGTTCGA
Organism: Ixodes scapularis; assembly: GCF_016920785.2. Taxonomy (NCBI): domain Eukaryota; kingdom Metazoa; phylum Arthropoda; class Arachnida; order Ixodida; family Ixodidae; genus Ixodes; species Ixodes scapularis. The sequence goes on along the minus strand of NW_024609880.1, from coordinate 73,954,369 downwards.
ACATTTGAACGTTCAATTCCTCGCTGAGCAGGTCCTGCTGCTGTCCCATTTTTGGCTGCTATACGGTCAACGTTGGCATTCTTTTCTTTTGTCGGTCGGAGTTCCACTTGTTGCTTCTTAATCACTTCCGATTGTCGCGCAGCAGCGATGGCCTTCTGGAGGTCCAGATCAGGATCCAGTTGAAGTTTTTCTGAAGTCCTGCTGTCCCGAAGACCAACAATCAGCCTGTCGCGGATCAATTCTTCCTTCAGTGGTCCATAGTTGCACGTAGTGGCTAATCCATGGAGAGCAGTGACGTACTCCTCGACGGTTTCCGTCTCCAGTTGCGATCTTGTGTTGAACATGGCTCTCTCATACACAACGTTTCGACGAGGAATGAAGTAATGTTCGAAGTTCTCCATCACCTTGTCGAAGTCTTGAGCCTCGGTGTCGGACAGCTTGAAGGTCTGTAAGACGTCTTCAGCTTGTGGTCCCATGATGTAAATGAGAGCGTCGACTTGGTGTGATGATGGTTGAGATGCCAGTCCTGATGCACTGTGGAAGCGCTTGAATCTCTTCTTCCACGCCGGCCATTCGTTAGGTGTTGTAAAACTGAAGGCTTCGGGTGGCGAGATGCGAAAAGTTGCCGTTACCGTTTGTTCGGTAGCACCGTTGTCGGCAGAAGTTGAGGACTTGTCCATTGTTCCTTCGTTTGTAGTCGATCCTGCGCTTTACTAATTATTAGTAGACTCGCGGAGCGATCCTGCGCTTTACCAATCATTAGCAGACTCGCGGAGCGATCCCACTTCTGACACCATGTTTCGTTTTACGTTCTTTTACGAAGGGCACACATGGACAACCTTTCGTGCCGGAGTCAGGCTGAAGACTGACGTCTCGTTTATTAAATCTAAAACGAAATAAAAGAAAGGCGCCTCTGGTACGGGGCGCTCAGGTTACGCGCGAAGCGGACGAACGGATGTTTAGATCTCGGGCTGCGCGCGAACGGTTCTTCTCGGTCGCCTTGGACTTTGGAGCTCGTTAGCGTCGGCGCGTCGGCGACCTCCATAACAGTTTATACAACAGAAAGTTAGTCAGCCTCAGTGGGCGTCTGGTGTCTTCAGCTGTAGATGAGCAATTTAGCCAGTGCAGTACAGCCGCGCCTGGGGTCTTTAACGTGAACTACGCAGTAGTGATACACGACCGCACAAGCCGGTACGATGCTCATCCAGATTGAAGCGGGCAGGGGTGGGGATTGAACCCTGCAGCAGGATCCTGGGTTCTGTAGCGCGAGCTTTCGCTACACGTGCTCCGAGCTGGTGTGCGTTAGCCCACTCGGCCACTGACTTCCTAGCGACGTACGGAGCCAGTGTTATTGTTGTTGTTTAGAACCCCAGGATCAAAGTACGGAGTAAAACTAGAGCCCACTACTACCACTAGGCGTTGTTATGTTTAAAACTAGAGCCACTAAGTAAAACTATCGGGCGAATCCGGGACCCTTGACTGGCCTATTTTGAGGCACGTCACGAAGGCGCGCGCCGCGCCGTTAGATAGATGCCGCTTCGAAAAATTTACTTCCAATCCAAAATTGCTGGCTGTCTGCTTAGCTTGGGCTGGGCTTGCGGTCCTATAGACGCTTTACACACGCGACAAATTGAGCCGCCATAGCCGCCCTTCTCTTGTCTCACCGAGATGCCGAGCCACTGAAGCGGGCGTTGACGGGTCTTCACAGGGGCCTATGCTGGGCACAAGAACACAGTAGCATCTAAAATGGCAATAACTTGTCCCGATGTGGTAATGATGAAGTGAAGCGAACGGAATAAGAGGGAACAAAAACTGAAGGTCACTTATGGCGGCGCCCATGCACAGCTGCTGCAAAGCGTCCATAGCGAACCGACGCTGCTTTTGCTTCTACGCAGATTCGGCACGAGATGCTTTTAGCGTTCCACCACGTGGCGTTGGGACTTGTATTTGCCTCCAAAACTAGCTTCCTTCTGTTTACCGCCAAATATTTATCGTTAGCTGTGTGCATCGTGTCGCCTTGTAATGTGTCGCAAACTGTCGCCGCGAAGCGGCGTGAACGAAGGGTCAGGTCGACCTCCGAAAAGGGCGACACCGGTCGCCGCCGTCCTCGGTGAGAGCCGACTTCCTACCCCAAACAACGAGCGCGAGCTTGTGAAAGAGCGGGACGTTCAAATAGGCCAATCAAGGCCATGGATTCGCTGCATGGTTTTACTCCGCGAGCAAACGGCAAAAAAAAAAAAAAAAAAAAAAAGTTAGTGTTTATTTTTTTATAGCAAAAATAAACGCACCGTCGAACGCTCATTCTCCGGCCAAGGCCAAATGTAGCGAGAGGCCCTAACCTGATGCCAAAGTTTCAGTACTGACTAATTGTTCAAAAGTTATGTAATTTTCTGAGGACCTCAACGGGAAAATGGGGCCCGTCCTACTGACGCCATTCAGCTCCGTGTATTTGAGGGGTGTGGAACAAAATGGTCCCTGTCAAAATGGTCCCGGACAAAATGGTTCCAAGAGCTAACCCGGGAAAAATGGTCCCGAGTGATTTGTTGACATTTTGGGCGCTCTTTGATGGTTTTAGTGGACTGCTACTCTGAAGGCCCTTGCAATTAACGTAATCGTCTGGATGCTACGATGAAGTTATTGAAGAAAAGGAAAATCGACTGTTTACGTCTGTGTTTCGTGAGCGCTTGTCACTGCATGTCCGTCACTGGTCTAAATAAACGTTTTCTACATCCGATTGTCTGTCCTGTGTTGGCGGCTGTGAAATCCCTGCACAATGGCCGTCTAAAACCGCAACGCCACGGTACACTTGATAGGTTTGGTTGGATTAGAAGGCAAACACACGCGCAGAAAAATGTGATGAATGCAGTGACTTTGCACTTTCGACGCTGTTTGATTGGCTTGTCGACTCCTAGCGTTTGCCGCGCTCCTACGTTGTCTATCTTTTGGAATGACTTGCAAGTTCCTCAATGTCTGTTGTTCCGCCATTGTGCAGTGTTTCTGAGCTTCTAATAATCGGTACGTGACTTTCGAAAGGTGTCTTTACGAGGTTGGTCAATTATACTCGAGGGTTAAAAGAAGCCAAATAGGTTCACGAAAACTTACTTACTGGACGAGGGTGCCAAAGCCACGGGTGACTGTCGAACCCATTGACATTTCTATTGCCTGATTCTACAGGACATGGCAATGTGAAGAGCGTCAACATCGTGTCCTGCAAGAAGGCGCCATGCAAGGTGAAGATCGGTACCCGAGTCGTCTTTGAGGCATCTTTCGTTGCTCGTGAGTGGATCTTACAATTTATACAATAGATAGAATTCTCGGATAATTTGTTATCAGATTGCATTTCTGTCGTCATATCAATGACCACAGTGATCACTGTCTTCCAATGTTGGCTCTTATAAGTTCCGGTGGTTCACGGTAAGAGCCATTAGGGAGTTTTCGTACAGGAGGGCTTAGTGGAGGGGGAAACGCGGTCTACGAAAACTCCCTATTGTTCCCGATTTTCTAGTGGGCGCTACTATTTGCAAAGATGATTTTAATTCAGAACCAAGACCGATTTGCTTAAAAGGGAGTGGAAGAATCAGGCTAGGTGGTGGAAGAATCTCTAGGCTACGTGGCGCAAGCTACCGCCGGTTATAGAGGGTATGTGTGTGTGGTGTGAGTGGCGTGTGTGCACACACAGGCAGGCACACAGACCGTCTTGGTGACATCGTTTTTCATGCTCATGCGTCATGAATTTCGGGCTAGAATAAACTGCCATTTTACTAATCGCATATCGTTTAGTGCGCCAAAATATAACTAGTGCACGAGCGTAGAAAGTCTGAAGCCTGCTTTTCGGTACGAAAATTTGAAAACATGGCGGACATATCGCAGCTCCTTTCCTTCGAAAGCTCTTAACCTTTTCACCGTGGTGCATACGGGGTGCCCAAGCACATCAGCCGAACCCAGCTATCGCATTGGACACGAGCACTATGTGACTCGGACGTACCAATTCGTTGACGACGTTGGAAGCTTGGAGTCATCGCCTCCGGTGCTCAAGAACGTCACGACCCCATGATTTCTCATCATCGCTTTTGAGTTGAGAGTTCAAGCTAAGGAGTAAGAAGTTGCAAAATCATTTCAGGGTCCCTTTAACGGGTATTGCGTACAACTCTTGTGCACAGCTTTCGACGTAACCTCGGCATTCAACGACATCGGCGCCTACATCGAGCGTCACCGATTCCGTCTGCCAGAGCCTCGAGTCGACGCTTGCAACGGTTACCTGAGCCCCCGGTGTCCGATGCGCAAAGGCCAGACCTACACCTACCGGTACACCATGCCTGTCCGGGAAATCTACCCCGCCGTAAGTGCCCGGAATTCATATACTTTTATAACTTAAAAAAAAAAGAGAAGAAGACGCCGAGTCATTGTTGGATGGGTTTAATTTATTAAATCGTGTTCCAGACGCCAGCGACGATTGAATACAAGCTTACAAACGAGGAAGGCCGACTGATTGGATGCACCAGTATCCCTGTGCAGATCTTTCGATGAAGAACGCTGGACGCATCGTTTAGCCTTTTACTGATTATACAAACAAGGATCCTCTAGCTAATAAAAACAAAACAAAGATAAAACGATGATATTGTGTGATTTTCTTACGGTGATACGATTCAAGACGCAGAATGCCTCCTACATGACGCCAAGGCGCTGATAGCAGACGACAACGTTGGTTTCGATTTCGAGTCTAACCGAAAGTGACGTCGGGTGTGTGACGTCATTCAAAGACGTCACCGCTTTAAACAACGTTAGGGCCGTTTTTATAGACGGGACAATAAAACTAAATGTCGCCAAAAAAAAAAAACAAAAAAAAAAACGTGGAATTTAAACATCTAAAAATAATAAATAGAGGAAGCCTGGATTTCACATTTACCACGACAGTAGTTTGCCGAGATTCGGCTGTTCTGAAACGTTTGTGACGGCAACTTCCGGTCTTCGAGACGTCTCGAGATGTCTGGCAGACGACGGACGCATGACGAACGCACACGGAGTTACTGAAATGCGCCGCCTGCAACTGTTTGAATCGTTTGCACAATTATACGATTTTCATTTTGTATTATTATTATTTTTTTTTAATATGGGAGGCATAAGTAAACTAATCAGGTTTATAAAAACGAATTGTATTTGAGTGTGGTACGGGATGCTGTCTGACGAAAATCATCACACGGAGGGAGGTTTGCTAAAGATACAGCGAGAAAATTATCTGTTTAGAACATAATATCGAAGCGGCGTCGGGCCCTCTTTGTAATTTTAAAGTTTACGTGCATTGTTTACGTGCCCCAAACCTCGTTTTTAAGGCTCGCAATATAAGTATGTTTCGTACCTGCCTTGTAACCATGAAACTGAGAAAAAGTCCTACTGATTCTTCTGTTTTAAAGACCCAAGTCATAACTGAGAAGGAACGCTCCTCCGTGCCTCTAGAGGATTCGAGCTTACTCTTTCCTCGTGTGTAAGAGATAAGGAGGCCAGAATGGCCCTGCCTAGTCAATATCGACCTAGCTCACTAAGGAACATTCTAGGTCGACAGCTCGAGATGAAGGAACCGAGCGCGGCATTGTCGACTCGCCAGTCATTTGTTACACAGACGCATCGTCTCTCGCTGCTGCCGCCGTCGACACTCATACTTTCTTTTGTTTCTAGGCACAAGTTAGCCGATCATTTTTTTTTTCTATATTTTACGCTTGTTGTTCTGTTTCTGTCTGCGACAATATATACAGGGTGTCACAAAAAATTTACAGGGCTTTTTCACCTCAAAAATAAACTAGTCATCGCCGAACGCTCATTCTCCGCCCAAAGGTAGCGCTAGGGGTCACAACCAGATGCCAAAGTAATTCAGCCCGATCCGATACCTTATTCAAAAGTTATAAGTGATTTTCTGAAATTTTCATGGGAAAATGGAGCCCATTTTTGCCCGTTTTCGGTTTTTGGTGCCATAGAGCCCCATGTACTCGAAAACACCGCCGACCGCCATTTTCCCCTTTGAAAATTTCAGAAAATCAGTTATAACTTTTGAATAAGGTATAGGATCGGGCTGAAACTTTGGCATCTGGTTGTGACCTCTAGCGCTACCCTTGGGCGGAGACGATGGGCGATGCCTATTCCATTTTTGCGCTAAAAAAAAAAAAAAAAGCCTGTTTATATGTTACTGTCAGTTCGTTTGATTACGCAGATGATCACTGGAGTAAGTTTGCTATCAGAAATTCTTGAAACGTGTGCTGGCCTGTACTTCGATTTCGATACACTTCACGTCTTCGTCGTCGGACGTGATTCGGCTTCACACCGTGTTCACCTTCTCAAATATTGCGGAAGTGAGCTCCACGAGAAGGCGTTTGCTCACTTCAGCACTTGAGCACCTCGAGTGTCGATCAGAGCTGTGCACGGGCACAGTACGCCCCCGAAATCCCACAGAAAGTGTATCCAGAGAAAAAAAAAAGTTTCGTCGAGCGTAACCGAACTTATTCAACGCGGTCGTCTAATCCCTCAGGAAGAGCCAATGAATCCGCGAAGCCATTGCGTCGTCTACTAACAAGGCAAACCTTCCTTTTGGGCTGTGTATTGAGATCAATATTACTTACTCATTTCAGTTAAACATAAAACTTGATTGTTATAAGTTTAGTTCAGGTGCCCCAAACGAATATCTTCCACGCATCGTGATTTGCACCACTTGCGTTTTGCGGAAATTGCATTCACACGGTGTAGCGGTAGAGCGCATGGGGATTTCTCAACAGTGATATGTAACTTACGTTCGCTTTGACGCGAATATGATTGCAAACTCGCAGAGAGAACTTCGGAACTGCTATCGGCAATTTCTTGGGGAGGAAGATGTGGTGGGGTTGTTGACTGATCATATACATATAATCTTCGATGCCTTCACTGCTTTACAAACGTTATCCTCATTACACACACTCTAAAAAAAAAACAAAAAAACAAAAAAACAAAAAAAAAAACTTTTGCATTATTTATTGTGTTTGAACATTTTCGACGTCAGAATACGTAGTTATCTCCAACGCCGAGGATGCGGAAAAGCTCCTGTACGCTCGTCAAGAACGCTCGCACTCTGATGATAACAACAAGTATACCTTCTTGGGAAAAGTGCGCAGTCTAGATGTGCTGCAATCAATTCCTGCGTTGAAAACAGCAAATTGCAATAAACCCAGATAAATGGCTGCACCTCATTCTTTGGTATTTCGAACATCTGCCACAAAGCCAGCGGGGCAAACGAGGTTTGACGCCTTTGACGTCTGTCGGCGCAGAAAGCAGACGACGAACAGATCACGTGACGTATTTACTCGATTTGATCTGACGCTACCCCCTGCTACCCCCCGATTGAGGAGGGTACCCGCTTCTGGAACGCGAGTTCTGACGTCATCGAGTAGGCGCGAGTAAGTTTTGAAACCCCGTGGTACGAAACCTTTACTGCGGAGTCGCATTGGGTAAATTTTAGAACACAACCCTTGTGGCTGCACAAGCCGCAAGGGTTGTGCCTTGTGGCTGCACAACGAGGTAGAGAGCCTTGGTGCTGCACAACTCTAAGCTGCACACTAACGCTATGTGCTGCACCAAGCCGCAACAACTAAAGTCACAGAATATTATTTTTGTCTTCATTTCTACATCACACGACTCAAAATTATAAAATAACTGTCTTCAATTTACTTGCATTATGAAACACAAAGTATCCTTCGTAAACTGAAAAGCTCGCCAAAGCCTCCGAAACAGAAACCGAAAGATCGAAACCGAAAATTTCGAGCACTAACGCCGACAACACTGGGTTCACGCAAAAATTTCACGCGATCGATTCGATCGAAGGGCCACAAGATGGCGACACTCTCTTCCTGAACAAACAACGCCGCGGTCAACGTCAAAACAACTCGAGGCTGCGGGCGCTACAAGACAAAGCCACAAAGTCAGCAGAATGCTTTCGACTGAGGAGAAAACTCAGCCGCATCTCGAGCACATCATGGACAGGGGCTTCACGAGGCAGCAGCAGCAAGTGGCCGAGCTGTGCACGATACACCCAGCGGCGGGCGGTAAGATGCGGGCCAAGCGCGCCGCCGGAGAGCCGAGCGAATTCTGCGCGGACGGCACCGGTGGCGTCCTGATGGCCAAGCGCAAGTACAGCGCCCACCTGAAGTTCGCGGACATCGACGCGGCAATGCTTCAGTGGGTGCTCGAGATGACGTCACAGAAGGTCCCCCTCTCCGATAGCGCCATACAGGCGAAAGCCAAACAACTTGCACAGGTGTTGGGCACCACCGATTTCAAGGCGTCCAACGGCTGGCTGTACAAGTTTAAGGAGAGGCACGGATTCGCGCTGAAAAACGTCTCAAAGGAAGAGCCCCGCACCACGCTGGACGACTTCGGGGCCGGCACCTGCGGCCTGGGCAACTACCACCACGCGCTGCTCGACCACGACCCTGCCAGGGTGTACAGCTGCTGCGAGACCTCGATCCTCTACAAGAAGCCACCGTCCTTCAACGGCTGCGACCCGATCCCGACCACCGACAACAGCGGCGCTAGTCCGGACGACCGCCTTACGGTGCTGCTCTGCTGTAACGCCAACGGCACGCACAAGATCAAGCCTCTGGTCATCAACAGTCAGCGTGAATCCAAGGAGGTCCAGGAGAACAAGTCCAAGCTGCCTGTGACGTACACCTGGCAGCGATCTTCCTTCATGACGAGTAACATCTTCCAGCAGTGGCTCTGGGAGTTCGAGAAGCAGGTCGAACACAATGCCGTCCTCATCCTTGACACGTGCCCGGCTCACGTGAGTGTCCAGTCGGACCGCGTCAAGCTGCTCTACGTCCAGTCCAACATGCGCGAGCTGCAGCCCCTCTACGGCGGGGTGCTCAACATGTTCAAGTGCAAGTACCGTGCAGACCTGGTGGTGCACTACCTCAACTTTCCCAACCTCGGCAACCAGATCTCGTTTCTTGATGCGTTGCTGCTCCTGGGAGAGGCCTGGAACAAGATCCCGCGGGAGACCATTGTCAGCTGCTGGGTCCGGTCCCAGCTCCTCCCTGTCCGGATGTGCGCCGGCAAGTCACACAACAGCGGCGATCCGTTGGACCAGCTTTGCTCCTCGCTGATGAAGGTCCGGCCCGACATCACCCGCAAGGATGTCGAGGACTACCTTCACTGCGACGATTCCTGTTCCACGACGTACAGCTTCAGCGAGGAGGCCATAGAGTGCGCCAAGCCCGGGATCTCGGAGGCACCGCCTCAGAGTCAATACCACCACGGCGGCTGTCCGACCAACCTGCGTCCGGGAGAGATCCTCGGGATGCTGGACAAGATGGAGCACTTCTTCACACACCAGGCGCTGACGAGCACCACGGATCTCCTGGCCATCCACAGTCTGCGTAGTAAGACCATTCAGATAGCCACCAACGACTTCCAAAGTGAGTGACTCGTGGTGGTGGTGCCTGGCAACGACGGGCACCACGCCTTGCAGAGTCTCTGATTTCGGCATCCTGCAGAGCCGCGTTCGAGATTGTTTGCAGCCATCATTACTAGTTTGCGTTTTCCCTTGTACACCTGTTTGCAGGCTTCGAAGTGCCGGAGAAGCTTTATTCTTTTTGCGCACCGCATGCACCATTATTGCCAAGTGTTTCCTCTCCACTTTGCGTCTCTGGCAGTAGAGAAGTAGAGAGAGGGAAGCGCAGAAAGGGGAGAACTTCTCCCATCGATTTGAACCTGCAAGACACCTTAGTAATGCTGACGGTCGGTTTGACGGCAGCTGCAGTTGTAGTCGTGTTGTTGCTGACCATTTACACCTGAGTAGCACTGCAGTGGTGCGATCTAGGAAGTAGGTGCAAATTATGCAATGCGATTTAGATGTCGCCCGGTGGCAGATAAGCTTTTAAGTTAGACATAGGAGGAAAATCTCGTTGGTAGTCATTTATCACTTGACCATTTGCCCAAATGGCATCCAATCGTGTTAGTACTGTCTCATAGCGTTTCTGTTAAAGTTCTATGTTGCAACGAACAAGGAACCACTGCTACTAAGCAGGCATTCCAAGGACTGCCATGGCTGACGCTGGATACGAGCTTGACAGAATGCCGTATTTTCTTTCTTTTGGACCATGCCAAATGAGTATTATTTTACACCTGTTTATAGTCCTTTTAAGTTCCTACTGTATACACCGTTTTTAAATGCCAGTCGAGTAACACTGCCTGTGCAGTTTTTGAGAACTTTTTTGTGTAGCACTCTTCGTGTTTTTATAGTCTCGCTTTTTTTTTGTAGAAGTTCCTTGTTGTGCAGCTCATGCTTTGCACTGATGTGGCATTATCTTTTTAATCTGTTCTTGTTTTTCTTGTAGCCTACTCCATGTTTATCCCAGAAAAGGCATTGCATACGTTTTGTGAAAGGGCAGTTTTAAAGGTTTTATGACCGGTCACATGTAGATATGTCTACAAGTTATCATATAATGATATTTCATCTTTACATTTTCCTGTGGCATTGAGTGATCAATTGTATATAACTTTCCAGTTTTCTGGAGCCAGGTTCTTTATCAATGAATGTTTATGCTAATTTAAATCCTCAGTTTTTGGCCAGTATTTTTCAGTCTGGGCATTATAAGTCCTTTTTAATGGCGAGCTGTTTTATACCTGGGAACTATGCACAAGTAAAACAGTTTGGCCTGCCACCGATGCATTAAAACATTTTGCAGTGCATTAAAGGTACATAAGCTTACAAAGATTGTAGCAAAGTAGTGTACAGCATTTAGTACAAGATAAAATAAACGCTATGCAGTTTTGTGCGCCATGCTTAGCAGGAGCATTGTTAAATGGCACACCTCTGAAGTTGAAAAACAACATCGAATGATATGCAGCAGTCCTGTTGAAATCGAGATTTTTGTAGATTTTGAAGCACCACACAAAACCATCAGTGTGTCTTTTGCCAGTAGTGCATTGATAACTTACATATCCTATCCAACCGGATGGTTTTTCTATGTCAAAGGTACACATATCAAGACTTCCATTAAAGTAACATGTAATTTGTTAAGCAGGGATGTTTTGGTGATTTTGCCATTTGCAAGGGAACAGGTATTCTTGGAGTTCAGACCACTTCAAGTTTCTCACTTGCTACCAGTTGCCAACATTTTTTTTTTTGCATTATTTTTATATTTGTGCATACATGATGTAATTTGCAAGTAAATCAATTTAAAATCTTGTAAGTACAAAGTTAGCTGCATACCTACTTGTTTATGTTAGGATAGGTGCACCTGTAATCAAACTTAAAACCAGAGTACAGGGGTACTTTTCAGTGCCAACAAGAGTAAGTTTTGATGTTATCCGGGGCACGCTTATGCATAAGTGAAGTGGTGTAGTATGCATAAAAAACACAAAAATATCAAGAAAAAAAAAAAACTTATCAAAAGGGTTGGTCTATATGTAACTTTTTCTGAAATACAACAGGAGAAGGCCAAATGGCCACATTGTTTAAGTGTCATTGGGCTCTGAGGTAGATCAAACAAGTCAATCTTGTCTCATGTTTCACATAATTCTTTGGTGGGTAAAATGTTATAGCGGAAGAATTTTCAACATGTTTTCTTGCACAACACTAAGTTGAGCAGATTTTGAAGCTGAGAAACTATATTCAACTGGTATACTTTTATTGTGTAAAGATTGTAACTGTCTTCAGCTTGAAATGAACTGTGATGTTAGTCATATGGCTCAAAAAAAGAAGAAAACACAGTTTTTAAAGTTTCTTTGCTGTTTTCATGTGAGCAAAATCAAAATTCCCGTTGGTTGCCTTTGTACCTCGTAATCCCTTGACGCCTGTTTAGTCGTGCAAATCTTCCACCGACATTTTGGAAGGTCTGCAGTGTACAAAGTAGATACATTTTAATTGCACATACAACTCTAAAAACAATTCTTTTTTTTTTTAGCCAAATGTTGATATGTGTTTATTGACTTTAAAGGGGCCCTGCAATCATATTTAAGCATCTACCTTTTTTGTGGTTTCCACGTCTCGGGGTTCGGGCAAGCCAGCGGGCACGGAGAGAGTAACTAAATATCAGTGCGTCATATTTTAACCATACGACACGGAAACCTCCACCATCTACGGGAGGTGACCTGCGGTGCCGAAAGCTCACGATATGTGACGTCTTTGGTCCTGGGCTTACTACTGGTCAGAGCCACTAAAAGCTTCTTTTAGTCGACATACAAAATATAAGTGGCACGAACCGTTTCAATTATTTATAAAAGTAGTTTTTGTTCAGTATTTTAGATCAGTGAAACAAATGCAGTTTAGAAAGTACAGAAACAAGAAATGACTTGTCGACATACCCGCCACCAAGCAGTGGAAAAGGTGGCGCATACTAAAAAGGTGTAGTGAGATCAGGCATCGACGAGCGGCGACCGTAGAAAGGTCCAGAATGTACGCGGCGGTGCTGCTTTTGTATGGACTGGAGGATCCGACTGGTTCCGAGCGTTCCGAAGTCCTTTGGCGAGCAGCTTTGGCTCGCGGTTTGGCTTTTTGGCGGTATGGCAGCGTGAAGTGGTTCCCGTTCTGAACTTATCTTTACCCCGTGTTTTCTGTCGTTTGTGGCCAATGAAGTGTCATGCCGAATTAGTGTTTAATCGCGCAGTAAATGCAATGCGAGCCGCCCTGGCTGCCCGCTTCATACAGCCTATCCAGAAAATGGTTTAGTGGCGCTTTCTCGAGCCGCCGACATGAAGTGCGGCAACCGTGAGCTCTTGCCTAGCTCACTACCCCTCCTCTAGTTCACGGCCACTCAAACGACCAAGGAAATCATGAAAAAGGTTATTTTTTGCTTGTTTTTGTAGTTCAAATTTGCCTATAACTCTTAAAATAAAAAAAAGTTTACTGAAGTTACTACATTCGGTGCACTCAGGTTCGGTGCAAATTAAAAATCAGTAAAAAAAAGTCCTTGCAGAGGGCCCCTTTAAGATGTCTCAAAATCAATCTGAAACACCTTGCAGCAGTAGGATCTTTACAGAGAGGCTTTTATGTGCCAACACATTTTCATACTGCACTCAAAGTCATTGCCGCCAAAGAACCTTGTCAGAATAATGGTACAAAATGCATGTCGGTTTTTCCATGATGTGATGTGGTACCCTTCCATTTAATATCTGCCATCAATGCTTCCACTCGACTTGTTTCAGATTCGCTTCTGCAATGGAAAGATTTGTGAGCGTGCACTAAGTTCCCCACAAAATGTTTACTGGAGCGTTTTTTTTTTCTTAGTTTAGGATGTTTTTAAAGGCCTGTTGCTATGCAATATACAATCTTGGCAATTTTTAATGATCAGGTTCTCTATATTGTATCTTCTTATATGTGTATAAGAAGCTTTACTATGAATTTGGGTCTGTTTTTGCCAAGTTATATGAGCAAAACATAGTGTGTCAAATATTTCTTGATGTGAAGGTCATCCACCTTCAACATGGTTCATTATTGTTTTCTTGTCATTTTTGTTCTATTATAGTAATTACATGCAATGTTCCAAAACACTAATTTTCTGTTCAGCCCTACTACACTGATACAAATTTGTTGTCAGCATCTAGAGGCAGATTTAAGAGTGTTTGCAAGTTGGTGTTGAATATGTTGGCAGCCCAAATCGTTGGCATGCTAATGCCTATTATGGTCCACCTGGCCATATTAATCACATTACCAATTGCCATGTTAAGCACATTCCAGTTTAATTATTACAATATTGTTTTGTTTTAAGGTTCTCAAAAAGAGTGAAAAAAATGAAGCTACCAAGGTCTTATTGTCCTTCTAGACCATAAATCCACACTCTTGCACAGTACAGCAAAATTAAGTTAACATCAAGGGCAGTATATTTTAAGGCATTTCTGGCTCCGCATAGGTAACCAGAAATGCTTGTAGGGCAAAGCTGTACGTCCTTAAATTTGCGTAGTTAGGAATGTTTTTTTCTTAAAGTGGCTTTTTGTTTTGCCCCTGCCTTAGACACTGTTTTGATAACTATCAAATAACTCTGTCTGGGTTTGAATATCCAAATGTAATGCAAAACTTAGTGAATTGTATTTGAAATTAAAAAAAAAAAAAGTATTTCCTCTTAGGTGTCTGGTAGAAATACAAAAAGTGTATTCCTTTTTATTACCTATAGGAGCATCTGCTGGCGATTTGTACACTTGTCTGCAGCTTACTGAGTGGAAACTTCAGTTAATTTTTATCAACAAGCTAATAACCTATGCTCAACTCTTTTGCTAGCTAAAATATACAGCCACAAAAGTGTTGATCTGCACTTGTAATTTGCAGGTGTCCTTTTTTTTTTACCTTGTTTTTTTGCCCCCTCCTGTCGTCGAAATGGTGGCAATGTATTTCTTAGCTGTGTTTATACTGTGTTTCTCTAAAATGTTGGGTTGCACTTGTGGTGTGATTAACGTAACAATCTGAAAGTCTCCAGCAAACTGCCCTAGAGGCCAGTGTTTCACTGCCCCTTGATGTCCGTCCCACCTTTTTAAAATTACCCTTCCTTTCTGCACTGGATGGGCACCTCATTTGTGACCCGGTTATGGCAGCAATCTCTTTTTCGTGAATGTTTTTTACATGCTTTTCTTGCTCTCTTACATGCTCCCATGTGGAGTTGTGTGTTTGTTCTTTTTTCCTGCTTTTACTCCCAAGTAAAACGACTCTTGGGGGTCATGAACACTTAGGGCCACTGCAATCTACTATCTGGTTGCATGTCACACATGCTAGATCACGCTGAAGCCACTGGAAGCCTATGCTGGTCCCAGGTGTAACCAATTTGTGCACTTGGGCAGTTTTTAGGGAGACATTTTTGTCATCTTTGCGGGAGTTTTTTTTTTATTTTCCATTTTGTAGCCATCGAGCATGGTGTACACGCTCATTCATGGTATGTGAGCATCATCTCATTCTTTTATTTTTATATATCTTTTCTCTTCACCAACATATTACAAATTTTCACTTAACCCATGCTAGATACTTTATTCAATACATATTCAATGTGCACATGAAATCACCGCTTAATATGCTTTAAAATGCCACTGATGCTACACTTTTGGGATAATGCTCACCTATCGGATTTTCACTGGCTTCAAATATTGCTGAGGCATGCCCATCGGGCATCCTTCCCTTGTAGAAATCGCTGGCTAGGGTCATGTCCCCCTTGAGTAATTTTCTTGATAAAGGTTACCTAAGCAAAACATTTTAACATGCACACGATGAGAGATCACTGGTTGATATCTGGAATGTGCACATTCTATTCGGGATGTGTTAAATTTTACATTCATGATTTCTTTTTCTTTTGATTGTGTGAAGGTGTTTTTATTGGGAATGTCACCTTGTAGTTGTTTCTGCTTGCTATCCATGGTGAAACTTTGTGTTCGATGTTCGAGTATTTTTGTTTATTGTCTGCTAATGCAACGGCATTGTTGTCCCATTTTATGTTAGCTTGCATTATCCCAGTAGTGGCATATTTTAGCTTGTGTTTTACAAACCTATTGTGTTAAATTGAGTGTAGTGTGTGTTTTAGTATAGCCCTGCATCATATATACTCAGTAAAGTAGAGCAGCTTAGTTTCACAATTTTTCTGCTGCATCCTTTTTGCTGCACATTGCTTTAGGTAATGACTCTGGATGCCTTGAACAAAGAACGATCAAATGTCTTACCTTAGCAATATGTTGAGCTTGTAACACTAGGTTACTTTTTAATTGAAGTGTCTGTGCCCTCTTTGAGACAACTTAATGGGCATTTTGCTTTTATCATTGTACAGCCTTACAAGTCTTCTGGAGGAAAAGGATGTCATTTATTTGGAGTGGAGTAGCCCGGTCGGTTGTGCAGGCTAGAAAGCAAGATTCATGAGAGAATTTTATGTATGCAAAATACACAAAACTGTTCTCATGAAGCTCCCAAATCTGTGCCAAACATTATTATGCAAACTCCGCAAATAAATAAACGAGAAAATTGCAGTTAGATCATGCCTTATAGCTGTGTAAACCAAAGCTGTGCCGGTGTCGTGTATCTACAACATGTATCCTATGCATAATCGAGGAAGCTATGTACCAATCATGCAACGCTGCCTATCGTATATACGGCACGGCACAACGCTACAAATATGCAGCGTATTTTGTAACTGCGAGGTTAATTGAAAAAATACCCTTTCTCGGCAATGCCTTCAGGAGGCTCCACGAATGACATTAGAAAACAGTAAGCCGTGACGAGTATCTGTACTTCATTTTCCACTCGTGTTCGATTGACGGTAGTTTTGTTCTGGTTACAAGGTCTGACCTTAGAGTTCGTGAACTCGCCACCCCGCGTTAGTGTGCCTACTGAAACCATGGGGGCCGTTTGCAATTTGAAGGTGGATACCCCCTGGGCCAATTAGTCGCAAGTGCGCATGTGTGGCGAGGAGGAAAGGCAGGGACGCTTGCAGACGATCAACTTTCTCGTCATCTCGCAGTTCGTGTTCCAAAATTGAACCCCTAAATCACGTGACCTTGATCGAGCAGTTGGAAACACTAATCTAGGCTAGGTGGCGCAAGCTACCGCCCGATATAAGGGGTACACTGTTAGGCGTCTGCGCGTGGGCGAGCGATTGCTTGTCTCTAAACAGTGCGTTGGCGGATAGTGTCTTAGCATGCAGGCTCCCTAAGCATGACACGGTGCGCTAGTAACATTATGCTGTCTTCTAGCTCCGGTGATGGCGCGCAGCCTTGCTTTCTTTTTAACGGGTGGCAGAAAGGGATCACATGGAAGCAAAGACACGCCGTGGCGGCGCAGCGGCGAGTTCTCGTACTTTATTGCCGCGCATCATATTGAGAATTTTCCGTCTAGTTTATTCTAGGGGCTTTGACCCCTCTGCCTAGCAGATACTTTGTTGAATTATTTTAAGTTTGAGAAAATCCTGTCTTTCGCAGCAGGCCAATTAATCTTGACTTTACTGGAGATCCGGTGCATATCTTTCTCCTACACAGGATTTCGGTGCAATATTCTCTGTCGGGTTCATTGCTGTTATTTGTACGAGAACACAAAGCTTCTTTCATGTCTACCTTAAACAATATATTTGTTTTCCTTAGCGCTACGAGTTTTACCATATCCCTCGCTTCCTTTGCTACGGTGGTTGCTTTTGTGTCCTGATCTTGGTAACGGAGTATTTGGATATGTTCTTTGCCTTTACGACATTGTAGTTGAGGCACGCACCCTTTTACCCATCTGTGCGGAAGCGATCTACCAAAACTCTAACTTTTTGTCTAAACAGGAACGTACAAACATTTAGGGCGAATTTGTGCACGCCTTCTTTTAGTAGCGTGTGTGCAAACTGTAGCCAGTGCTTGTGGCAGTACTTGTATTCAATAAAAATACTTCCTCCAAAAAATCGTTGCTGCTATGATGTTGATCGGGCACGCGGCTGTATAAGCTGGGACCTGCAACTGTTAGCGTCATCTTGCTTACTGAAAAGCAAACGGTTTTGTTCTTTACAGTACCATTTTGACAGGACTGCTTACGGTATAAACGGATAAAAAAAAAACAAAAAAAAAACGCAAAATTAATTTTAATTAAAAGATGGAAGGTAGGTGGGGGGAGACCTATGGTGGGTGCTTCTGAAGGGGTGTCCCAAACAGGACACTACAAAACGCACGACTCCGACAAATCGTGAAAATTGAAGCGGGCGCGTCCGCTTCAATTTTCACGATTTGTCGGAGTCGTGCGTGTTGTGTCCTGTTTGGACACTCCTTCAGTCGTACTCCAATAAGCGTAGTAAAAAAAGTCCAGCTTCTCGCGGTGACATTCACTTGACGTCACTCGCTAGGTTCGCTGCCATCGCCCACCGCGGTCGCCATCTTCGAGGTCTCTTGCTATCGCGAATGCCATCTGGCCGGACCTTTTGAGCGTGGTTTAGCAGTATTTTACAACTTTAAAGGGTCTTTTTGATCGAAACTAGGGGTTATTCTTATACTTTGGTACTTTTGAAGCGCCGTGGGAGTATTTTTTGTGTGTTTTAGTTTGTTTTTGTCGCAATCGAACTCGTTTACCGCGGCCGCGTTGCTCCCTTGGCTCCATGAAGCGCTCCGTGCCGCCCGCCGTGCCGACGGCGGTAGCTCTTGCAAGAACTAATTTTTCTACTTTGGTGCTTTTGTAGCACGGTGTGATTACTCTTTGTTCTGTTTTGCTAGTTTCATTATTGTTTTTCTCTAGCTGATTTTCTGTACTACGGCCACTACGGCCGTGTAACCGTGTGGCTCCATCGCCGCTGTGTCGTACATACGTCGTGCTTTCGGTGTTCGTTCCTGTGCAGAAACATACCGTGCGGCTCCCAGGGTGCGCAGCTTATAAAAAATGCGGCGCATTTTCATTAGCCCAACCGATTTAAAAACCGCATGTAAGCGATTTGGCGAGCGGGAAGACAAGCGACGGCGACCCGCTTCGCTGCCGCTCGGTCACTCGCGCGACGAGGCAAACCGCATGAAAGCGACGGGAGCACACGACCAAGGCGATGAGCGCTAAGTTTTTTAGAAATCCAAAAACCGAGCTACGCGACAAGTGACAGTGAAGGGTGAACCGCATGTAAGCGATTTAGCGAGCGATGGCGACAGCGACGAGCGACGGAGATTTCTCGCGGTCGGTCGTCGCGTCGCTTGGCTTTTGGATTTCTAGAAAGGGTCGCTTATCGCCTTGGTCGCATGCTCCCGTCGCTTTCATGCGGTTTGCCACGTCGCGCGAGTGACCGAGCGACAGCGAAGCGGGTCGTCGTCGCTTGTCTCGTCCCGTCCCGTCGCTCGCCAAATTGCTTACATACGGTTCAGCCTTTACACACGGTACTCGGCGGCAACAAGGAAAACGGTCCGCCCCCGAGACCAACTTTTCTTCTCTCTTCTGTTCAACGAAGCTTCAAAGATATGAAATTAGCACACACTAGCAGCCTAGCAGCGGACGACCGCGTAGCGTACCCAAGCCAGTCAAACCGAGACCTCGAAGATGGCGGATCGACGGTGGCGCTCCCTGGCAAAATCGAACCTGCAGGCTCAGTGAATACCAGCCACTGATCTCTATGACAATTGCTGGATCGCGCTTCCCCGCTTGTTCGCTGCAGTGCAAGTGAAGCCACCGGACTTCACTCGCTTGGGATACGATTTGCCGTTTTTGCTAGCCTTTGCTGCGGTTTTCCAGCGTGCTGTGGACACGTTTTCTACTCGTTCGTCGTCATTCGCCGAAGAAGTTTTTTGAAGACTCTGTGTATTGTTGAGACTTGCCGTCGTGAACACGTGGAAAATTTTACGAAAGTGCAGTGTCGCAGGAAAAAGGCACAACGCGTCGAAAGGAAGGGCTAGCGGCGTGTTCAAAGCATCCATGGCACGCCGAAGTGCCGTGTCTCTGTGCCTTCGCACGCTTGGATACCGACCAAGAACCGACGCCGTGTGTATGCGTCTAGCGAGTGCAATGTGCGTGAAGCTGTTCGTGCCTCTGGATCAGCGTCTTTTCCCCTCGCGGTTTAGGAACGAGCTTAATCCAGCGTCCACTAGCGACGGAAGAGGGGGGGAAGGTACGTCTTTTTTTCGTCCTTAGACGATTTACACAATACCGTGCACAACAGCTCCTCATCACTGATCAGTGCTGGCAATTATTATCAACCTACTTAATTGCACTTGACGTTTGAGCGCGGCTCGCCTAATTGTAATTGGTCAGCAGATTGCACACGACCGTATCGGCCGCGCTTCAAAGATTTTCATTCTCGCCGTCTTGTACTTTTGCTTTCGAAAACCCCCCTGGCTCCACAACGTTGCCCTATTCGTGCTCCCACGGAATCTATTAGAGTAGATTTGGGACATAGCCATGGCTAATATAGTACATATTAACACGTACAGATCTCTCCCTTTTATTGATAGCAACTCACCGGAACAGCTGGACGATCAAGAACTCCGTGGCCGATATATATAAATGATCTAAAGGCTTCTACGCGCGACACACGTTCAGAACTTAGGCGCGGCGTCAATTCTTGACCGGTATCCAAGCGTGCGAAGGCACAAAGATGCATCACTCGGCGTGCCAAGGAAGCTTTGATCACGCCGCGACACCGGCGACACTTGTTTTCGACGAGTTGTACCTTTTGATACGGCTTCACGCTCATTGCACTCGCAAAACACATCCACACGGCGTCGGTTCTTGGTCGGTATCCAAGCGTGCGAAGGCACAGAGACACGGCACTTCGGCGTGCCAAGGAAGCTTTGAACACGCCGCCAGCCCTTCCTTTCGACGCGTTGTGCCTTTTTCCTGCGACACTGCACTTTCGTAAAATTTTCCACGTGTTCACGACGTCAAGTCTCAACAATACACAGAGTCTTCAAAAAACTTCTTCGGCGAATGACGACGAACGAGTAGAAAACGTGTCCACAGCACGCTGGAAAACCGCAGCAAAGGCTAGCAAAAACGGCAAATCGTATCCCAAGCGAGTGAAGTCCGGTGGCTTCACTTGCGGGAGCGGCAAGCGCGATCCAGCAATTGTCATTGAGATCAGTGATACCACCTATAAAGGTGCATTTTAGATTAGATATGTTATCAAGACGTACGCGTTTCGAACACCAAAAGCATCGCTTCTTCCTCCGACAACCAAATGTAAGAACTACTTCGCGCGGCGTATGAAGAATGCGCAAAACGTTTTCCTTGGGGTGATAACAAGTATAGATAACAAGGCTGTAGTACTGGATTTTCTACATCACCATCCGGAGGCAAACGCGGAGCACACAATAGGCTGGGGCTCGCCGCTGATTGGACGAGTCCCAGCCGGACACTGACGCAGCAGTCTTATCCAACCTGTGTATACCACACTGGTTTCCAGTAGCCGACGTAGGAAATCCAGCGCTTCGAGCTGATGGGACCAATGAGCGTCGAAAGCGCACCATCGTGGCGTTCGTTAAGTCTGTACGTGTTTGATCATTACTGAACCCATCATAAACAGAAAAGGTCCAGTGAATTGCGATTTCGACACTACTTGATTGGTCCCATCACCTCGTGGCGTCGGCTGCGTTTAAACCAGGGTGTAAGATAGACAGGTGGGGAAACGAGAGCCAATGAGCGACCGGATTGTGTCCCTTTCGGTTTTCTCTTTTTCTGTGGCGCCATCTATGTGGAGCACCACGAACTCTCACTCCGGGTGGGCGAACGGTGGCGACCGGCTAAACGGACGGAGAAGGTTTTTCGTGGATTTTCAATGGAGGACTGTCGTGCTCTCGGTTTATTTTGCGCACTCGCCCATAAAGTTCCATGCAAATTTGATTCCAATTTTTTTTCTTCTCGCCGCAGCGCCATCTGTCGCAAGTCGGGGGTACGCGCAAGCAGACGAGTACACAATCCGGTCACGGCGCTGCGGTAGGTTTCTATGGGTCGTTTCCCCACCAGTCTATCTTACACCCTGGTTTAAACTCAGATGGCCCCTGAAAAAAAAAAAAAAAAAATGGTTGGGACACGCGTGTCAAAAATAATTTTTTGCGCGAAAAAAATATTTAGAGCAATATTCACGACGCGAGATTTATTTTAAATTCTGCGCGCGAAGTTCATGACGTCACGGAATGGTCATACGCTCTTTCCACCCCAACGAGATGCTCATACACTTTCTCCACCTCAACGTGATGGCCAAGCCGATCCCTTTCTCCACGCGCCCGAAATGCCGAGAGAAAAAACACATGGAAAGGAAGTGACTACTGACTAAACTAAATCACGTCTCGCGCCGTCAATATTGCTCTAATTTTTTTAGGCTACAGCGTTTGCGGTGGCACCAAGGCAATAGGACTAACGCGTCGTGCGCAAACCGCACCACAAAGAAGGGTCAGACAGCCACTTTGACACCGCGCTTCATGCCAGGTCACATGATCCCAGGAAAGTTCATTCGCGGAAACTTCATATCAAAGACATTTTATTCCGAGACGTTTTATCACAATACTTTTTTATTCCAGGGAGATTTCATATACCACGTGACGTCATATCAGGCACGAACGAAATGTTTTGGAATGATGTGAGTGTTAAACGACTGCAGATTAAGCGCGAAACACATGTACGACAAAACCGTCCGATCCGACGTGCGGACTGCCGGAATGACCTTGGGGGGGAGAGGGTTTTCGTAGCATCGGAGAGCGTTGAAAACTCTCGCCTCCGACCGTCGTATTGCGCGGTCGGACGTCGGATCGGACGGTTTCGTCGTACATGTGTTCGCGCTTTACGCGGTGGCGCGGTGTGGTCCTACTCAACGAAGTTGGGTAAATTTTTAGCCCGCGGTATCGCCTCTTCACCTTTGCTCAAGAAACAGTTTCCTCTCTCTTACTTGCGAAAGACTTAGCAACCCGAATTATGAGCTACATGATCGTGCGCCAGTTAATGCTCGGTGCGTTCTCTGTCTGCAGCAATGCCCTGACACGTAAGATCGCCTCTGCGAATAGCGGTCTCCAACACAGTGCACCCACCAGCTACCATAAGAGGCTGCATGACAACCACTATCACAAGACATTACTTCAATTCATCCATACCACCAGGCCTTGTAGCATACTTATAAAACATTTATGCCTAAAGGCAACCCCCTACGTAAAAAAAAAAGAAAACAAAAAAAACTCTGATTAGGTTTACCTGGGGAGTCGCGAATCAAAATTAGCAGCAGCGTGACGTTGCATGCAACCGGCTCCGTGTTGCACGGAGTAGATGGTCACGCGTGGTACGCAGGCTCCCAGTTCCTGAAGCCAATCAGGAGCTCGGAGCATGCAGCCAATCAGGACTGAGTCGAACTGAACGAGTCAGTGCCAGTGCATTTTCCCGATTACGCGTGCGAAAACAATTATTAGCGAACGACGTCCGCTCTCAAGGAAAAATCTGTTGGCGCGTGAGGCAAAGCTGAACGAACGCCCAGATGAGCAGCAACAAAGCGAGGATCATGGCAGACCCAGCGCAGCCCACTGACGGAGGGTGACGTTCCATGAAACTCCGCTCGAAAGACACGGTTGGTACGCTCTAAGAAAGAAAAGAAAAAAAAAACAACAACAACATAAGATTACATTTGGGTTTGGTGTTTGTGGCGTACACCGACCGATAAACCTGGAAACTATCCCCCAAGTCGGTTTCATCAAAATCGGGGGAAACCGAAAAACTTTGAATTGGAGAATTGACGTAAAAGTTAGTCCGCTGTGCAGCGGGACTAACGTTTAAGCGGAAAAATCATTCAAAGAAAGAATAAAAATTGCTGGGTTTACGGTTACATCGTCGTTCCTCAGGTCTTTGTTGAGCCTCCAGTAGAGACCGGAGAAGCCAGTCTTCCCTTTCACCAGTGCTCACCAAGTCAGTTAAGCATGGCATAGTGAGATCGTTTTTCAAGTTCCCATCCTCCAAATCGTGTAAGCACTGCTTCGAAAGTAGCCTCAAGTTGCAGCATGAGATGTTGAAAAAAGCAAGCTTTCCTGCGGACCTACTTGATTCCACTCTCAGGCCACTACTTCCGCAGGCTGTTGCCAAAAAGAAAAATCGTTTCGCTGTGATTCCCATGGAAAATTCCGCGCACCGTTTAAAATCTGTCGCGTCCAAGTTCTACACGAGTGTATATATATATATATATATATATATATATATATATATATATATATATATATATATATATTTTTTTTTTTTGTAAATGAAAGCGACAGTCCCAGAGGGTGCAATGTTAAACATGCCAAGAAGTTCGTAGAAGTGCGAAGAAAAAAAAGTTTATTCAATTCCACTAAGCTGAGGCAGCCATTACATCGAACAAAGTGGGGGATGCGTTAACCATCGACTCAGAGAACACAACTTGGAAGCATCAAAGGCTTCAAAAGAGTCTTTTCACCCATTTGTCGTTCAAAGTCGCGCGGGCGATGACTGTACTCCTTATTTCTCTGATACTAGAATACTAGGCGGGCACAATAACAGATTTTGGAGAGAAATCATTGAATCATTTGCCATGGGGACTGTCAACATTTCTTCACCTTCGTTATCACTGACAAAGGCAGAGGTCGAATTCCCAACACCAGAGGTGACTAGATTATTGATACCTCATCGTGACGCTAGTGCTTTTTAAACTTTTAAGTTTATATACCTCGTTTCACCCTACGGACCTACAGATCCAATCCCAAGCCACTTAGAAATTGCGAAGTATTTCGCTTCGGTACACTTTTCGGTGCCCGCGTCTCGGATCACTGATGGGGATGGGTGGATAGGGGTTCAAATCGAAGAGCACTGAATAATTTATCAAGCTTAGATTGCAAAAAGAAAAAATAAGTCACGTCATACAGGCTCCTTGCAGTGTCGGAGCTCTAGAAATGATGCAGCTCTTCTTGATTCGGAGCATTATTCGTTTACCCCTAATCAGTGTTAAGCAGGTCATAGTTTAACGTAGAACGTCATTGAACCTGGCGGCCCGTGGCTTTCGACTTTAGTCCATCGTAGGATAAGGCAAAGCAACAATATTTCTACGCCTTCATTATCACTGACAAAGACAGGTCGAATTCCTACCACCAGGGTTGACTGGATTATACTGATACCTCGTCGTGACGCTAGTGCGTTTTAAACGTTTAAATTTATAGTAATTTTCCCTTTCCTTCACCAATTTTCTTCTTTCTATTTTCGAGAACGTTGAAACCTTTGGGGGCGGTTTTATATTTTGTGTCATTCTATGTCGTTGCTCAATGAAAGGTCCTGTTTCCGTCTCTGTCCTCGATGTGTTATCCTTTCACGTATTCGTAACTATCTGGGTGGCTGTTTCTTTGTTCGGGAACCTTGTTTTTTTCTGTGATCTGTAGCGGTACATTTTCTAGGGTTTCGCGCTTGTTCCTTGGAAGTTGGAGAATCCCATGCCCGCGATTCCGTTCTCTTCAACAGAAGCCACAATAAACGTCAAATGTTTTTGACCGATAATTTATACCGAAAAATTCAGAATCTAAAATATAGGCACTGAAAAAAAAAACCCACAAAAAACATACCCGAATTTGGGGAAAAAACACTAAAACATGGAACCTTAGGATTCTCCTGCAAGCCGTTCACTGTCCGTTCACAAGAGAACCGTACGCTGCGGTTTTAATATGACATGGTGCAGTTTTGCTACCGCAAGACAATACAAACAAACAAAACAGCACATCTATTTAAGGTATCAAGTTATAGATCGGAGATACGCGTGTGGACTCGGAAGAACTTCCAATGACATCAGGTATGAAAATAGTGACACAATAGAAAGTTTGCAACAAAATAAAAACAACAAATCGGCAAACACACCAGCAATCAAAATCACAAATTGACATTTAGCTAAGCAATTTATTTATTCAGTTAATTTGGAAGCTTTAGTCGACAGTTAATTCACATAACCACGATAACGACACCCGATACCCTGCCTACGCCTTTGCTTATACATCCTTCCTTCGCCGCGTATCGTTATCGGAGTCATCAGAACGATGTACTAAAACTCTCTATTCACGGTTCAGATGCGCAACCGCGACGCTACAGTTACGAATGGTAACCGTTATGTCGCGGTTGCTACGGTTCCCATTTATTTTACACCTATGTGCTATGGTTTTGTTCTTTTCGCATACGCTCTGTCCATTTCAGCCAAGAAAACGGCACAAAACGGCGCGAGGGCGGAAAGAAAAGACGCGGACCAAATGTTCCAGTGCACAATCGAGAAACGAACGACTGTCAAGCGTGAAGTCGGACGGCCATGTTCCTGTGAGCATAAAGGCACCCTTCGAGAAATGAAGAAGTGCGAAGCTTGAATTTATGTGGAGGGGCTTTTGGGCCTAGATCCGCTTATCCAAGAAAGAACCAACACTGCTATTCGGCGCAACAAAATCAGCTTTTTTGCAACCTGTTTACAAGCCTGTTCGTCTATGATCTAGTTGTGGCGTTTGGGCTTAACGAAAGTCGGTATTAGTTGGTTTAGAATTTGACGTACCTGTAACCAATATTCGTTGTGTTCGCCTAGTTCATTCATTCAAGTTTATTTTTTCCGTGGCAGTACTTCAAGGGTGCGCTGATTCACGTTTGCAATCATGTACATTGTGATAAATTTTTCCCCGCATTTTACTAGAGTGATATTTGTGGATACACGAACGCAACTGTAAAAATGTCACGATTGCGTTCCAAAAGCATTCGTTTGCCTTCACCGATTTATTTCTAGTCAAGAGTTTACGTCTACCTTCACAGAAAAACAATCTTACTTTAAATTCCTTTTCGTCGGCCCATACTTCATCTTCTTTTATCAATTTCATGTCGCGCAGGACCTGAAACGTGCAGCAATGAAAGGCAAATGAATATCTAGCATATACAGGTGTTACAAAGATACCATCAGTGTGTTACTATAATTGGATATCTACAGTGTTTCACGAAAGGTGGACAAATTCAGTATTGTAAAAACTACGCATCGCACAAAAAAAAAAAAGAAAAAAAAGAAGAAGGCTTGTGTTGTTTTGGTTTTACGCCAGGGGCCTATTTAGGAAAATGATTAAAGTTCGGGCTAATTAAGTTGTTAAACATTTTCGCGTAATTAACTTTCTATATGTTTAGTTGAAGGACATGGTTTCGATTAGAATCTTGTTGAGCATCATCAGAAAACACTAAATGAACGAGTTGCTGAACGATAGAAGGCACGCGCGGTATTTTACGGCTTTCTGAAAAACCCTACAACTTGGACGGGTTTTTTAAGTATCGGTAGAGTCCCTGGAATTATCGGTTTGCAATCGAAGCTATTCTCGGCAGCGACGGCACCGCACCCCGTGGAGAAATAGTGCAACCAGCCTCTGCTGCGCACGTCGAGCGAGGACAGCGCAGCGGAGGCAGGTTGCACTATTTCTCCACCGGGTGCGGTGCCGTCGGTGTCGAGTTTGGAGAAGCGCTCCGATTGCAAACCGAAACTTAATAACCCGTCGAAAGTTGTGCGGCTCTTCAGAAAGCCGTAAAATACCGCGCGTGCCTTCTATCGTTCTGCAACTTGTTCATTTAGCGTTTTTCGATGTTGCTCAGCAGGATTCTAATAAAAACCATGCCCTTAAACTCAATATATAGAAAATTATATACGCGAAAATAACTAACAACTTAATTATTTCAAACTTCAATAATTTTCCTAAATAGGCCCCGTGGCCTAGGACCAAAACGACACAAGCCTTTTTTTGGTGCGATGCGTAGTATTCGCAATATCCAATTTGTCCACTTTTCGTGAAACACCCTGTATAGCAATGGCAGAAACCTATTGGTGGGAGGAAACACTGAAAACCGCGCAGTCTCGCAAATATAAGGTGCAAGAAACTGGTCACCTCTCTGGCGGCCCTTTCTCCAGCCTGCACTGCACCGTTCATGGTACCTGGCCATGACGTTGCAGTTTCGGTTCCCGCAAAGTAGACCCTGTAAAAGGGCTGCCGGAGGACCCTGCATCAAGACAGCTGGTAGGCAAACGAGTACTACAAAAAACTTCTTCACTTAAGCTTAAAAATATCTTAGGAGCCTCACTTTCCGTATTTTGTCGTTGCGCCTGCAGGAAATACAGAAGCGTAGCCACCTCCGAAGTACCGGTCCTGGAACCAGTTTTTCTCCTCGTAGTGAGCATACTGAAATAAGGGTTCGGTACGTCGGAGAAGTTGCAGGCATGAATCGTAGCGGCATATCGTTAACGTACGTGATAGGCCTCATCGCTTTGGAACACACGTGCCAAGTCTCTAGATATCTGCATCATCCTTGCTTCAACTGGCAGTTTTTGAAGCTTTAGTGCGTTGTCGCCAACGACGAAACTGCGAAAAAAAAAGAAGGTTGTAGGGAGAAAAATGTTAACATAGAGCTCCATTTTGCCTATACTTATGGGCACCATTGTCAAGAGCATAACCGAAAGCACTGTGTGAGCAGTTCCTTTTTGGTGCTTGGTTCTTATTAGGATAAATTCTGCGACAGATTGGTACGACTCACTGAGTTCTTTAAGAAAAAGCTGTAAACGAATGATGCCCGCGAAGACAACCCAAGAGGTGCCGAAACGCTGTTGAAAGTACGCAAGAGGCTTTCTCGGAAAAAAAGACAAATAAGGGAGTATTCATAGTTTATCTACTGCTGTGGTCTTTCTTTTTTTTCAACTAGTGCCCTCGTTTTTTGTAGAGTTATCTTCTCATGACCCCAACTTTCGCGTTCTTTTTTATGTGAATGTTTGTGTTTTCAGGAGGTTAAAAATGACATGATTTCAATGATTTCAATTGAAACAAAGCAGATTTGCCTATGGCCGTCTGACCCCACGAAGGTTTCCAGCTAAAAATAAATGACACAATTTTTTTTTTAATTCCACCGTATTCGGCCCAAAACTACACCGTGTGAAAATTGAAAAAAAAAAAAAAAGTATTCCGCTCCTTGGATGACGGTGGAGTAAAAGGCCCGGGTACTTTTCTAGACAATCCACTTTGTCCTCTCTTTATGCATATATTCGTGACTTCAGTTACTGATTTTATGTGTGATTTTAATACCATCCGTTTTCCTGTTTTCCCCTTAAGTCGTCAGGCCGTACCAGTTACCGTCGCACATTTTTTTTTTGTTGCACCTCAGTAGTTCTTTTTCTCCACTTTCTTGTTCATGTGTTAGTCGCAGCATTCAAAACGAGGGCCTATATTTTTCGTTTATTTATTAACACTTGCCGAAGAAACTATTGTCGCTTCGCTTTAGAGGAAGAAACATGCATAGAAACGAGCGTCACTGAGCACATGGTTGGGGTTCTGTCAAAGAGAAGAGGTGAAGCAGTTATGGAAAATATTACTACAACTAGGTGTCATATTTCATCAATTAAATTAATTATAATCATCATTCTGTATGAACCACACATCATCTCTACGTCGCTTATGCGGAGCGCAAGTTCGTCTGCTTCTTTTGCAGGGGTTGGGGTGTCATCAGAACGCCGAGCTCTGATTGGCTCTGATTGAAGGATAGTGGGTAGACCACAAGTCAGCTTGCTTTGAGGTATATATCCCCTACAGAATAAGCAGACGAACTTGCGCTCCGCATAGCCTAGGTCCGAGGGATATAACTCTGAAGCATCTGCTCAGAACTCGCGCCTTTACATATAGATTTTCTTTTGCTTACACCGTGAGCGCTGCCAAGGGCCGTTTGGGATGACAGTCGTCAAGAACTTCGTTGAAGCAAAGTTGGCCATCGCCGCTGGTCACCTGCCCGCTGTAGCCTGGGAGGGGGCCTCTGATCAATTATTGTTCTTATGCACAAATCGGGGAGTTATAATGCGGCTGGCACCATCAACGACTGTTGAAGCTCCATTATAACTGCGTGCTCGTGCTACAAGTATACTGTAAATAGTAACAAACAGCGAAGACGTGTTCCCTCAACACTAACAGCAACAGTTTCAGATTGACAAGACTACACGCACAAGCGTGCCATTGGCGTCGCAGCTTTTTGGGTATGGTGAGTGAACAAGGATAAGGTGTGTGGCTATATTCGTGCCGTGGCACGAACATGCAGTCTTTATGGCTCTGCAGGTCCAAGAGAGAATTGCCATAATTTTTAAAGTTAAGGCCCTCAAGGGCCCCTGAAAAATTGAGAAAACTCAATTTAGACGCGTTTCTAGGTTTCGGTTTTGTAAGGGGTCGTATCTTTGCGCCACCGGTCCTACCCTTTGCCAAAGCACGCGACTTCCGCCCCTCCTCCCTCAGGACAGAGGGAGTTGTGGCGCGGGCTGGCGAAATGCAACGCTGTGCATGTTCAAAGCACGAGCTTTTGAATCTTGGGTTCACCTCCGTCATGCGAAGAATGCATGGCCAACGTCGTGGCGAACATTAGTTGCGCGCTTTGGCCAGAGGAGAGCAGGACCTCTGGCGCGGGGATGCTTTTTGGTGGGAAAGCGACATTTTAAAATTAAGTGTTTTTGGGAACGGAGTAAAATTTTCCTGGTGCCGTATTTCTTTGTAAAGTGCACTGATTTAATGGTTTTCAATTATTCACAGAAAGTGCCGAATTAAAACCATACCGTTAAACTTGCTAATTAAATTTAGTTGCTCAAAATTAAGAAACTAGTGTTACCGTAAAGACAGGGGACGGGACAACACATCTTTCAACTTTCAACAAACAAATTTTTTTTTGTTTTTGTTTTGTTTGTTGAAAGTTGAAAGATGTGTTGTCCCGTCCCCTGTCTTTACGTATACAACTCTTTCTAAACCTACATCATTACCAACGCTCTTTCTAAACCTACATCATTACCAACAAATTTTTTGTTTGTTGAAAGTTGAAAGATGTCTTGTCCCGTCCCCTGTCTTTACGTTTACAACTCTTTCTAAACCTACATCATTACCAACGCTCTTTCTAAACCTACATCATTACCAACAAATTTTTTGTTTGTTGAAAGTTGAAAGATGTGTTGTCCCGTCCCCTGTCTTTACGTATACAACTCTTTCTAAACCAACATCATTACCAACGCTCTTTCTAAACCTACATCATTACCAACAAATTTTTTGTTTGTTGAAAGTTGAAAGATGTGTTGTCCCGTCCCCTGTCTTTACGTATACAACTCTTTCTAAACCTACATCATTACCAACGCTTTTTCTAAACCTACATCATTACCAACAAATTTTTTGTTTGTTGAAAGTTGAAAGATGTGTTGTCCCGTCCCCTGTCTTTACGTTTACAACTCTCTCTAAACCTACATCATTACCAACGCTCTTTCTAAACCTACATCATTACCAACAAATTTTTTGTTTGTTGAAAGTTGAAAGATGTGTTGTCCCGTCCCCTGTCTTTACGTTTACAACTTTTTCTAAACCTACATCATTACCAACGCTCTTTCTAAACCTACATCATTACCAACAAATTTTTTGTTTGTTGAAAGTTGAAAGATGTGTTGTCCCGTCCCCTGTCTTTACGTATACAACTCTTTCTAAACCTACATCATTACCAACGCTCTTTCTAAACCTACATCATTACCAACAAATTTTTTGTTTGTTGAAAGTTGAAAGATGTGTTGTCCCGTCCCCTGTCTTTACGTATACAACTCTTTCTAAACCTACATCATTACCAACGCTCTTTCTAAACCTACATCATTACCAACAAATTTTTTGTTTGTTGAAAGTTGAAAGATGTGTTGTCCCGTCCCCTGTCTTTACGTTTACAACTCTTTCTAAACCTACATCATTACCAACAAATTTTTTGTTTGTTGAAAGTTGAAAGATGTGTTGTCCCGTCCCCTGTCTTTACGTTTACAACTCTTTCTAAACCTACATCATTACCAACGCTCTTTCTAAACCTACATCATTACCAACAAATTTTTTGTTTGTTGAAAGTTGAAAGATGTGTTGTCCCGTCCCCTGTCTTTACGTTTACAACTCTTTCTAAACCTACATCATTACCAACGCTCTTTCTAAACCTACATCATTACCAACAAATTTTTTGTTTGTTGAAAGTTGAAAGATGTGTTGTCCCGTCCCTGTCTTTACGTTTACAACTCTTTCTAAACCTACATCATTACCAACGCTCTTTCTAAACCTACATCATTACCAACAAAATTTTTGTTTGTTGAAAGTTGAAAGATGTGTTGTCCCGTCCCCTGTCTTTACGTTTACAACTCATTCTAAACCTACATCATTACCAACGCTCTTTCTAAACCTACATCATTACCTACAAATTTTTTGTTTGTTGAAAGTTGAAAGATGTGTTGTCCCGTCCCCTGTCTTTACGTATACAACTCTTTCTAAACCTACATCATTACCAACGCTCTTTCTAAACCTACATCATTACCAACAAATTTTTTGTTTGTTGAAAGTTGAAAGATGTGTTGTCCCGTCCCCTGTCTTTACGTATACAACTCTTTCTAAACCTACATCATTACCGACGCTCTTTCTAAACCTACATCATTACCAACAAATTTTTTGTTTGTTGAAAGTTGAAAGATGTGTTGTCCCGTCCCCTGTCTTTACGTATACAACTCTTTCTAAACCTACATCATTACCAACGCTCTTTCTAAACCTACATCATTACCAACAAATTTTTTGTTTGTTGAAAGTTGAAAGATGTGTTGTCCCGTCCCCTGTCTTTACGTATACAACTCTTTCTAAACCTACTTCATTACCAACGCTCTTTCTAAACCTACATAATTACCAACAAATTTTTTGTTTGTTGAAAGTTGAAAGATGTGTTGTCCCGTCCCCTGTCTTTACGTATACAACTCTTTCTAAACCTACATCATTACCAACGTTCTTTCTAAACCTACATCATTACCAACAATTTTTTTGTTTGTTGAAAGTTGAAAGATGTGTTGTCCCGTCCCCTGTCTTTACGTTTACAACTCTTTCTAAACCTACATCATTACCAACGCTCTTTCTAAACCTACATCATTACCAACAAATTTTTTGTTTGTTGAAAGTTGAAAGATGTGTTGTCCCGTCCCCTGTCTTTACGTATACAACTCTTTCTAAACCTACATCATTACCAACGCTCTTTCTAAACCTACATCATTACCAACAAATTTTTTGTTTGTTGAAAGTTGAAAGATGTGTTGTCCCGTCCCCTGTCTTTACGTTTACAACTCTTTCTAAACCTACATCATTACCAACGCTCTTTCTAAACCTACATCATTACCAACAAATTTTTTGTTTGTTGAAAGTTGAAAGATGTGTTGTCCCGTTCCCTGTCTTTACGTATACAACTCTTTCTAAACCTACATTATTACCAACGCTCTTTCTAAACCTACATCATTACCAACAAATTTTTTGTTTGTTGAAAGTTGAAAGATGTGTTGTCCCGTCCCCTGTCTTTACGTATACAACTCTTTCTAAACCTACATCATTACCAACGCTCTTTCTAAACCTACATCATTACCAACAAATATTTTGTTTGTTGAAAGTTGAAAGATGTGTTGTCCCGTCCCCTGTCTTTACGTATACAACTCTTTCTAAACCTACATCATTACCAGCGCTCTTTCTAAACCTACATCATTACCAAAAAATTTTTTGTTTGTTGAAAGTTGAAAGATGTGTTGTCCCGTCCCCTGTCTTTACGTATACAACTCTTTCTAAACCTACATCATTATCAACGCTCTTTCTAAACCTACATCATTACCAACAAATTTTTTGTTTGTTGAAAGTTGAAAGATGTGTTGTCCCGTCCCCTGTCTTTACGTATACAACTCTTTCTAAACCTACATCATTACCAACGCTCTTTCTAAACCTACGTCATTACCAACAAATGTTTGTTTGTTGAAAGTTGAAAGATGTGTTGTCCCGTCCCCTGTCTTTACGTATACAACTCTTTCTAAACCTACATCATTACCAACGCTCTTTCTAAACCTACATCATTACCAACAAATTTTTTGTTTGTTGAAAGTTGAAAGATGTGTTGTCCCGTCCCCTGTCTTTACGTATACAACTCTTTCTAAACCTACATCATTACCAACGCTCTTTCTAAACCTATATCATTACCAACAAATTTTTTGTTTGCTGAAAGTTGAAATATGTTTGTTCGTCCCCTGTCTTTACGTATACAACTCTTTCTAAACCTATATCATTACCAACGCGCTCACTAACAAGCATAGTGTTTCCGAACGTTAGTACTTTTCCTAGGTGGGTCATTTTGCATAAATCAATGCGAAATAAACCCTGTTTTTTTGCGCTGCTTTTTTGCAGGAGCGATTTGGTTCGTGTTTCAAGAAACACGCTGTATATTGAAGCGCAGAGACTATCTAGCTTGCTATAGTCGGTGACAGGTCAAGAACAAAGTAGAAGCTCCTCCCACTTCTTTCCTCTTTAGTAGAGCGAACGCTGGAAAGGAGGCGACCTCCTCTCCAGCGTTCGCTCTGCTAGAGTGGGAAGAAGTGGGAGGAGCTTCCACTTCGTTCTTGACTTGTCACCGACTATAGTCACTCTAAAGAAAACTAATGGCGAATTCCACTGGGCATTTTGGAGCGCGCCGCGGGATCAGTTGACTAGATCCAGACTGGAGTTCACGATCCGAACGGGGTCGCGCCGCCTACGGATCCCCATGTGGAACATGACCAGTGCTCTGGGATCGGCGGACGCCTTCCCGTCATTCAACTGCCCGGGAATCTCCTTTCCGCGGCCGCCGCGGTCGTTTCGAAGACGTTTTCGCAATCGGGGCGCAAACACGTGTTCGACGCACGAGCGGCAGGAATGGCTCAGGCGCTTCTAGCAAAGATTGCCGGAATGCCCGTAGCACGGCAAATACCTTTTCTTCTTTTTCCTGGAAAACGAACCGGCTGTCGAGCCAAGGGGTAAGCAAGTGGCCATTACGAATTCTTCTGATGTGAAGACAATTTAGGAGCCAAGCCCGCGACGTGCTTCTTCTGAGGCGAGATGGGCGAGATCAGGCGAGATGCCCCACGAGAAAGGAAGTCACGTGTGTACGCCGAGGGCTGGCCCGGCTGGCTTCCGGTTGAACCCGCCGAAATCGTGGGAGCGACTTTTCTCGGATCCAGTTCGAGATCTGGAGCGGGAGCTAATCCAAAATGGCCAGTGAAAGACGTCGGTCTCGATCCCGATCGCCGAGTGAAGTAGACTCGCTCCAGAAAAGTCGATCCCGGCGCGCTCCGAAACGACCAGTTGAATTCGCCATAAGGTAAAGTTGAAGCCAACTCGAACTCGGGGTCTTAAAGGGGCGGTGCAACCATTTTTGTAATTTGCTCAAATACCGCTTAGAACGAATCTCTGACGCTACTGACCTATGAAACACGCGTTTTGCTTTTCACCCCACGCAATAGGAGTCCCAGAGAAAAAAAAATTAAAGAAAAACGAGCAGCGTTCACACCCTCAACTTGCAGCCAGAACAAGCGACCACGTGATCTGGAGCCAATCATATGCCGCCATTGTTGATCATAGCCGCGCTCTGGGGTCGGCAAAGCACAGGACACGCGCTGAGTTCCAGACATGGTTCTGGCTCGGCTACTGTCGTCGTTGCAGCGATTGGACACGGGCCACTACCCGAGTGCTTCTCGAGCTAGTCATTATCACGAGCCCAAATCGAGTGCTCACGCAATGCTCGGGTCCAATCTATGCATCACATTCAAATATCGTTCATTTGGGTGTACTTCAATCCCCACTTTACGTCATCAAATTTTGCATTGTCCCCGCAGCTCCGTCATCAAGTTTTGCGAGGGGGAGACTGAAAGAAGAGGTCCGCTTTTATCCTTGGAATTCCACCGCAACGAAGACGCTTCTTGGTTAGCGACGTTGCGTTTGAGTATTCTTAGGGCCCACCAGTGCCAGTAAGATGTTGTAAAAAGAGAAACGTTCCCACCAAATATTGTTGCACAGCCCCCTTAATTACCACATTTCCATGTCTATTTCGCTAGTGAAAACTTTTTATTTTATTTTCACACGTCCGTGACTTACCCTTGTACCGCCAGAATGGACGTTTGTAGTATATAATTATCTTGATGGCGCGGCCTGCTTTGGAGCTTCGGATAAGCATGCTTCGCGGAGCGGTCAGAGGAGGATCGTAGTGTATCTGAAGCTGCATTGTTAAGGGAGCTGTCATGATGACGTACCCAGCCTGTAAAAAGTTTGGTTCGTGTACAGTTAACAGAAGGAAGCAGAATCGGCCATTGTAGAAAACTCACTTCGTACACATCGTTGGAAATATAAGCACTAACCGTACCGTCGCCTAGAACCGTCAAGAGATGGTTCCTCATTAGCACTTTGGTAGAGTAAGTAAGCTCTTTGATTCTGCTAGGGTGTTACGTCTGCTGGTTCTATTCTTTCTTATTTTACTATTTGATAATTTTTCGTGTCGTCCTGTATTGCGGATTTCAGTGCGTCCAACTTCAGCCAGCTCGTTCGCTTTCTCTCTCACTCTTGTTTTTTTTTTTTGTTTTTTTGTTTCTGTCGGTTTTGTTGACCTCGGCCTATCCTAGTTATGTTTTTCTTCGTAGCGGCGTGAAGTTGAAATCAAAGTTATGTTTATGGGAATGTGTTCGATCTCCCGAGGAACGAGACGTACAAAAAAGAAGTTGCCTCGGAAAGACTCGCGAATATTGATAGTTTCTAAGATATTGGTGATAATGCAATTAATGCAAACGCGCAAGCGAGCTGGACAAGAATGACGATACTAATCCCCGGAGAAGGAGAACAAGGGGGACAAAGAACAAACACAGATCTCCAAACACAACTAGGTGACTGGCGCGCGACCGAAAAAAATTCGCCTGGTCCTGGTATCCAACCAGGGACTTCTCCATTTTCAATGGAGCGCTCTACCAAATGAGCTAACCACAAGTTAGACGTCAGTAGAGCAAACGGTTTATATCGCCTGCCACCAGTCTAACACGAACAAGGGTGAACGGCCTGCATTTTAAGGTTATGATGATAATGCAATTAATGCAAAAATGCAAGCGAGCTGGACAAGAATGACGATAATAATCCCTGGAGAAGGGGAACAAGGGGGACAAAGAACAAACACAAATCTCCAAACACAGCTAGATCTTTATCCCTCGGGGTACCTGGACAAACGTGAAATCTTTCCAGGCTTACTAGTCTTTTCAAAATAAAGCTATTCCCAGTTTCACACTAAGTCCGATCGCAGTCGACGTTAGCCAACGTTAAGAGAACAACTCAGTTGGGAAACTGCCAATGAGCCTGCTTTCAAAAAAGTGGCTTCGATCCGTACTCGAGAACCGAACTAATAGCGATCGCAACGCCGCCATTTCGCCGGTAGCGGCCACTCCTGGAACTACACGTCTGCACGCATACCTCCAAAATACCAAAGCGCGCGAACGCGCGCGCGCTTCGGAAGGCCACGTTCTAGCCATATGCTGTACGTATCGGTTCAAGTCGAGTCGCGCAAGGGCCTGTGGCGCCATTTCGCAGTGCCATTTCGCAGTAACATTATAAATTAACTTTCATGTTTTAACTAGGTGCTAAAGGGTGGCTCTGTTATTGTATTTAGTTTGGTCTCGGTCAACGTTACAAGAACACTCAGTTGGGAAACTCGCCGTCGAAACCTGGGCCGCCGGCGTCCACCGAGACCGAGCTAAATACGACAACAGCGCCACTCTTTATCATTTGTCTGTACTGTGGTCACATTGAGCTTTTAGAAAGCATGTTTTTTGTTAAAAGCAAATGAAAAAGACTCTTTTTGTATGATTTTTTTTTTTAGTTTAGTACAAAATGAAGGGCGCGTGATGTTTTTATAATCTTTAGTTTGCAAGGTTTTGCGGAACAATTAATATTATTTTTATACAACCATGCCTCAGCGGTGCTTTCAGATAGCGCGCCCCGACCTAGGTGCATTTTAACTTCGGTAGTAATTCGCGGCGCTTCCGCTGGGAAGACGGGGGTGGCACCCCTGTAACCTCTTCCGCTGTATCTGTTTCGGCGCCAAAATGGCCGATTAAAGCCAAAATAGAAGTAACGTGCAGTTTCTCGAGTGGCCGCTGCGGGAAAAATGGCGGCGTTGTGTTCGCCATTAGCTCGGTTCTGGAGGACAGAACAGATCGGGGCCACTTCTTCAGGGCCGTCTCTATGGCAGTTTCCCAATAACGGAGTGGTTCTAGTAACGTTGGTCTCGGTGGATGCGAGCGGCATGGGCTTCGAGGTTGAGTTTCCCAACTGAGTGTTTTAGTAACGTTGGCGTTAGGCGATCGTCGTCTGTGCGCGTTTTCGATCACCAGCTAAACCAATCACGCAGAGAAAAAAAAAAATGTCACGGGGCATTCACTGCGCGTGATTGGTTTGGCTGGGGAATAGCAAGCGCTCACAAACGACAGTTGCCGTGACGATGCGGTTCTGGTGCAGCTTGACTGGATCCATCGGGTCGCCGTCCGCTACGCTCGGATTTTTAATGAAAGTACGTTATCAAAAGTCTCGGAGAGTAGAGAACGTATAGGCGTCGCTGTCGCTGCGGCGTCTCAACATGTGTGGCATGCTTGAGTTCTTGTCGACTAAACCCGTTTTCACCTCACCACTATAGGATCACTATAGGATCGCGGCAGAGAATGGGTGTGACGTAATAATATTAATAATTAATAAACAAATAAACCTTTATTTCTATTTAAATAAGGAAATGGTGAAGGAAAACGAGAAGAAAAAAAGTTTCAACGAGAAGCTTGACTGGCACTCAGCCCCATCGGCAGCCATTGAACGACAGTTTTCGGGCAAGGAAAACAAAGAACAAATGTAAACGGAAGTGAATAGCAGATAGGAGACACATAAAATTATAATACGTAAAAAGATGCTGCGCAACTCTCTAAAAACATTGTTTCTAAATTTCAGGTTTTTTTTTTTTTTTTTTTGCTCCAAAGCTGTTTAGAGGTTTGGATATAAGTACCGAATCATTTGCTGCCCATAACTTTACCATAATTTGATGTGGGAACCTTCCAATATTCATTTGGTAGGTCCAGTAAACCGTTCTCTTTTTTCTCTCTAATGCAGCTATCTCGTGTAAAAGAACACGTCCTCTTTTTGTTTTCATTCTTAATGGTGATTAGAAGTATATAATCAGATAGGTCATGAATTTTTAACATTTGGAAGTCACTAGACATGGTCTCAGGGTGAGAGTCATCTCATAAGGTGCATTAAAATTAACTCCCAAAAAAATGTTTTTTTTTTTATTTTTTTTTAACAGGTAAGTTTTGATTAGGTTGGATTCCGTGGTTACGTCCCAGACAAGGTTGCAGTACCTCAGTGGCGAATAAAACAAAGCATTGTAAATAATAATTTTAACGCGAACTGGTAGAATTTGGCTGTGGCGCTATGGTAAACCAACAACACGTGACAATTTGGAAATCAAATAATTTACATGGCAATCCCAAGACATATTTTCAAAGAAAAAAGAGACACCAACTGTTCTAAACTATTCACGATCTCGATCGAACTCGAGCCAAATGCCATAAGCATTGACATAGATTTTTCTTTATTTTTCGGACGAAAGAAATAGCTCGTTGCCTTTCAGTGTTAAGACTAAGTCCATTTTACCTTGCCCAAGCCGCCAACCTTGACAAAGTAAAATTAGCAGCATCCACACGTTCATCACCACCTTGCGATCGAGGAAACACATAACGACGCGGTAGGCAGAACAGTCAGAATATCAATCCGGACACCATGACAGAGGACTCACCCGATACGTGAAGTGGCCGTTGGCTACGGTTACGCTGACTCCATCCTTGTCCTGTGCCAAGCCACAGACTTTGACGCCAAAGTGTATGCCATCTGTGTACGAGGAAAACGAAGAAAGATATATCTGAAACAATGGTACATACCGGGATTATTCTGGCTCGAGATGGCGATCTCTGCTTCAAAGCTGAAGCCCCAATCGCTTGTCCATGTCAGATGACTCAGAAGTCATGTTTCTTCTAGTCCAGTGAACGGGGCTGTGTCTCTTTAGGTCCTCGCTTTACTTACTGCGTCGCTTACAATGAACATCATTTGCAGATTTTAAGTGTGCTTTCCAGTTGTTATGTCTTATTAGAAAGACATCAGTTTATTCCGCTCTCCGAAAATTGCTGGATATCGCCACCTTGTAGCTGAATGTTGTCATTAGATCGGTGGTCCTCAATAGATTCAATTGGTTGGGAAAATCACATGGAGCACATTTTGCTATACGTGTCTAGCATATGGACATGAACGTAAAGCTTACAAAAATTACATGCAATATTTCAACCAAAATTTTGATCTTATTTCTTTCATCATCACTGTCATACCTCGACGCCCTAGCATGTGTTTTATTTATTTCTTTTCATCTTATCAATATTAATAATTTTGTTGATCGTCTTTTCCTCCCTTTTTTCCCACCCTTAAATGGAGACGCTTTTTAGAGCCTACGTTTCAAACTAAACTCTCTTTCATATTAATAATAATAATAACAAAATGTATATTTCTCTCTGGCTAGAATAAAGAACATTCTCGTTTTTATTTGTTTACGCCTTGCAGCTATAGCTTGATTAAAAGACGGTAGTAGATACAGTACCTTTTAGGAGTTGGTGTAGTTTTTCGCTGACGCTCATTGCTCCAGTAAGAAACTTTTTCTCCTAGAAAAGACAAAACAAAACTTCTGCTTTTGTGTTTCGATAAAAAAAAGAAAAAGAAAGACGTTTACAATTTTTGTGCAATGCCGAATTAGAGCGCAGCTCTTGAGGAGGAGGAGGGGAGGCTACGGAGGGGAGAGTTTCCCCTCCGTACCCTCCCCTCTCCCTCCTCAGCGGGGAAATTTAGAGGGAACATTTCCCCGCCAAATTTAGCAAAGAAAGTTTCACGCAGCGGAACAATTTTTCCGGGTTGAGTGGGGTCACGTGTGACGTCACGTGGAGCCGTGTTTCCTATTTCCCGTGTTTCCTATAATGACGTCACGCGCGACGTCACGTGTGACGTCACGAGGGTATACCGTCGTGACAGATAAGTCAATACCACAATTTGTTTTCTTAAAACGCTACAATTTTTCAATTTTTTAAAATTTCTTTAGATGTAAAAAAAACTTTATTTTTTCTAATTTTTGTTCATAATTGTATTTTATTTTCTTTCTCTAGTCTCATTTCCCCAGTCCTGCTTTTCTTTATAGCTTTTCACAAGAAAAAATAATATGTATATACAGTGAAACCCGTTTAGAACGAACCCACGTACAGCGATTTATTGTCGATATCGAACTCACAGAAAAATTAAATAAAAATGTATGTAAACAGTACTTTTTATAACGAACAACATAATGGCTATATCGAACTTTTCCCTCCGGGAAGGCTTCCAAAACGCGCAAACAATCGTCTTCTAGCCTGTCCCTTCCCTCAAAAAAGAAGTATAGAAAGAAAAAAAATTTCAAATGCTCAAGTTGCGAACAAAATTGAGCGCAGAGAAGCGATTCAGAAGAGGAGAAAGCTGAAAAATACACTGCACGCACGGAACACACACACACACACACACACACACACACACACACACACACACACACACACACACACACACACACACACACACAAAAAAAAAACTTCTCATCTCAAAGGTTTGCTCACGAAGAAAAGCGATTCAGAAGGGGAGATAAGCTAAAAAAACAAAATCTGCACGCATGCAAAAAAAAAAAAAAAAGTTTTAGCGCGGGCTTACAAGGCAAAAGTGAAGAGGTGAGGACGAGAGGGAAGCTCTCGCCTTACAACGAACACATCGTGGAAGTTCGTTGTAAATGGTTTTTGCTATATCGAACTACTTGCTATATCGAACTGATCGTAGTGTTTCTTGCTGTTCGTTATAAACGGGTTTGACTGTATATATATATTCCTTTTTTTTAGTTTCCTTGTCTTCACAGAAACCTTCCTCCTCCTTTTCTATCACAAAAAAAAAGTCCAGGTTTGTTTTCCTGTTTTACATAAAACAAAAAAACAAAAAAACGCCAGTTGATAGTAGCGCTTTGTTCTGTCCTGTTCTTCTACTTGTCCGTGTCTTTTGCGCTCTTGTCCTCTATAATGCATTACCAACTAGCCCAGCAGTTAATTCTGATGCGTAATGTCCTATTGCAAGTGAATACGAACGCGAAAGAAGCTAACACTAGAAAAGTAATGTTCTATTGAAAGAAAACTTTCTGACCGGATGAATCGATCAATCAATCTGTCACGTTTAAAAAAACGCATCGAGTGAATAGGCACCATTGTATAGCTTTAATAATATAAATCAATTTAATATGATTTAAATCAAATAAATCTAATTGATTTCATAATAAAAAAATCACGATTGTTTTTCCGTTTGGTACGTTGATTATCAATCCAAATCAATGTGCACTAGCTTCGGCTATTGTCTTTATGTATGTACGACTGCAGGGCGATTGTGCTCTGACCAATAGTTGGTGACATGTTAAGAGTCCCATGGGAAACTTCTCGCACCCCTTTCCACCGTCTTTCTCGACACTTCAGTGCGGCATAAAGGTAATTACAATTAGCCGCCACTATATACAGGCGAAGTACTCCGTGGATCTGTCTTCACTCATCGCAAATGCCGGCGGCGATGGTCTACCTGAGCGCCGCCGTCGATGCTGCAAATCCTCCGGACTCCTCCGCAGCACTTGATGCTCCAGAGCGCCCAGAGGAGGGAGATCTCATGAGGTTCGCAGGCAAACTCGGCTCGTGCTACAGCCATGAGGAAGCTTAATCCGCTCCTG
Source organism: Ixodes scapularis (assembly GCF_016920785.2). Classification (NCBI taxonomy): domain Eukaryota; kingdom Metazoa; phylum Arthropoda; class Arachnida; order Ixodida; family Ixodidae; genus Ixodes; species Ixodes scapularis. The sequence continues at coordinate 73,912,305 of NW_024609880.1, read as the reverse complement.
CGAGTGACGGCGCTTTTATGAGTTCACAGCGTACGGCCGTGCGGTGTACGTGATAGTCAACGGCAACTTGAGAACGATACGGTGACAGAATAAAAACGTCAGGCAGGTCTTTCAACGTCCCACTTCTAGCGCGAGCTTCATAGCTTGGGTCATAGACTCCTCTGTACTCACAAAGCCTGGAAGTTCGACAACGCAGCCCAGTCGCAGATTTGAAGCGCGAGGATCTGGTAGCACAGGGCATCAAAGAGCCATTTCTCGAGGAACCATGGACGTCAGCGCACACCGTTTGCAGCGGAGAGGACCCGAAACACACTTGTTCGCTCGGGAGAAGTGTGTTTAGGCGTCTCGCCGCAGCGGGGCGCCAGTCACGTGGCTTTCCTCATCCGATATGTCTGCCGCTCCACTTTTTCCATTTCGGCGGTGGCTTTTCGTGTCGATCTGCCAGGCTTTGCCAGTATATAGGAGACTATACTTGGGTAATACTTCGGCGTTTCGTGAGCTTCGAGCATGGGGGTGCAGTCAAAGCACGGCGGAAGGCGACGAGAGCTTGCTGGGGCTCGGGGATCCGAAAAAGGCGCCCTGCCGTTTTCCTCCAGTCAGTAATTACAAAAAAGGAGGGCCCTCTCCTGCGTAAAACTTGCGAACAACGTTGCACGTACGCGGGAAATAAACGGTGTTTACTTGAAATAAATTTAGAATACGCCAATCAGTCAACAAGCGAGTAGAACTTTAGAGTAAACGGACGTATAGTTAGTGGAGAACTAGAGATCATTGTATAGTATATCTATATATATCGTACTTTGTCCAAGTTTTCTGTTCAAAGAACACCTGCAGGGTGAGGCCGTCCCATTCTTGAGCATGTCTGCAGTTCCAAGGGTCGACGCACGGGATCTACAAAGAACGAGTTCGTTATCGATTGCGTCGCGTGGGGCAACAAAAAACATTTTTCATATTGTTATAGGTAACATGCGCGAGCATATCGTAATCATGTGTCCGGTTTATGCCTTTTCTCGGTTGGATCAGCATGGCACTGAATATTTTCAACCTTTCACCGAACTGCCCTCAGCCGGGTCTCTTTATCTTCTTGACTTGAGAGACTCACGTGGTTCTCTAGTCAGGGAGGGGGAAAAAAGAGGGGGGGGGGGGGGGCTTGATTATTCTTTTTTTTTTTTATCTTTTTTTGCCTACGCCACTGGTCTACGTTGCCCCTACTATCGTGCCCTCGCAATAAATTATAATATAATTTTGCAATCTCAAGTGCGAAAAGACAACACAAAAACTATCGGAAAATTCATATTAACCATGCATAGCAGAGTGTTTCAGACAGTCTACGTGGCGATACGAGATGCAAAGCGAAGACCTCTTGTAAACGTTTGCGCACCTCTTTCATCATCGCTTCCATCTCGTGTACGACGAAGTTGATGTCGAACCAGGCGAGAGGACTTCGCCAGCCGAATGTCGGCCATGAACCGCTTAAAGAAAAAGCTCTTCCCTGAAAAGAAAGAAAAGAAAGAAAATGCATTTTGTACTAAAGTATAAACGTTGTGAAATAAAATTACAATGTAGACAACGACTGGCACTTTAAAAACCACTCAGCGTAGTTTCTTTTTTTTTTTTTTTATGTGCCGCGTTTGCTCGTGCAGGAGGCAACAGCATCCACTTCCACGTAGATCTTGAGTGAAGAAGGCCAGCAGATGAGCGGACGCAAGTAACATTTGGACTTGGGAACATCAAAGAAATACCTAACGAAATAACAGTGAGTGTGCAGGCCACCTGGTGATTATGAATGATAATATAACACCTGAGACTGTGGTGCGGGAAAATGAGGAAACATTGAAGTCGAAGAAAAGACAAGAGTAGGAGACGTTCTCCGACTATTTCTGCTGTATTCGACTTGAAAAGTTTCCTAGTTTTCCCGCATCACACTCTCAAACGTTACTTATATATATAAAAGTTGACGCATTAAAAAAAATTGTATTTTTTTTTTTGTAAGCCAGATGTTTGGTTTTTTTAAACGCTTACCTCGCTGAAGTGAATGCTTTTGAAATCGGAGAATACACTGTAAGTCTGGATACCCAGCTCGCGCGACAGTCTGAGGATATGGTTCTGCGTAGGACCCACGTACGAGCCCCCGAGGTCTACCCAACCCACGGCAGGGTCCTGCAATAAAGAACAACAATAAGGACAACAACGGCAACGGCAACGACAACAAGAACAACGACTACAACAACAACAAAAACAACGACAACAATAACAACAACAACAAAAACGTCGAAAATGAGCCTGCTTTTGAAAATTAGCTAATTTTGCATTGCTCCCAATTGTCAGCAAATGATGACTCGTTAGTCAACGTTTGTTGAAAGCGCAGACCTAAAAAGCCAGACCCTCCCGGGTTTCTTAAGTTGTCGGCGTCCATATCCTGTTTTTTTTTTTTTTTTTTTTTTTTCTAAAGCTGCCGTACCTTTAGGATGCTGTGAGTTCGTCCCCCAACCCTTTCTCTCGCTTCCAAGACAAGAACGTCGATTCCTTTTTCTGTCAACAGCTTGGCGGCGCAGAGTCCTGCGCAAAAATCAATAAACGCGGTGCGTATTCCCAATTTACTGTTTCCAAAAGATCAGAGAAACGGGTGAGCAAGGACGATAAACGATCGTGGTTACACCCGCACCGCTATATAATACACAATTCTGCAAAGACTTTCTGAGGCGTGTTTTCTTTCTTGTTGTACGACGGTACGGTCACGCATTGGTTGTACGGAGCGCAAGTTCGTCTGCTACTTTTGCAGGGATTACGCCGAGCTCTGATTGGAACTCTGATCGAAGGATGGTGAATAGACCTCGAGGAAACATGTCTTAAGGTCTACCCACTATCCTTTAATCAGAACCAATCAGAGCTCGGCTTTCTGACGTCACCATAACCCCTGCAAAGGTAGTAGACGAACTTGCGCTCCGCATAGAAAAACTCTCGGAAGATACGTTCGAATCATACATATGCGTACAAAGCAAAACATACGGTCGAACATGCTTGAGTCGTGCCCGCAGATTATGCGGAGAGCAAGTCGTCTGCTTGTTGCGGAGGATTGTGGTGACGTCAAAACGACACCGAGTTTTGATTGGCTTTGATTGGAAGGATAGCGGGTAGACATCAATGCTAGCTGCCTTGAGGTGTACCCACTATTTCTTCAATTAGCCAATAAGAGCTCGGCGTCGTTCTGTCGTCACAGCAACTCCTGTGCGAGAAGCAGACGAACTTGCGCTTCGCATTCTGTCATCGTGTCTGCAGCTAATACCGTACATATTTTTTTGGTACGATGTAGGAGCAGTACCGCCAACATATACTTATTAAAAGTAAAATAAAGACGAAAATACCGATGTCGCGTTTGTGCTAACATTGTCGCGCACTGTATGCATACAAGTGATGACCAGCGCGACGACGAAGAATCAAGGAACTCACCTCCCATTTCACACATGTCGCGACAAGATGGCTCTCGCGCGCAACGCCCTATAAATAGGGTGTTCTTTAAATGTCCCGTATTCATACTCTGAGAGGGGGAAACGATCCTAAATTGTTCTCCGAACTTGTGCTTAAAAAAAAAAAAAAATCTAATTTTTAAAACCTCATTTTGTAAAATACAAAAACAAAAAGAAGAAAAACTAGTTTTAAGTAAGCTCAAAGGTTGGAAGTTTTCGTTAAAGCCCGACTACGCTCGATAAATAGTCGAATACATTTCAAATCAGGTTAAGATAAGAAGCTTGATTTTGTTGGTCATAATTCAGGAACTAGGTGTACACAACATTGAATAAACATGCAGATGTCATATTTGTATTCTTTCAAACCAAGTGTCATGGAAAAAAAAATTAGTAGGTGCATGTAGAACTCATAGACTAAACGTTTAATGTGGCGAACTCGTGCCGACAAACTAAAAGAGGCAAGCACCGGGCATCCTGCGTCGGCGACGGAAAGGCGACGGTTTAATAGGGCGAACTTGCGCCGACAAACTAAAGTATAAAAGTACCACGCATCCTGCGCCGGCGACAAAAGGGCAACTGTCCCGAAACATTTAAACAGTTAATTATTTTTATTTTAACGTCATCAGGTCAGGGATGTTCAGAACCAGAACACACGATGACAGACGAGAATGATCTCGAACATTCCAGAAGAGTACAGAACTATAGACGGCTTTAAACACGCGCCGGAATGAGCCGCCATTACCGACCTTCTCTTATCTTACCAAGACCCAGAGCAGTCGCGTCGGAACAAAGGGGAGGGGGCGCCCCCCTCCCCTCTTGATAGTTTAGAAATTCAATGGAAACAATACGCGAAAGGAGCCGCAAAATCAACGTCCCCCCCCCCCCCCCCCCTCCCCATCTTCTGAATAGTTCCGACGGCTTTGATGCAGAGCCACTGAAGCGGGAGTTCATAAGCCACCACAAAAGCCTATGCTTAGGAGAAGGGCACAATATAGCACCTAAAGTGGCAATAACCTGTGCCGCTGTGGTAATGATGAAATGAAGCAAACGGAGTAATTGCGAACACAAACTGAAGGTCGGTTATGGCGGCGCCCACACCCAGCTGCCTGAAAGCGTCTATAAAACGAATATCCGGGCCGAGCAGGGTTCGAGCACCGTTCCTCCACGTGGCAGCAGCATGAAGGCCCCTACGCGCAGTTGCGTTTGACGGCGTTGAGGCTGCGAGAAACCTGGACATCCCTGCTTCTTATGTGCCAAGCTATGCCTTGAATTTGATTCCACGCTTCAAACGGAGCATGCCAGTGATTCGAGTTAGTTTCTCGACGTAACGAAGTCAAACGCACTCAGACGCTGTCAAACGCAACTGTGCGTAGGATCCTTTAGTGGCCGCCTCTGCACGCGAGTGTCGAAGAAAAGGCCGATTTCGGTCAGCAGATTATAAAATTATAATAGGTGCAAGTAAATTATCTAAAAAGAACTGATAACTGAACAAGAACAGACATTTGTAAATTTCTTTTTAAACTTGCCTTACGAATGAATCGCATACGCCGATTTCGGGGCAGGGGATTACTCTCCCCAAGATTTACAACCCAGATTTAATTTTAACATTCGCCAATCACACTTTGTACAATAGGAGAGCGCTGAGCGAGGACACAAATCGACCGTATATTGTTTATTTGTGGGGGGATTTCGTTGTTGAACTGTGTACTAACAAACAGCTGAAGAAACACAGGACGTGGTCTGCTAGGTTTCTTGCTTCGTGATTCGTTTTTGGGCCTACATTGAATTATGTTGCACGAAATTAATTTTAATTAATTACTTAAAAAGGGCCGAATAATTTCCCCACGCATGTCGAACGTAGCTGCTAAAATTATCAATCATTGGAAAACAATTGGTACATTAACTAATTACAAATATACTGCGATATTGTCACTTTGAATTGCACTTAGCAGTCCGAACGCTGTAATCAATCAGCTGTTCAAGCTTTTCAAACAAGCACGCGAGGCAAAATTAATTTTAATTATTTATTGTTCAAGAAACTGTATTCATGGCTAAATAATTTTACCACGCCTTGTTGAACGTAGTTGCTAAAATTAACAATCATGGGAAAACAATTGCTACACAAATTAACTACAAAAAACATTGTGATATTTCACTTTGAGTTGTGCTAGCAGTCTCAACGTTGTAATTAATCAGCCGTTTAAACCTGCCAGACAAACACGCGAGGCCGTAGTTTTACCTGTCTTCCCGCATCTACGAACGCAACTTTCCACACAAATAAGGCCGTATTCAAAATCCGATAGCCGCACACTTACCATGAATAACGAGGCTCTTTCTGTAGTGCATGAGACTCACATATCTCCGCGTCAAACGAACTCTTCGAACGGGCCATCGCGACTCTCATCGTGGCTGACTTTTAACGAGGACATCACGGCAGAACTAGACAAAAACAGTTTATTCCCTAATTCGGGCAACCAGACCACTCTCCATCTGACTTTACACAACAAACCGCGAACGTATTGTGATTAGTACCGCAACATTGAAACGTGCGCAAACTGGCGTGAGCGACGCTGTACCCTTCAAGGTGGAGGCGAGGGCTAGTTGCCTTTCCGTGCAGCACATGGTGCTGTTTTATTTAGAGGGTCTGTAGCAATACATTGGAAATAGAATCAGGCTGATTCAGGCTCATCCGTTATATTGGTTACATACACCAACAAGCCGCCCTGACGTCCTACCTCTGCGGTGGCGTTGCTATCGCCACGGCGCATGTGCACAAGCCTCATGTCACGCGGTTCTGGGTTCTGCGCACGCGCTGCAGTGCCCGCATTTAGCGGGGGCAAACGCTGACTTGTTTGTAAACACTGCAGCGTGTCCGCCTATTCGCGGCGAGAAGTTTGGGTATCGGCGCTTGGTGGAATGTTTTCACGAACCAGATTGAGGATACTTCAACTTCTTCCGCTGGTGTAAGCACGCGCAATGCCAAGCTTTTATGCACTATGCAGATTGAAACATAACCGCGTGGGTTGCACGTGCACTACCCAGAGTGAGGATGAGTGAGGAAAACAAAAGCGCCCCTAGCGAGCTTCTCACCGCAAATATAATTCTAAGCCGCGAACGCAGCGAAGGCAGCACGCGCGGTTCCGCCGAAGCAGCCCTGAAACGACCAACTTACGGAAAATAATCTCCGGAGGAGGGGAACAAGAGGGAAAGAGGACCAACACAAATATCCAAACACAGCTAGGTGACTTGTGCGCGACCGAAAAAATCCGCCTGGTCCGGGTATCGAACCCGGGACCTCTCCATTTCCAGTGGAGCGCTCTCTAACTGAGCTAACCTGGGGTTAGACGTCAGTAGAGCAAGCAGGTTTTATCAGCTGCCTACAGTCTAACACCAACGAGGGTGAAGGCTTGCTTTTTAAGGTTATGATTATAATGAAATTAAATGCAAAAGTGCAAGCGAGCTGGACAATAATGACGAAAATAATCCCCGCGGAGAAGGGGAACAAGTGGGACAGAGGACCAACACAAATATCCAAACACAGCTAGGTGACTTGTGCGCGACCGAAAAAATCCGCCTGGTCCGGGTATCGAACCCGGGACCTCTCCATTTCCAGTGGAGCGCTCTCTAACTGAGCTAACCTGGGGTTAGACGTCAGTAGAGCAAGCAGGTTTTTATCAGCTGCCTACAGTCTAACACCAACGAGGGTGAAGGCTTGCTTTTTAAGGTTATGATTATAATGAAATTAAATGCAAAAGTGCAAGCGAGCTGGACAATAATGACGAAAATAATCCCCGCGGAGAAGGGGAACAAGTGGGACAGAGGACCAACACAAATATCCAAACACAGCTAGGTGACTTGTGCGCGACCGAAAAAATCCGCCTGGTCCGGGTATCGAACCCGGGACCTCTCCATTTCCAGTGGAGCGCTCTCTAACTGAGCTAACCTGGGGTTAGACGTCAGTAGAGCAAGCAGGTTTTATCAGCTGCCTACAGTCTAACACCAACGAGGGTGAAGGCTTGCTTTTTAAGGTTATGATTATAATGAAATTAAATGCAAAAGTGCAAGCGAGCTGGACAATAATGACGAAAATAATCCCCGCGGAGAAGGGGAACAAGTGGGACAGAGGACCAACACAAATATCCAAACACAGCTAGGTGACTTGTGCGCGACCGAAAAAATCCGCCTGGTCCGGGTATCGAACCCGGGACCTCTCCATTTCCAGTGGAGCGCTCTCTAACTGAGCTAACCTGGGGTTAGACGTCAGTAGAGCAAGCAGGTTTTTATCAGCTGCCTACAGTCTAACACCAACGAGGGTGAAGGCTTGCTTTTTAAGGTTATGATTATAATGAAATTAAATGCAAAAGTGCAAGCGAGCTGGACAATAATGACGAAAATAATCCCCGCGGAGAAGGGGAACAAGTGGGACAGAGGACCAACACAAATCTCCAAACACAGCTAGGGGATTGGTGCGCGACCGAAAAAATCCGCCTAGTGCGGGTGTTGAACCCGATACCTCTTGTCCAGCTCGCTTGCACTTTTGGATTTAATTGCATTATAATCACTTCGGTAGCTCACCGCTTAGCCCGGCACCTACGATGACGATGCTTGTCTCGTAGGCACACTGCGGCGTCACAAACTCGGACATGTTGCGACGCAGGCACACTCTACTATCTCCGCTGCATTCGGACTGCGAAGGCGTGTAGCACAAATGCGAGCGAGTGTGCATGCCCGGCTGCGCGGATGTTGTCTAACGCTATGCACTTTACTATACAACTAAAAGAAAGATACTTAGGTAGTGGTGGACACCTGAAAGCTGTCGACAGGGTCGGAGCGATCACGTGCGCTTTTGTTTGGCATTTTCTGGGGCGCCATAAAACACCGTGAAACTTCTCGGGTCAGTCGTGGCACGCCTAATGTTTGTTTGATTGTTTGTTTTTCTTTTCTTTCCCAATTTATATTTTCTTTTCTATGTTTGCGCTAACTTAACCTTTCGCTGCGGAATGGTGCGCAGTACTTGTGCAGCCCTTGAGGAAATATGTATTTTTACAAATATATTTTTTTGTATAATTTTGCCACATGCAAGTTCAGCGGCCTCGATTTAGTCTCTTATCTGATAGATGCCCCATATAGTTTTGACGCCGGAAATGTATGGTTTGCGCATGCAGCTTTCATATACAACTGGAAACAGCTTTTACCATGGTTCCGCAAAGCTTTATTTGTGCAGGGAACCGGCCCACTCGCCACCGAAAAACTTGTCAAGGCAGAGCTGGTAACAGCGGCCCTCTGAATTTAGGCCATATCGTCGCAGGAAAACTCGGCACTGCTCGACACTCTATATGGCTTTTTTTTCACATAATTACACACAAAACAAATCTTGAGATTGTTGTTGGCCCTGTTGCGCTATGAACTTGAACACGAACTCTTGTGCTATGAACACGAACTGTGCTACAAAAATGAGGTGCGGAAAATCGTGCTGGCTCAAGTTCCACCACTCCAGAGGGTCAAATAAATTCAGTCTTCTCGATCTACTTGTAGGTCAGTGGCGTAGCCAGGAATTTTTTTCGGGGAGAAAGGGGGGGGGGGGGGGGGCGGGGGGCTGAGATGGCTGGGATGTTCATGACTTGGGGTAAGAAGGGGGGGGGGGGGAAGGGGAGTGGGGGGTGAAAGTTTATATATTGTAGGGTCGGCTGGATTTCGGGGGGGGGGGGGGGGAAGCTGAAGCCTCACCCCTCACCCCCCCCCCCCCCCCCCCCTCCGCGGCAAGGCCCTTGTTTTAGGTGAAGAAGCTGCTTGCAGGCTTCTAATTTGTTGTGGCTTTTACGTTTTGGGTTTTCTTGGCATAAAGAAAGTTTTCCGCTCTTTCCTGCCACACAGGAACACGCTTTCCCGGGAAGACTGATGCTGCTCCATTCTTTACTTTTTCTAGAGACAGCATTTCTGGCGAGATAGAAAGTTCTAAAGCGATCTTTGTTGAGAATCAAATCTTTCTTGACGTAGAGAACAATTTTCTCCCCAATGGGCGCCTATTATCTAAGAGGTTAGTTTGCTGATGTACTTCATAGTATCACTCACTTGTTCACTCTACACTGAGTTAAAACAGTTCGTGTTCACAAAGCCAACAACAATCGCAAGATTTTCTTTTTGTATAATTATGTGAAAAACGTTTTAGAGTGTCGTGCAGTGCCCAGTGCTCCTGCGACGAAATGACCTAGATCTAGAAAGCCTGTGTTACCAGTTGTCCTGCGACAAGTGACGACGTGCTTTTGCAGCAATGCTGGGCTGCAACAGTGTGGAAGAGCTACGCTATATCCTTACCGGAACACAGTTCCGGTGACGAACGTCGACACGCTCGTAACACAATTACACAAGCTCAATAACACAATAATTATACTCAAAATAAAAATAGGTATAATACATGTATAAATAAATATGTATTTCGTTTCCAATTCAAAGGTGGTAACTGATTGTTTCAGATATTAACTAATCCTATAACAAAACCGAAGTAAATTAACATTTTTCGGGAAAAATATTACACGTCGTGTTTTACAAAAAGTGATCCAACGAGTTATCCCTGTCCTGTATTCGGAATGACAAGAATTCGTCCTACTAGATAACCTGTGATAAGCTGGTCTACCGGACGAGTTCACATATGACCAGTTGGCCTTTGATGGCTGGGCTTGTGACGAGCTCTCCTAGATCTACTTGTGCAACATGAAGTCTCGATGTCAGTTGCCATTGTTGAAAGCTGTTCTTACAGTTCCGCCACATGTTGCAGGGGGGCAGGGGAAGTGGCCGCACGAGGATGATGATAATGACGATGAAACAACAACAACAACAACAACAACAATAAACAACAACAGTATTTGAAATACAGGCACAAGTCTGGAACGCCCAGCTCTGATTGGAAAGTTTAGTGGGTAGACCTTAAGCTAGCCGCCTTTGCCTCCCCTTCACTCGTCGAACGCTTTCGAATGCGAAGGCCCAACGCCGGATGCCTGCGTTCCGCGTTCTAACACGTTCGACGAGTGCTAGTGGGGACGAAAGGCAGCTAGCTTTAGGTCTACCCACTAATCGTTCCAATCAGGGCTCGGCGTCCTCGTCCCCGGGCACTCTCGTCTGCCCCTCAGTTTCTCGGCGCACAGACCTAATGTTAAACTACCTCAAGGAAAATTCTGAGAATGTAATTCCACGCGCCGCACGCCGCTCGCCTTCCCCGTATAAAAGATTCAAAGTAAATAACCAAAATAAGGCGTTGCTGAACGCGCGTGCAAGATGCCATTTGTTTTAGGTTTTTGCTTTAGAACAGTTGCTAGTGCAGACGCCAGCACTCGGAGCGCGCGTAAACTACGCTCGCAGCATGCCCCTTGGTGCTTGAGTAATTTAGCAATAGTCCTCCTGCGTTGCCCACGAGAGGCGCTGCGAAAAAGCACTTGTAAGGATTTGTTTTGGGTAGTACCAACGAGGTAGAGGGCCTTAAAGCAAAGCTAATGGGCATTCCTGTACTCAATGTATTTATGAAGTAATATTTAGCGCTTAATGCCATAAATACTAAGAAAAAAAGAACACTGTAACTGTTAGAATCTATTTCTAATGTTGGAATCATCGCGACATTTTATTCTTTTAGAAACAGTGGATAATACAATAAGAATGTATTACAGCGCTCGAGAGCTCACCACTTAGTCCGGCACCTATGATGACCACAGCGCTCTTCCGGACGCAGGGGACCTCTTTTGTGTTGGTCGTTGGAAGCATGATAGTCCCAAAGTAGTCTTCCGCTCCGGGGACTTCAAGCGGTTACGATGAAATGAGCGGTGCTGTCGCTCTGGTGCCAATTAGTGTTCAGCGCGCTTGGCAGGATAGTGCTGGTACCAGCTGTTCGGCATTTACTATCCTCTGAATTTTTCAATATCGCAGACTTGCTCTTTTTTTATGCGTGTGCGAGAGCTTTGCCCGATGAGTTGGGGCAAATAATAATTTAGTGTTTTCGTTTTCAATTTAGTTTTCACTTGTACTGCGATATTGTTTCACCAGCCAATTCATCAGCAAGTCAACCGACACGGCCAAACAAAGTAGTGATGCTGATAGTGATAATATTCTGCTCTCGGTCTCTTCTTACTTACAGTCTTCGAAGCGGAGTTCGCATTCGTTAAAAAGTACTACGTGTGTCTGTGTTTTATTTTAAATGTGGTAGCAGTTTTAAAAACATAATAATAGTTCCTCTTTAACATTCTATTTATCGTATTATTTGCGGCTGAACTTGTCGAAACATACCTCCTGTCTTCAAAATGCCGCGTGCTTAACGAAAAATCAAGCCTAATATTTTCTCGCGAGAACTAACAGAAATAAGATCGATATCGTGTTGATCACTGTAAATGGGTATTTTTTTTAAAGAACACCACGTTTAGGACAGTTAAGGTTATGTTTAGGTTTACATATTTAAATTGTTGAGTTGTCAATAATAAACATGGCAATTTACTTTTAAATCGTGTAAAAAACTAATTATTCAAAGACGTAAAAAAGTATAATTATTGATTAGAACGAAACTAGAAATCATATTTATGGTAAATATTTTATTTCTCCAGTTTTTGACTTCAAAGGGACGGCGAAGATGGCTTTTGAAATTCGGGCAGTAATCTCAGGTGGCACATTTCAGTTGTTTCGCCAGGCTCAGATATCTATAGCACGGCAAGAAGACTTTGTACATATGGTTTTTGGAACTGCAGAGAAAAGGCACATGACAACAAACATGTTTTTTTTTATTAAAAATGCCTTGTTTTTTCTTTTTTTTTACAAAAGCTAGAACTTTGTCTTTCTGAAGTTTAAGGGGGGAGTTTAAGCGGCGACGACAATAACAATGTGGCTCGTGAAACGAGCCACGTTAGCAGCGCGCGCCGCGTGGGCACTCGCAGCACTCCAGGCTGGCTAGTTCGAGAGGGATCATCGATACCAGCCGGCTCCTTTGATCAACGGCAGAGCTCCCGGACCATCTACTACCCCTTCCAGGCGTGTAAATAAATGAAGGGGCCAATTTGACCACTTAAAACCCATTTACTCACTGGGAGGATGAGTAGGGCGTGGAAAGTCCTGGGCGCCATCAACTGATAAAAACACCAAAGAAGAAAAAAGAAATTAAAAAGAGTGATCAGAAAAAACACGCCCTTTGTTTCTGATGCAGTCGCACACTACGGTCATAATATAACTAAGTAAATACAAAAATATCTATAGCACGGTAAGAAGACTTTGTACATATGATTTTCGGAACTACAACAGAAAATACATACCACCACGAACATGTTTTTTTTTTTTTTTTTTTTTACAAAACTATTTTTTTACAGTAATCATGGTTTGGATGATACCTTTTGTGGCAAAGCTATGATATAAATTATATATTTAGTCAATCTTAGACAACGCGTATTCGACAAGTTATGATTGTCTACATTGTTATTTTCAATTAAAGTAATTGAAAAATAACTTTGAACATGTACTACCGAAAATCCTAAAAGTTCCTATTTCAACATAAATTATCTCGTAAAGGCTCTCTTTTTTTCTGTTTCTTTTTTTTGTTGTAAAACTTCCTTGGTATGGTCTATATATATCCAATAAATATCACGTCATATATGGTTTCGACATGGCGACGAGATGTTTTGGTGACGCCACCTCGCGGGCGCCTTCCTGTGACGGAGCCGGTGGGATGCGAGCAGGCGACGCGCTATGTCAAAGCACGGAGTGGCTAGGTTAGTTCGCATCGATGCCGATTAAAAACTGTTTATTTATTAAAGAAACGTGTATGACGTTTCTGTGACTGATGTTTCTAATGAATAACAGAGGCTCAAAGTTGCTTTTTATAATAAAAAAAAAAACAAAAAAAACTTCAGATTGTTCAAAAACAAGCCTGGAGTTTCACATTACAGCTTGCGCGGCGTGCGTCAGGAATATTCACAGCCTCTGATTCTTGTTTCTACCAATCTATGCAGGTTGCTGTAGAAAAAGGTCTTGCATTCACCAAAGTCAATGACGTGCTGTCTTAGCTGTGCACGCGAGCACAGTTGTGGTGCAAAGCACCGCACACTTGTTTTAGCTACATTGAGCTTGCCGATATTGACGCTTCTATCCAAATGTGACTCCAGAGTTGCTGCCGAGCAAACGATCGTCAGAAACTGACGCTTAGCTCCTCCCGAACCGAATACGTGGGAAGGAATACGTGGCAAACAAGGAAAGCAGAAATGTACACAAATTCTTAAATTGTTGTTCATGGCCCGGCAAATTCAGGCGATTGATTAATTTGTTCTATCCATTTTTTTACTAAAAATTATTTACAAATTTTATTGCTCGCTGGGAAGCGCATCACGCATTATGGTTTGCAAAATGAAACATACAAACGGTAGTAATTTATAGCAGGTGTACACCTCATTTTTTGGGACGGTCACCAACGTTTTAAATTTAAGACTTCGACCGGGGGAGGACATCTCGCACGCTTCGCGTCGTTCAAGTGAATAAGCAGGGATGTAATGAAAACAACTCCGGAAGCCACCGCTTTTTTCTGCCAGTTATTTTGAGAAAATGTACTGGTTTATAAAATTCAAGAAGGAATCACCTTGAAAGTAGTAAGATACCAGCAGTCACAAAACACAATGAAACCAACAGCATACACAGAGTCGCTTTCACTGAAGTGCTCGCTACACACGCGAAAGGTTCTCAAATTTCGCTTTCCTAATTTAAATTTGATAGAACATTCCTTTCTCAGTTTTATTTGGACCAAATCATAATTTAAAAAAAAAATAAACACTTTCTTCGTCCTGTTAGGTGATGTAGCGGGGTAAAGCGCTGGGCATTCTATTTTTATCATCCAGATTTTTTTACTGGTGTAGAGAACAGCACACCACCAACCGAGCGCTTCGACAACTAAGCACCAAAATGTTAACCATTTTGTTCTTAGCCCGAGACTGAGGCAGGAAAAGAGGAAAGTTTCGAAGTAGAAGAAAATGAACAGTCGAGGAACTTTCGAAACTTTCCTCTTTTCCTGCCTCAGTCTCGGGCTAAGAACAAAATGGTTAACATCCACCAGCTCGCCTGCGCAATCACTACATTATCACCAAAATGTGTTTGTTTGCACGACTTTGCACGTTTTCAAGATTTAATAAAATGTCATACTACAAACATCACTTCACCAAATAAACACAACGCGTGAAACAGGCACGAAACCAGCTGACGAGCCGAGTGGTCGAAGATCTGCGCGTTCTGTCCCAGTCTGTCCTACCCGTGACGTCACAAACGATGATGATGACAATGATGACAATTGAAGCGCCCCCTGTAGCTCGCGCAGGCCGCCAATAACGCCGCGTGCATTTGAAAAAGACGATTTATATTATACTCTCAGGCTTGTTTTTCTGCCTAATTATAAAATATTTGTACACGCACCTATTTACTCGCTGAGAGCGTGAGTAGCTTGCGGAGAGGCCTGGGCGCCATCAACTGATAAAAAAAAACAAATAACAAACCAAAAATCCAGAATAATTATCATTAAAAAAAACACCCCCTTCGTTTTCGAGGTTGTCAGGAACAATGGTCATAGTATGACGAAGTACATACAAAAATTATGAACACTCTAAATGCATAATTGATAAAAAAAAAAAAAAAAAAACTTTCTACATTCAAGTTTGTCATAGATGATTTCAGAGGCGAAGCATTGGCTGATTTACAACCGATATCTATCCGACGGAATCAAAATATATGGCTCCCAGAATTGTACAAATTGTTGGCACTATAGACAACTATTTCTATAAAATATTTGAGTTTGCAACCATTTGAGTTCTGTCTGTTACGTGCTGTAAACGTTGGTGACAAAACACAGAGTGGGTAATAAAAATGTTGTGAAGAACACAAAACACAGGGACAGACAAGACGCCTAGTCCGTCCCTGTGTTTTGTGTTCTTCCCATTATTTATATTATCCTCACCAGAACGCTCTCCATTTTAAGCAAAACGGGGGTTGTCGCTCTGATGCAGTCTTAACTATTTTCCTCTATTTAAAATTATTTGTGATTTGGTTCCCTTCATACATTGGGTCGTAACATTCAAAACCTTTTTAGCAAAACACATAATGTCAACCGGACAAGCGTGAAGGATCTTATCTAAAGACCCAGTGCGAAGATGGTGTTTCTAAAAATACATCACACAAATAGATAAATCGCGCGTACAATTAGCTTGCAATATTAAACTGCAATAGTGCAGTTGCAATCTTAGCATTGCTGCCCAAATGATAACCCCGCTACCTTGAATGTCTTCTCAAGGGTTCAGCTAAGCTTGAATATTTTGCTTCTTTCTTTTTCTTTCTAGAGTTTTGAGTGGCCTATAAAATGTTTCGTGAAGTGAAGACTGTGGGGACGATCGCCTTGTCTCAGAATGTGACACTGGAAGAGCAGGAGAAAGAAAGGGGGAGAAAGAGAGAGGGAGAGAGGGGGTTGGAGGAGGGATTTTTCGAAACTAAATCGAATAACCTACTATTCGAAACCGTATTTTTCTAAAACAACAGCTCGAGCACAACGAGTAGCCATTGCTCTTTGAGAACGCGATTTGTAATGCACCGAGAATGTGAGGCAGATAAGTGGACGCTTGGACGTTAGAACGGCGAACTCTGATTGGAACGATTAGTGGGTAGACCTAAAGCTAGCTGGCCTTCGTGTCCACTGCTCTTGTCAAGCGCGTTCGAATGCGAGAGCCAAACGCCAGGCGCCGGCCTTTCCGCGTTCTAACGCGTTCGACGAGTGCTGTAGAGACCAAGGCTGCCAGGTTTAGACATACACACTAACCGTTCCAATCAAAGCTCGGAGTTCTGATGTCCCCGTGCGCTCTCGTCTCCTCCTCTCTCTCAAACTTCTCAACGCATAAACCCGTTTTGTCTTTCTTTTTTCTTTTTACATAAGTGTGGCGAAGATGCAGGGAGGTAAATATTTGAATAAAAGTTTTATTAACAAAATTGGAAAAAGAGTAAAACAATATTTGTTTTTAAGAAACCCCAGAGAGCGTGCGCTTTTCAAAAGCAAAAAAAGAAAAAAAAAATCCGCACAGATATTTAAGATTCTTTACGTGCGGGAATGCGAAAGCATGATAGTCTCTTTGTATATATGTTTTCGATTGTTTTTTTTTTTGACATGCATTAAAGTTCTTTCTGCTGATTCGGTGTGTATGTTTGCGAATACTTGGGCCACAGACCGGAAACATTCAGACCATTTTGCTGTAGAACAAATAATTTCATTTCAAGCTATGCGATCGTTTGTCTAATGGTAGGTCTGTCGCGATTATGTAGATTTCTGTTGCGGCATGGACTTCGTCATCAGAGGCATATACCGGATATACCGGGTGTTTGTGAGAAATCAGAACCCGGCTTTTCGCACCGCAATAAATAAACTAGACACTGCGGGGAGCCCCGACGCCGTCAAAACGTAGCCCCAGCCATTCCAGCAAGATACCAGGATGTCAACACTAACCATTACCGGAATAAAAAGTTAGAGGTAAAAAACTGTTTTCGCCTAGGAAAATACGCCGACCGTAAAAAGCAGCAAAAAAAAAAAAAAAAAAAAGCCTGTTTGCGATTGCATTTCAAAGATGGCGCCACTTGTCCTCCAAACTTTCCGCGCTCCCCCGCTTGACTAATCTGAACGACTGGCGGCAAAATTAAAATGCCTGAGAAAAGTATCGTATCTTCGCTCCCCACTTTGTCGGCTACTATTAGAAGGAAACAAAACAAAATAAAATATCTGAAATGGTAGTCAATCGTTTTTTTTTGTTTTTTTTTTATAAAAACGTGTCCCGATAAATACCGAAGCAGACGTTGTCTGCTTCTCTCTTCACGAACGCCGACAGTGATTTACGCGCACCTGCATTGATTGTTCATATTCAGTTTTATTTTACTACCAACTGGTACTCCTTATGCGGCAGTTAACGCAAAAGCAACGAAGTCAGGTCGTACTTTGGTACACCGAACTGAGGAGCTCCAAAAAGGTCAAGCGCAAGTTTTCTTGGAGTACGGCTTACAGCCACCTTCGAAGTCGGTGATCTAGGTGGGGGCCCGGCGCTTTGCAGAAGAATATAGCGTAAAAAACAAAAAAACACACGTCCTCCAGGTTCTTCCCACCAACAAGCGTTTCTATATAAAGTTCTTTTAGCTCTTGGCGAACCCACCCGCCCAACCAGACGCCCAACTGCTCTCTAGCGCCATCTCTCGAGTTTCAACACAAGCGAGGAGATCAGTCAAGTGAGACGTCATGCTGGGAAATCAGTGGTAGGTTTGAAGACGTAATGCAATTTATGAGACTGTTTGGAATGCTGCCCTATTTGAGCAATTGTGTCCAATTTGAGCCAATAACGATAAATAAATATTTGGAACAAGAAAAAGTGTAGATCATATCCTTATTTGTCACTTTCCCAAACATCCTGAGAGATGGGATTTGCTCGTGCCTGTAGAAATAAAATAAAAATATGCGACATGCAGAATTTTTTAAATGGGATTGCACCCTCCTTTTGCAGCAATTGCCGTTATTTTCAACTAGAAAGTGCAAAAGTTACCCTTTCGCTCGTCTGACCACTACAACTGTGACCAAGCGTCTAGAAGGGACTGCTTCGATTTCTTCTGAAATTATACGAAACAAATATCAAGTGCAAGTTAATGAAGACATTTAAGGGCTGTTTATACTCCGACGTTGAGCGCAGTGAACGCAGCGTAGCGCAGAACGCGCGCCTTTCATTGGCTGGCAACCAGGAACTCGATATCTGCGACCAATCAGTAGGTGTGCTCGCTGCGCTACGCCGCGCCCGTCGACGTTACGTTGGAGTATAAACGTACCTTTACTTTATAAGCGGTAGAACTCCCTGAAGCGGAGGCCCTAGTTTTGTGTTTGCTTCACTGCATCAGTTAGTCCCACAGCACTAAAAATCAGCTTTTATTAAGCGCCCACCTGCCACCGCAAATATTGCCACAAATACTTTTAGAAAAATGACGAGAGCAATCTTTTAGGCTGACCATACTACTCTCAACCGTACTCCAAATAACTACAATGTGCAATACAAGCACAAACAAATTGCAGCGATCTATAGCTATCAAGTTCATGAAATCCACGAAATAGAATAATTAAGAAGCGATCGGTTCAATTTGTTTAGAAGATGCACTCCCGAAACAGTCGTTTCGGGAGTGAAGAATTCCTATTTCTTAAAAAAAATATTCATGGTAAATTTTGCTGGAAGAGTGAATTCGTTTATTGGTCACGTGACGTCACTCTCCCCGATAAATTTAGCGGGCAAATGGATGGACGAACAAAGGAACTTGGGCGGACAGACATTTTTTTTTAATGAGGGACTTTCATTAAGAGTTATTCTATGATTTAGAACAATAATATAGTAATCAACAGTAAAAAAATGCGTTATCATTGGTTTTTTCTCACCCAGGCCTTCTCATCTTTTCCCTTTCGTTTTGGACCCCTTGCCATTCGTTTATCACCGTCTTCCCATGGTTTATTAATGTCTTTCCTCATTCCTTTCCGCTGCACTCTTCCGTCGCCTTGCCTTTGCGGCAGCAGCAAAAAGACGCTTACGGTTTTCACCTGTCTCAACCTGACGTCACCGACGCGTGGCTTCGGCTTTCTTTCGTTGTCGCTCTCGGATACGGTCGGCCATATCCCTCGTGGAAAGAACCACATCCATCGCCGGAACGGCTACTGAGCTGGGCCGCATTCCAAAGTGGCGCGGTGCCTGCTCGTCTCTGGCTCCGCGCCAGGTGCGCGGCGCTCGTATTAGTCCGAAACGCTGACGTCAGCACGCGTCACCCTCTCCCTTTCTCTAAGCCGCCGTGGTAAGACTTTGAATGTGTTAACACGATACCTCCTCACCACCACACTCACCTCGCGACGTCATGCACAGCGCTGACAAACGGACGCACTGACCGACTGACACCGGCGAGTTTCCGTGAAAACGAGCGTACTAATGCAAACGCAATAAAAAAATTGTGATTCTTCGAAATGATCAATGTGACATTTCGCTAAAATTATGTTAAAAGCCGTCCACCACTGCAGGTCTAAATCAGCCGCCGGTGAGTGACACGGTCCTGTGACGGCTGCGGCAATGAAGGCCGTGGGGTGTGCAGGACAGCTGTAGAATTAGCTTTCCGGTAGACAAGCTGGTAGGCAACTCCCCTCGTCGCTTACGGCAAGAGGCCGAGATCTCTGAGCATAACATTGCAATAGACAGCCACGTTCCTGGTTGCTAAATTCGGTAGCTTATATTCACGATTCGCCTGAGCGAAGACTAAACACACTACAGCCGGTGACAGGTTAAGAGTGTAGGACAGGCTCCTGCCACAAGGCCCTCGATTTTTTTTTACTCTAGCACAGCGAACGCGAGAGAGGAAGCGAGTCTCTTCTACCCTCCTCTCCAGCGTTTCTTCTGCTAAAATTAAGAGTGGAGGACTTTCTGGGACGAGCTTGTCTTGCACTCTTAAGGCCTGTTCACATATACACCGGAGCGCTAAGTTAGCGCTAGGTGAACGCTCCAAGGAGCGCTCATGTGGCGCTTCCTGGCGCGTGACTTAGTTCTAACACAGCGCGCAACTAGCGCTTCCGTAGCGCCTTGTTAGCGCTCCAGTAGTGCCTTGTTAGCGCTTCAGTAGCGCCTTGTTAGCGCTTCAGTAGCGCCGTGTTAGCGCTTCTGTAGCGCTTTTTGTACCGCGGTGCTGCGGATTAGCACGTGCACTGCGGTTCCGGTTCCTGGGGTTGGGTGTGCATCAGCAGCACCAGGGCGGACATGTGGGATGCTGAAATAGAAATGCGACAAATGCTCGTATACATACGCGATTAGTGCATATGTGCGTGGACGGCTTAACGCCCAGAAAAGCCTTCTGGGTGCTCGAAATCTTTCGCCACCGAGATACCGACGGGTACTTGGTGAACCTTGTTCCTAGGCTGAGGGACCGAGACACAGAGCTCTTTCGAATGGGGTTATATTTAACTGGGTGTCTTTGAAACCAGGGTCACGCATATCGAATAGAAAGCGATGAGGTCGTACCCAATCAATTATTCGCTCCATGTTCCTGGATCGCCTCCCCGACCTTGGAAAGCGGCTCTTTTACTTTTTCTTCTTTCAATACCAAAGGAAAAAAAAACAACAACAAAGGAATCGCCGTGCCCGCGCTGTTCCGCAGCAGCAACCATGGCACAAGGAGCGTGAAAGCGCTATAACAAAGCGCTTCTGTAGCGCTAACAGAGAGCTAATGGTCCGTTCACACGGTGCATTTTTCTCGCGCATCTAGTGTCGCGAAATGTAGTTTCGCAAAATGGTTGCGCCGTCTGAACGAGTCCGAGAAGGAAGCGCATCTAAAAAAAGTTGCGCGCACACCTCGCTTCTGGAGCGAGCTTTTGCTGAAACTTTGCCGAGTCCTGTCAATCACGCTGAGGGCACCGCCAATGGCCACTCAGAAACACTCTCATGTGGCCTTCGAGGGCGGAGCGAGCTGTTTGAGAAGACCACTTCACTGCCGGTGTTGTAGCGGAGCCAAATCCGAAAAAAAACCGAAACCACGAACGATGGATACTGCCGGCGCTTCCGCAAGCACGTTAAGCACCACTGAAGGAAAAGTGAGTAGCATATCGGAAAAAAATCCAGCGATGGACAAAGACAATTAGCGGGAGTTGGCGAGATTAGAATAGTGCTCATAGCGTTGTTGTCACGACGATACCGCTGGATAAACCATCGAGTAAACCAAGTTTGTTTTGTTTACAAGCGAACGTGAAACCATCTGCGCTCTCTGAAACAGTTGGCACAGTAAACTCGGGCAGACATGGGCGCAGAGAAGTAACCAGATTGGGCACGTAGCGTTTCTGTGAATACCATGTGCATTGATGGGAGCTTTGGCAATGAATTGGCTGCGTACGGGCTCGGCGCCGGCACATGTCCTGCACGTATAGGTTGCCGCCTCAATCGGCTAAGCGCACACGCGAGATCGCTCCAAGTAGTGCAGTATGTGAGAAAAAAAAAAAAATTAAAGTGAATTGACTGCATAAAATGCGCAAAGCAGGTCCCCAGATAAATAGCGATCTGATTCGGAGCTCACTCAAAACGGTGCTTCGGTGTGTGTTGTTGTTGCACGTGAAGCGGTACGTGTGAACGAGCACATTTCCCGAAACTTGAGTGTCGCGAAACTGTTGCGTGCCTAAAAGATGCATCGTGTGAACAGACCTTAAGAAAGCGCTTCTGTAGCGCTAAGAGAGCGCTAACAAAGCGCTTCTGAAGCGCTAACAGAGTGCTAATGAAGCGCTAGCCGAGCGCTACATCACGCGCTAGGAAGAGCCCCATTAGCGCTCCTTCGAGCGCTCACGTAGCGCTAACTTAGCGCTTCGCTGTATGTGTGAACCGGCCTTTAGCCTTTCACCGACTATAGCTAAGCATAAAGAGTACGTCACACCGGCCATGAATAGATGGCTGCACGGTAGTGGCCCTTTGTATCGGTTGATAGCTTGCGCCACCTAGACTAGAAACGATTACAACCGTCCTCTTTAAATTTCAATCTCAACTCCGCCTCTCCGTAAATTTTCTGATCCATAAAGTTTCTGTAATAACAGGCTTTTCTAGACCTTTACCGCCAATCTTCCAACCTCCCTTGTGCCATTGTAATCAGTGTAATTCATATTGATGCGTGGCAACAGGGTTGACATATGCCAGCGGCTAGCTTCAGGAAAGACAGAAGCTGTAGCAACAAATATTCCTCCCTTTGCCCTTTAAAGTAACAAGCGGAAAGACAAAACCAGAGTAACAACCAACAACGCCCGTCGCACTGACTTTAAAGTCAGGATGACAATCAAGAACCACATCTCTCCCCAGCAACGCATGCGAAGCTCATTTGAACAAACGAACAACGGCCACGAGTTTTGGGGGCGGATACACTGAAGTAACGTGACACAAACAGACAAATTAACAATGAGGCAGCACCAGAAAGGGATGTACCTTGCTGCAGTAATCTTGGCACAACCGGGCCAGCAACGTTATTGTTGCGTTAAAAATTCGGGAATATTAAGGAAAATCGGGAGAATAAGAAAATTGGAGAGGCACTATGAATATTCGGGGGAAAATTGTGGGAATACGGGAGAATTAAGGAGACACTCGTTTCATTTCTATTTGCTTCACCACTGTCAATACCGGAGGGTGCAAAAAAGAAAGAAGGAAGAATTTTTGTGCGTATATTGGCACATTTTTAAGGTGCAGAATTAAATTAAACTATGAATTTTAATAGTAATATTAAAGCCGGTATTTTAATTGAACCATGCGTCCCCCAAGTAAGTCAAAGTTCTTTTTTTTTTTTTAATTTTCAATAACTGAAATTTTCGATTTAAAAGTTCTCTCACAAAATCTTTTTTTTTTCGATCCAATATCCACTTAATTTTTAATTTCTTTTTTTAAATAAATTTGTTTAAATCCAGGTTAAGAGCAGCTGCGAGTTCTAATGAAATGATGGCTTTCCCTCACAATACAATCAGTTGTGACGGAGTATGGCGCAAAAGGATGTTGTACTAAAAACTGCCGTTCCACATAGCTTGCAGATTTGGGGTTGTAGCTTCCGTTATTATTTTATTTGTGCTTCCATGACCATGATCTCAAATGCGTGCTGGAAATCCAAAACCTTCGCCGTCGGCCGATGTCAAAAAAAAAAAAAAAAAAAAAAGTCTGCTTTCCCGCACTAATGATATATTTGTGGCAAAGTATGATTACGGGGGATGTTGTAAAAAACATTTGCAGTTCAATGGCGAGTTGAACCGCGTCTATACTTTGTTTCATACTTAGCGTGCAACGCTGTCAAAGCTAGTGGTGCGAGCATGGGGCTTCATCTCGTTGATCATTTGCACGCGTTCTCGTGCAAACAAAACCATAGATGAAGCCACGCGCTCGCGCCAGTTGCTTTGACAGCGTTGCACGCTAAGTAAGAAACCGAGTATACTACCGAATTAGGCTTGGAACTCAGACTTACTCATGTATTTTGCATTGTTTCGAAGTTCGAAATGCATCAGTCTCCAAACTAACTTGAACTTAAAAATCCTACATAATTATATTGAGAACTCGGGAACGATTGAGAAATCAGCTTCAATGGAATGCGTATAGTTGCGTCAAAGTGTGGCCACACGGGACGACCTGTGAAACGCTGCAGAAACATCTTCAGTTTAATGTTGCAATTAATTGACTCCGACCATTTCACAGCAATTAGACACTCTCTCCAACCACGGTGAGAAAAGAGACACGAGTCCGAACAAGGCCAGCCAAGGCGGCACAAGATTGCTCGTGCTTCACGCATCACCCGGCAAGAGCGCTGTCGGCTTGAGCTTTCGCGCCGGCGCGGGAGCGCGCCGCGCGGTCTTGTAGACGCGTACACGAGTAAGGACAGCCCCACGATTGTTTCTCATTGGCCTCGTACGTGCTGCGCCATCTCAAGGGCGTGTTTCCGAAAGGCCAGCGAACTTCCGCCACACCTGCGCCGTGGTGAGGCGGAGCCCGCTCAGACACCTCTCTCTTCTTCCACCGTGGCCCCAACTCGAATGTTCGCCAAGGCATTCGCTGATTTTACATGGATGCAACCGTAGCGCATCAACCTAGTTCCCATCTTCCTTTCTCTGCTGACCAATTATATATTCAGCGCACCTCACTTCGATGCCCTAGGGTTGCATCCATGCACATCTCCCGTAAGACTAGGTGGAAAAAGAAGAAAGTGGAGATGGGGCGCGTGTGGTTGGTCTCTTTTCGATTCGATGCGCTAATATTGTATTCATGTAAACAACAATTTCTTGTAATTGAGCCCAGAGAGAGGTTTCACGCAGTGTTCGTGTTCCATTTATGCGCCGCCTTCGACTGTCCTCACCGAAGGGTGATCTCCAGAACTACGTCAAAATCGTGGCCGTCTTCACTATGTCAGCAAACTTTGCAAAAGAGATACAGAAGAAAGTAGTCCGCTTCTTTCAAATTAAGCTGAAACATAGAAGCTTCTGATTCAGTGACTTTGCGCGCGAATATACTCTGGTCACACTTGTACCAGCATGCTTTTACGTAGCACGTAAACTTCAAACGCAACATCGTTTCATGGCCTCTCTAAAACCACGTCAGTCTCTAATTTGTCATTGGGTTAACATTTTTGCTTAATACCGAAAAGCCAACCGCTGCAGTAAACAGAGAAATGCGGATCCCATATAACCATATATATAGCCAACCGCTGCAGTAAACAGAGGAATGCCGGATCCCATATGACATTCTGACCAAGATGCGCGATCACGTATTGGGGCACGGCTCCGTTTTCTCCAGCACTTAGTGCCCAAGTAATTCTGTTGCGTGTTTGTTTGGAACACTGTATTTGCTGGATCGCGTTTGACCGGCTCCGCCTATGAACGGGAATGTGGCCACGGTCCTCAATCTTTTTGGTAGAGTTATATTATCTCTAGCCATCATAGTAATATGGCGGACAGCGCAATAACAGCAGTCTGCGATCAGTGGCAGGCTGCCATAAAACAGCCGTGGATCTTGTACACTGTACCATGGGTGATATCTCGTGCTAGATTGAAGTTGTTCGACGAGGCAGGTTCTTGAAAACCGGCGTGAACGGTAGCCTCATCTTTGAGGACCCGGCGAAAGTTTTACGAAAGCGCAGCACCGGAGAAAAGCAGCGCAGCTCGCACCGAAAGCAGACTCCATACCGGCGTCTGCTTTCGATGATTCTTTCGATGCGTGCTGTGCTGCTTTTCCCCGGTGCTGAAAATTCGTGAAACTTTCACCGGGTCCTCAAAGATCGGGCTACCGTTCACGCCGGGTTTCAAAAACATGTTTCGTCAAACAATTTCAATCAAGCACGAAATATCACCCACGCTATTTTGATGGCAGCCTGCCACCACAACTAGCACAACGCTGTCTGCCATGGATGAATGATAGTGGCTGCAGCAGCGGTACCTTGGCTAGAGGTAATATAACTCTACCAAAAACAATGGCCGCCAGTGGCCGCATTCGCGGAGCGGGCAAACGCGATCCAGCAATTGTCACTGAGACCAGTGGTTTAGGCAGCGGGAAGCTAGCCAATCCCTGTAAGCGTCTGCTGACTCCGCTGTGCATAAGAAGTTTAGCCAATGCATCTCCACTGCAAGCTTGGGGTATTTAACGTAAGAATAAATTGGCGTCCACCTAAAATGGAGTCTGAACAAACTCCACCTGGTCTGGGATTCGATCCCGGGCCTCTCATGATAGTGGAGAGATCCCGGGATCCAAACCAAGACCAAGAAAGTTTTTGGGCGGCCACTAGTCGCGCGAGTTGTCCTCCATTTCAGGTGGAAGCCGGAGCAAGAACTCTAACACTGCTTAGAGTTACTGCCTAGGCTCCCCGTGTGCATAGGCTCCCCACTTGAGCCAGAGTTGCGCGTTTATCTGCGTAGCGCCGTCCTTCCTGCACGGCATGTTGATCCCGCTCGTCACGTGACTAAATTCGGCGAATAGCGGCGCCGCGCGTTCGAGGCTCGCGGCGCGCTCAAAAGCAGGGGAACGTACGCCGGGGCACGTGCAACGTCTACTTTCCTGCAGGACACTTGATCCGGCTTCTCACGTGATCGGATCTCGGCGAATAGCGGCGCGGTGGCACGTGGAAAACAGACGCGCAACCCTGGCTCCCGTAGGGAGCCTATTAGAGATGTGCGCGGCCAAAAGTGTCGCTATGGTCAGCTTTCCACGATTGGCCAACCCAAGGGCATATGAGCACTGTCAGATTGTCAACTTTGACGGTGTTAGTTTCGGTTTGCGATGGCTCCTAACTTCTACTGTGCTTTGTAAACACACCATCGAACTCGTCGTTGCACCCGATGGTAAGCTGCCAGAATAACAACTGGTGACGTCACGGCGAGGCAAATCGCAGTCGTGACGTCACGGAGGGAACCATAAGAGGGCGCCACCGATACATCTCGGCGTTAATAAAGGAACTCTAGCACAGCCTAGAGAGCCTAGATTGTAGGAAGCAGACTTGTACACGTTACTAAAAAAAAAGTAAGGAATTATATTTACAATTACTTGTGGCTAAATGTAACTAATTAAGTTACAATTACACTTCCATAAAATTAAGTGACCGTTACTTCAAGATGTAATTTGTTACTTTCGTGGCATTACTTTTAACCTTTCTGTCCTAGGGTACAAAACAAGACACAAGTGTTATGGAAGCGTTTATTGTTGCCGCAACTCACACTTTTATGATCTTGAGCAACATCTGGCTCTCAAAGAGTCTCATCGGACATCTTGCCTCGTTTCTATGTGAACATGAAGTCCGCTGAACTAAACTTATTTTCAGCCCACCTTTTTCCACATAGGTGCTGCGACCTTCGCAGCCAATGGGTTCGCAAGATGCCTACCCTCTCGACACCCAAAACGTCAGCTAGATCCTGTTGGCCCATTGAGACGCTATGTCCTAACTGCGGCTCCACCGAACTTCGCTTTTCTCCCCAGTGTTGGTTATCTTGGTCTCTGAAGTTGATACAAAGAAGTAGTCTTCTCTCTCTCTCTCGGCCAGAAACAAGCAAAGAAAGAGTAAAGAGACAAAAACAGAAGGCGCGCACAGATCCGTTACACCAGCTCGCGTGCACTTTGAATTTTTTCTTGGTATTTGTTTTTTAGGGGCGAAGCTCCTTAAGGTGTATCTAGTGCCACTAAATAAGCTACGCTTCAAAGTAACGTCACTTGGCCATATTGTGTCTTAAAATCATGGTTGCCAGTGATCTGAAGCTTTATCTGAAATCACTGGAAGCGCTTTTCCGCCGTCCACAAATGTTCAAACAGTTCGCGGCAGAGCAAAGCAATGTTACATAACCTTTCTAACACCAAACCGAATGCCGAGGAAGTCGCACTTTTGAATCATGACGATCGGCAGTTGCGTCTGCTCTGCATACGAGCCAAAATGGCGGCGCCCACAACAATGTCGGGGAACGGAGTGCCGATACTCTAAGCGTAGCTCATTTAGTGGCTCTAGGTGTATCCACACGACGGACCAAATTGATGTTTTGGTCCGCGGGCCGCGCATCACGTGATCTTACGTCACCGTTCTTTGAGGTCCGCCGGCGGTCCGCGGCCCGCGCTTCTGAGAAATGCCAAGCGACTTTCTCGCCCGGACCTCGACGGCGGACCGCGGCGTTTTTAGTATAATTGAAGCGCTAAGTTTGGCAACAAGCTGACTTTTGTTGTTTGGATTGGAATCCAAATCCAAAGTCGTTTTCTTTTGGCGCCAACTGTTGAAGACGAAGAAGAGGAACCTTTTGTTGTCAGACGATGCAACTTTTTACTTCATCGCGCTCATGGAGCAATTCCCCGCTCTGTGGGACAATAGTCGCGACGACTACTCAAATAATCATCTAAAGATGTCCCCATGGCTTTTCTCGGTTCACTCAAGTCCTCCTCGTCCTCAATAGTCAACGCCAGGACCACTGCGGGACAGTGTTGTACACGTTCCTCAAAAAAAGGAACGAAAGCTCGTTCCTCGTTCCTTCTGATTTTTGGAACGCGTTCCCGTTACAAGTTCCATCTGTGAGAAAGGAACTCGTTCCCGTTACAGTTTAAAAAATGGAACGTTTCGTTACATATATGTTACTTTTGTATTTTTCTAATGACCATACTTAGATAGATCAAGCAAAGCGTTTTTTTTTATCTATCCCATCAAATGGGAGTTTATATGTCGACATGGAAGGGCACCAGGAGGAGAAAACAAGCGGAATCAGGCTTTTATTTGTTCATATATTCAAGTTTAAAAATCTCAGCTTTTAACCAGATTCATGTTTGTGGTGAACGATTCAGACAAGCCAAATCTACTGTTACCCCACATTGCACGAGCGTTTTACAATAACCTCACACGTTTCAATCTAACAAAGTCCCTTGTTCAAACTTAACAGCAGTTGCTCCTCGATGTTGCTGTCCTCAAGACGAGCAAGTGAAGGAGAGGGCATGCTTTTGGAAGTTCAGTCTTGAAAACTACAAGTCCTTCTTTGTGAAGGTTGGATTCGTTGTTCAGTTTGAAGGTGGGGGACAAAGGGAGAAGGAATAAAGGTTAATTTCTGTGTATCGTTTTAGTCACCCATGTTCGGGATACAAAAGTGCGTTCGATATATAGTGACCTGTGATTTTTTTGTAACTGTAGGTCTCTTTATGAAAGTTCAGAAATGGCTGTAGTCGGCCTTAGATGTCTGGGTGTATGTGGATTTGTGGAAGCAAATAACGTAGCTAAGTTTGAAACGCCCCTCTTTGTGTCTTTTCGTGCGACTAAACGTTTTGCTTTTTGTACCGCAGTCTCAAGCACAAAAAAAAAAAAAAAGAACATTGATGCTCACTAATTTTCCAGCAACCGACTGTTACTATGCGAGGACTACACAATATAAATCCTAAGATAAGTAGCCAAAACATGAACGAGTCAAAAACAATATTTTCGTAACGATATAGCTTTTATACCTTTAAAATTTCCCTCGTAAAAATAGAATGAAAATGACCCCACTAAACAAAAAAAAAAAAAAGGAACGCCGTTACTCTTTCCGTTCCAGTAAAAATGTAACGAGTTCCCGTTCCAGTTCCAGCGATGTAAAATGGAACGGCGGCGTTCCTTCGTTCCTCCTAAAAGGAACGCGTTCCAGGAACGCCGTTCCTTGGAACGCCGTTCCGTACAACACTGCTGCGGGAAACGTCTCTTTCGTTCAACCTCCCTCTTGGCTCCTTACAAATATCCTCAAAGCAGCTCGCTGCATGCGTTTGGCGGAGTTGTGAGGTCGAGGGTTAGACCGGCCCGTTCGCTCTGTCGTCTGCTCTTTTGGTCCGCGGTGTGGATGCTCATTGCAGCCGGGCGGCCCGCGGGCCGCGCATCACGTGATCAATCGGTCCGCGGCCCGGTCCGTCGTGTGGATACACCTTTAGGGTCTAGCCTTGACCGTCCTGCGTCCGTACTCACATCGATCTTGCTGGTGCTCGTGATCGTGCTCGTGAGCTCACGTGCTCGTGTAAGGCAAAAAAAAAAAAAAAAGAAAAAAAAGAAACCTTTGCGCAGTCGAGAGGATTCGAACCTGTGCGGAGAGACACCAATGGATTTCTAGTCCATCGCCTTAACTACTCGGCCACGACTGCGAGACGAGCAGGGGGCTCTGAGATGTGGTAGTAACTCAAGAGCTGGGGATGTCATTGATGAAACGTTGCATCTAGCCGCTCGACGTCTATACGGGAGAGGGCGCCGCGGTCAAATGCTCAAATGCTTATGTAACCACGTTCCATACTACACATTCTCTTTCTGACATGGATTAAAATGAACAAAAGGCTCGGCATGCTGCGGCTCACCATCTACGCAGACAAGCACCACCAAAGGTTCGCCCCAATCAACATCATTCATCACGTGGAAATGCGGTCAATTTTTTTGTTGGAAGGAAACACTTTGAACTCGGGAGTTTGCCTAAAATTGTTTGGACGGGGAGTTCGGTTCTTAGTATCAGTATGCTTCCCTCTTTGTTGTGGTCCAGCAAACTAACAAAGTACGATTTGAAAAAAAAAAAAAAAATAGAAAAAAAAGATTTGAATTGAGGCTTTAGGTGACGTGAAGAAAGGTTTTGAACATCTAAAGAATGCCAGGACTTGCGTTTTGTAAATGCAGGTGACAGTTTAATTCTCTTACAAATATATATATATTACGATTTTTTTCTCGATATCTTTAAAGACCGACGACCAGTTCGCGCTTTCCACTTTTCCCCCGCTTTCTCCTCTCCCCCTTCTACCCTGCCCACCGTTGCCGGTTTGCTTCTCCCCCATGGTGAGAAGGATCTTCTGTAGTAAAGTGGTTAGTTGGGCAAGTTGGTAATGATTGAACATGGTTAAAATTACGCACGAATAGAAAGGAACAAAGAAGAGAGAAGAGACAAGCGCAAGCTCACAACTCGATGTTTGTAGGAAGACAAAGGAACAGCCCTCGGTATCAGCTCGAGCCGAGGCCACACTCGCACGGGGACACCCGAGCACGCGGAGGACACACACCATCAACCACACTCAAACGACTGTAGAAAGGTTATTTCCTGGCTGACACTATTTCTATTTGTGCGCAATTTTAACCATGTTCAAGGATCTTCTGCCTTGCAGAATCTCGAGTCTGGTCGTCGGCTTTTAAGCTCCCGCATTTTTCCTCCGCGAATGAAGAGAAAAATGTCACGAATTAGAATCATCCTCTTACGTAAATAAGTAAGGAAATTACTCTACAATTACTTTCTGAAATATGTAATTATTCCCTTACGAAATTACTGCTAAATGTAAGGGATCACAAGTAATTTCATTACTTGTGACGGAATACGTACCAGTCTGGTAGAGAGGGTCCATTTCAAACGGGTCGCCCTTTGCAAAGGTGCATTGGGCGACGGAGGCGGAGCCACCGTGATGAGATCGTAACTCGGATAGATTAACTAAAAGCAAAGGCCCTTGGTATGGGGCGGCAGCTTGCACCACCCAGCCTAATTTCTTTTTTTTTTTCTTCATTTTTTGCCTGTTTTGGTGCACTTTGCGGAAATTGCCTTTTTCAAACAAATATCTCTAAATCAAATACCTGCATCGGTCAATTTCAAAAGGGCGGTAGATTGCATAATGCATCCGGGGCATTACTTCTCCTGATGGTTCCATATGCTACATGTCAGAGCTTGAAGGTTTCGTTTTGTATGAGTGACTTTTAGCGTATCGAAAGCAATAAGCGCTCACGGAAGCAAGGTCTCACTTATAAGAGATTCTGATGCTACCAGGAAGGAGATCCTGCGGAAGCACATCAAGGGTCTGAAGAGGCAAGGTGCTGAATGGACTGGCTTTGTGGAATCGAAGGGCGCCCAATTGGAGCTCTCACCTGCGATTTATTGGCAATCAACATCTTCTGCCAGACTGGGTCGTCTACAGTTGAAAACGAGCGTGTTGGTTAATAGATACAAAACTTGAAAGTATAAAACAGAGAGGACGAGGACGGGAACATGTAGGACATGGTCGTCGCAGTACGAATCAGAAGAACAGCAAAATAAAATGGCGTCCTTCGAAATACTCTAATTAATTAAAGAAAATAATAATTTTTTTTTAGCCAACACTTCTGTGTGTATTTTCTCTTGTTGCTTTTTCTGTATTTTGTAGGCGGTCAAGAAGATGTCAAGCTCTGTCCATTCTTATTTTGAAAAAAAAAAAAAAAAATTATTCTACCAGACGAGAGCATTGTCTAATTAAAAAAAAAAAGAAAAGAAAACAACAGTAAAGCTTTCCGAACGTAATAAAAAAAAATATGTTAAAGCACACAGCCGCACCACCAAAACGTTCATTATACAGACGTTTATATGTTCATTATACAGACGTCGTTGCCGTCGCGTGCACAAAGACCAGTGCCTCTCGCGCCCGTTTCGGTCATTTGGCAGAGGGTTAAAAGGAGAGAGTAAGCAGAGATGGTTCCTCAGCGTCAATTGCTT
This sequence comes from Ixodes scapularis, assembly GCF_016920785.2. Classification (NCBI taxonomy): domain Eukaryota; kingdom Metazoa; phylum Arthropoda; class Arachnida; order Ixodida; family Ixodidae; genus Ixodes; species Ixodes scapularis. The sequence continues at coordinate 73,880,355 of NW_024609880.1, read as the reverse complement.
CTCTGAACATGACGGTTCAAAGCGGTGAAGCTTGGGGCGAGCCCTGCGCCCCTGCGGAGGACTGGGGATTCATTTCGACCACCTGGAGATTTTCTGAGGAGCAAGCGAAAGCTCAGTCACACGACTCCTTCCCCGCAATTAGCCTTCGTTAAATTGCGGGCACAACGGCCGGGATTCATACCCACCAAATGGGGATTTGTCTACCGGCTATTTTCCCCAGAGCCACTGCAGGCACCCAGTACCGATCTCACCACCCAGTTTGACGCCATCGCTGCCGCAATGCATCGATGGAACTTTCGTCTTTCTGCACGTGCGATAACCTCGCTGGAGCTCTGCGCGTGCACATCACGAGACGGCACGAGCCGTTTCGTGCAGTGCCGTCTGCCTCCCGTTAACTAAAGTTATGGCGGCGTCACGCATGCGCCGAACGATTGGCGAGATCGGCCTGTTGGCTCGATTCTCGTTCAGCGACTCCATCAGGCATCACAAACGCGCATAAAACATCGAGCCACTTGACTATTTCCGGACGCGTGAATTGGACAAGATCGCTCCACCCAATGCCAACTCAGCGCTCGTCAGCAGTTAATGCGCTGTATTTAGTCAGCGGGCATGACGCTACAACGAAGTATACAAACCTGGAATTCTTCAAGAGGTGCTGACTATGCGAAGAAGTAGCAATGGATACGGCTTAACCTTTCGAGGCAAGCGACTGCTAAATTAGAAGTGCCGTAGTCCCTTGTGCAGCGATATCCGACGGTCAGTTCGACAAGGTTTGCATATGTAAATTCCGACACTCTTTGAAATCAAGGTATTGCACTGGATCGAAGGGACACAAACAATGACTACAAAAAGCTTTAATTGCCGATAAATTAAAACTCGGGTTTGAAATATAAGATCCTTAAGAACGCCAGGTTTAATAAATACATGTTTTGCACGTTTTGAATAGACCAGACATCCGTTGTTCGAAATAAAGAGCGTCAAAAAGAAGTTTATGTTCTACTAGCTTGAAAATTTTGCAAACAACCAGAAAGGGCGAAAATGCTGTTCAAAAGCAGAACATGGGCATTCGATTTTTTTTAAACTGATGTCTGAAAACAACTGCACTTTGAAGTGAGCCAAGCAGAAACACTGCACCCCGTCAAGCTTCCAATTGCAAGCCTTTTGTCCAGTGTCCGCGGAACCAAACTGTTGTAATAAAGTTCTAGCTCAAGTTCTTGCCACACATTTAAATACATCACAATATACATGACATCCCAAAGGTCTAATGAACTGGGACAATGAATGCACCATCAAGAAAGCTACTCAACTGAAGAAAATAAAAAAAGATTTCTCGAACTTACAGCCTAGCACACACAACCTTCATTCAATATTACACGAGCATCATGACACAGAAAAGGCTACACTATGGTGCCTAGAACGGTGTGTTTAGCGTCCTGCCCATATCTCAAGAGTGGCTGCGAAGTAACAACACATGACGTCACAAAAGCCTGAGCGTCATGCTGTCGGATGACGGATGTCGCGATTCTGGTTGGTCGAAGAAATGCTGGCGAAAGACACCAGTGAACGCGAGTGTCGCTGTCGTCGCAGCGTCCCAACTTTTGGCTGCCGAAGCGTCGGGGGACTGTCAGGCTGGGAGGCGACCTGCAGCAAAACAGGCGTCTGCCACACGCAACACCGCTGCTGGGACGCCGCCAGGATCGCGGCCGGCGACAGCATGACGCATCTATGACGTCACCAGGCGGAAATCGAGGGACCACTTTTTGGGGGCGAGGTAAACACACCAGTCGGAAGCGCGTTCCAGGCACCATATCACTACACATCTATCACGTCGAAGGAATGTAGAGACTCACTGATTCTACTCTCTAGAGTTGACTCTCGGTTTCACGAAACAGCACTGGGCCTCAGAAGCGTACTACAGAGAGACACGATCACAAGACCTACAGGCACGTCGCTGATGAGGTACTGTTGCGTGAAAATTAAGCTAGCATTTGCACGCGTTGCCGGCCTTTCACGGTAAACGTGTCGATTGGTGACATTAAATAGTCTTAGTGTTTGGGATTATTTGTATCTGTCTTCAGAGCAGCACCGCTTTGTTGTCTTCAGATTCTTTTTGCTTTCTATTGTTGCTGTACAAGTGTTACAGTGCATAAAGAAACTATCTATGACATTTTTTGTTTTTGTTTTTCATATCTACGAAAGTGCATTTTTCCGAACTTCAAAATGGTTTGTAAGTATACTAGATATCTTGTCGTCATGCAGGAACAAAAATGTGGCTCCGGACTTTGGAAACAATCATGCTAAAAAAAAAAAAAAAGTTTCAGCCTTAGTTTCAGTCCTTTATATTATTTTTGTGTCGCAACTTTAAAAACGAACGGCACTGCGCCTGCTCTTTAGGTATGAATCTTGTATCCATTCTGCTCTTTTCTTTGTACATCGATTTTAATAAAACCCTTCTTTGTGTGTATTTTGTGTGTCCAAGATTCAGAGAAGTATTATGTTTACGCCAGCATCAAAACTCGACAACTGCACACGGGTGGCATGTGAGCTTGTCGTAAGCTGCTCTCTGAAATCATTTTATCCGGTATACGTTGTCTGGTGTTTTGCTGCCTGCAAGTCTCACCAGATCCCACCCACTTTACGTATTGCCACTCGTCAGCGGTCTCCAACCCCTCAAGTTGACGCCGCCGTGATCTAGGCTACGACATGATTGCTCTGTGATGTCATTGAAGCCGGTACAAAGCCGCAACGTTCTTCACTCTGCCACTCGTTCTTTGACTAGATTCTGCAGACGCTGTGCCAACAGCAGCTCGGGTTCGTCTCCCTCTCTCTCGAAGGAAGGAACCGACAATGGCGCCTCTCAAGGTTCGTTGTCGTCCCTGTTCTTCTGCTGCACCTTGCGCGGGTCCTCGGGAGTCCAGATTTTGGCGACCATGACGTTGCCCGTGGGCCCCTGCTTCTCCGACGACCAGGACAGGGAGTGTCCGGCCAGAGGGAGGTACGAGCCGCTCAGGACACCTGTGCGAACGGAGCGTGCACACGCGGTTTTTTGGGATTAGATATGTCACAACCACAACTGAGACAACATCGCAGCGTACTCAGACCCGCTTTTTGTTTATAAAGGGTGTCGGATATTCCTAAGCCGGATCTGAAATCGGCCAACCAAATCAGAGCCTGCACGTAGCAATCTCACATGTTCACCGAAGATGCGCTTTAGCTGTGAATTTTACATTGTGAAATTTCAAGGCGTGACTTCTTTCCTGTAATAAATGAGTCCGACAAACGTGTCGGGGTCAACGGCGGACGTGCTTGCGGACGACCGAGCGCCAACTTACGACAGGTGGAACGAGCAGATGACCAGCTCGTCAGTTGTGGGCTGAGCACGTCGTTTGCTCGCTGCGCCCATTGGTAGATGTCGCCACAAGTACAACCGTCAGTAACTCGGTTGCCACAAACACGTCCGCCATTGACTCTGACAAGATTGTTGTTTTCACTTTGCAAAGAAAAAAAAAAGAAAGAGGATACGCCTTGAAATTTCACAAGGTAAAATGCATCATTCAAACACGCCCATGGAAGCAATTTGAGATTGCTACATGCAGGCGTCGAGTTTTCTTCAAATTTTAGCTGCAGCCTCGGGATTTTTTACGCCTTATTCTTAAAAGGCGAGTTTGTGTCCAAAAGCTTCGAAGCACTGCGCATGTGGAGGAGGCCGTTTTTTGAAGACAGGATCATTTGCACGCGCACCATTCCACAGCGATTGTCACTGCCTTGGACAGACATCACAGACATCCGTAGGTGTATAGCGAAACGATGTATAGAAAACAGTCACGCAGCCTGCCTACTGTTAATATATTTAGCTCTTTTTCTACTTTATAGTTTATGTCTTTGTTGATGTCAAAAAAAGCGACACAACGTAAAAAAAAAAACGCTCTGTGCTTTTCAAGAAGTGGCAGAATGGCACCACAAAATATCACAAAAACAGTGTCCTTATCTACTGCTATAGGCAATAACTGAGGGGGCACGAACGTACGCAAAGGGACATCACTACTGAATCACGTTAATAGACAATTTTAGTATAGCGTTGCTGGACCTTACTTACGCAATACGCAATAGTATAGCGTACGCTAAAAATGACCTACTCGGACCGAATTTAGTTGTGCGTTACGTTTTCGAGTGAACACCGCGCATGATCTTGGTTAAATTTGCTAGAGTCGTAGAATTCCGCGTGCTTATAGCGCAACCATGCTCTTGGAAAGAAATATTGAGAAATGAAAACGTGTCCAATCATTTTATTTCAAATTAAACCAAGCCACAGCTGCCTCGTCAAGCGCGCTTTTCTGCGGGGTACAGAGGCTACGAGGTGTGCGTAGCCAAATTCGATCACAGAGCATCCGTCACTCGTCCCGTGGAAACGGCACCTTTTATCGATGCTATCGCGGAATGAAATTCATGACCTTGATGTCCAGTGCATAGCGAGAACTTCGGCGATTTCTTTTAGAGTCGTTCGTCCGTCGGTGATGAACTCTGGGAATAGGCTTAGCGTTGAGCAGATCGCAGCGTCGACGCACATTCCTAGCGGCGAACATTTTCACTGTGCACTCCTTTAGCTGCACGGCGATCTGATTCGACCGCGGTAAGTCCCAGAAAGAATCGCCAAGCTGAACACCACGCAATTTCACGTAACACAGAACTTCGAAAACACCACGTCGCCCTTGCTGCGCCAGTCGAGGTAACCGCCATCTTGAAACTGACGCTCCCGTTGGGTCCGAGATCTCTCGAGAGCGTCCCGCAAGGCCCGCTAGCCAGCAACGCAAAATCCCCAGCGTTGCGTGCGTACGCAATACGCTAGCCTAGGGTGCCTAGCGGAGCGGCGGAAACATGTAGGCACCCTACGCTAGCCCTTTTATTGCGTTCTACGCATGCGCACTCACGACCCGCAATTTCCTTGCGTACGCAAAGCTATTGAGGAGTTTCAGCGAATATAGGGGGCGCTCCGCTCGATCCAACATGGCGGACAAGAGGGGGATAGATTTGCGACGCCCGTAGACCGGTAGCGTATAAATTAAACAAACCGTGTCGTTCTCTGTTTATTGCCGTGTGCGAGACGATCATCACTTCAACCACGACCTACCGTGATGCTACAAATGAAGTGTTCAAGCCAGTCGAAGGCAAGAAATCTTGCCATAGTCAAGATAGGTGTGCAAGTGTTCGACGTGAGCTCTCACGTTGGTGCAGCTGTCGTCAAGTTGAACCGAATGTACGCGGGTCCAAAGAAAGGTATTTATCAACAATGTTCGCGCGTTGAAACTATGACGCATACTTCATCTAAAACTAAAATTATCGGTCTGCGGCTACAAACATTTTCGTTGACTTTGCTTAGATGATGTAACCATTCCAGCCTCGCATTAAACGTTGTTGCGAACTCTTTGGTTGTTCTAGTTAATTGTCCTAAAAAGCGGTTGGACGGAAAGTATAACAGCTCCAGCATACAAGGGACGATTGAGGTCTTTATCCTGCGTTCTATGTATCGAAACATCGGTATCCTTGGTGTTATATTGCGATCAGCTGGTCGCCGATCGTCCTGTTTTTACGCATAATATAAACAAGCCCCGGAAGCGCCAATCTCATTTCGATGTGCTTGAGCACCCTACAAGCCTCCTTTTGGTTCTTGTGGAAAGCTTTATTGTAATAGCAATAGCCTCATCGGTCGTTCGAGTTGTATGTGCACGGTGATATCTGCTGTGTGTGATCTGCTGACAAACAAGTCTGTATTAAATGCCAGAAGGAGAACACAGGTAAAGCTTTTTTTAACTTTTCGTTTTACAAAACAGGGCAAAGATTCTAAAACAAGAGCAACCTAAGCTGATATTTGAGTGTGCTCAAGAATGAATAGCAAAAGGTGCTTATGCTAGATAGTAGATGTACACAATTGATTTTCTTTTTGCCTCTGCATTGTAAATTGGAAGATATGTATCAGCAGAAGACATGTGTCCCTTTTACAATGTCTTTTATTGGGGCAAAAATAGGTTTTCATACACAACCGAAGAGTTCGCAACACCATTTAATGCGGGGCCTGAATGGTTACATCATCTAAGCAACGTCAATGAAAAGGTTTGTAGCCGTAGACCAATAAATTTAGGTTTAGATAAAGTATGCGTCATAGTTTCAGCCTCAAACGCGCAAACATTCTTGATGTGTACCCTTTTTTGATGACAACTGCACCAGCGTGAGAGAGCCCACGTCATCCAACACTTGCACACATATCTTGGCTATGGTACGGCAAGATTTCTTGCTTGAAGTGAAGATCATCTCGCTATGACTAGCTACGACCACCCGCCGCAGCGATGCAGGCGTCAAAGGGGCGCAACGCAGTCAGTCGCCGTCACTCGACGCTGCTCGTTTGGCATTCACAGCTTTCCGCACAGGTGCTTCGTTTGTACTTGGCACCGAGTGTTATTTTCTGTGCTTGTGTGTGTGCTCGGTGGCTGGATATGGGTCTCAAGAGCAGTTCTTCAGGCTCAACAGCGTTCGCCGAAGAACTTCTGAAAAAAATGTCACACAGGAAAAAAAAGCACGAAGACACAACGCACCAGCTTGGCAGACTATGCACTGGGCGCGGAAATCAGGCCCTGTGGAATATACACCAAATGCAAACTATCTAAACAAAACAAAAACATATTAGGCTCAAATTGGCTTCTGCGGACTCTACGCCTGGACAAAGGTGCTTGTTATGCATTGTGTATTCACTGCTGTTCGTTGTGGCTTGAGACTGCCTTCTTGTAATGATGAAGAGCGGTCAACTGAACCTTGAAATAAACATATTTAAGCACATCTAGATGCGATGTCCCTTGAAGCCAGATGGCCAGGGAAAAGGTGTGCCATTACATAATTTGCCAACAGCACACCAATGGTCACGATCAAAACTCACCGAGTCAATGGGCAGTTTTCCACCCCAATATTTATTGTTGTGTAATCACCAATTTGGTCCATTAAAAACCTTGAGGCTGTAGCCTATAGCACACCCATTCTGGATCTGCAAAGCTTGTGCTGTAGACATGCATCATCACATAAACATGTTTCTTATCAATCTTGGACGTAAAACGCTAGTTATGCAACGAAATTACCATATCATCACATTTTTAGCAAACTTAATGGTCCCACCTGTTACACTTTTAGCTTTGGAAGTAAACCAATTCACAATACCACCAGTGGCATACATCGTGCCAAGCATTAGTGCCGCATGTGGCAGCAAAATGTCTTAACTAGGGAAGCAAACCTAATCGACCGTGTTGAGTAAAGCGCCTAGATACGGGAGAAATTATCAAAGAAGGTCACTCGACAGGGAAGTTTTCTCGCTGAACGAACATGGCTTTTTATTTGGCGTTCCGCAACGTAAGGCCGAAGCGTGATCGGTACAGAAGCATTTGCTTAGTAGTCGGTCGCGCGTGATAAAAAACAACAAAAAACAGGTGGATTAGATACGCGATAGATTCGCCTTTGCACGGAGTACTTCCACTTAAAATCGTGTCGACATAAAGCGACTATGGCCCACCCTTGCTAGCAGCAACCTTAACATTTATCCGTGTAGTCGTCACAGCCGTGCAACAACCGAATGCGTTGCTGCAAGCCCCTCCGCCGTCAACTTTGAGTCGCTGTTGAGTCTGAAGAACTGCTCGATGAGGTCCATATCCAGCCACTGAGCACATACACAAGCACAGGAAATAACACTCGGTTCCAAGTACAAACGAAGGACCCGGGGCGAAAAGCCCTGAATGCCAAACGATCTGCGTCGGGCGACGGCGACCGACTGCGTAGTACAAAGTCTGCGCCCCTTCGACGCCTGCATCGCTGCGGCGGGTGGTCGGGTGGTCGTAACTAGTCGTAGCAGATCGTGTCACCTCTGTTGCTCATACCGGAACACTAGAGCCGCGTAATATTCTTGCTGCCGAAGTTTATAAGTCTACGTTCGCGGCCAACGCATTCACACAAAGCCAACGCCCAGCGAACCTATCCCCCTCGTTCTCCTTCGGCGACCGGCCGCCAGGGCGGTGACACTGTCGCTAAAACTCCTCAATAGCGTACGGTCCACTAAAACTGTCTAATGCCGAAGCAGACGAAAGCAACAGCGCTATACAACGGATCAGACGCAGCCGACGCTACGAGCTGGTAGAACCAATCAGACAACATTAAAAGCGTACCATCATGGTGTTCGCCATGTTTCTGCGCGCGTTCCGTCATCGTTGAACCAAACATAAACAAAAAAGGGACTAGTGACTCGCGCTTTCGACGCTGCTTGATCGGTTCCCATAACCTCGTAGTGTCGACTTCGTTTAGTCCCTGCGCACGCGGAGTGTTCACTCCTGGTGTAAGCAAAAGCGGGCTTGTTTGTAAACACTGTGTGGGTGTATAGCATAGCCACAAAGACGACGAGCCCCATGACGATGCACTTTTGGCGCCGTCCGATTGGCTCCCTCGGATCGTATACCGTCAGGGTCTGCGCTCGGACCTACCGCAAAAAGGTACATACTCTGTTTCATACTTAGCGTGCAACGCTGTGAACGCTACTGGCGCGAGCGTGGGGCTTGATCTCGTTGATCATTTTCACGCGTTCTCGCGCAAGCAAAACCATAGATGAGGTCACGCGCTCGCGCCAGTAGCTTTGACAGCATTGCACGCTAAGTATGAAACGGAGTATAGACCTTTGTGACCTTTACAGCGCTTATCAGCCGGACGAAAAATGCTGAGTCACTGAGCTGTGGACGCATGCGCAGGGTCGGATTTACAGCAGAGCAGAGCAACAGCGCATGCCCAGAAAGCGTTCCACAGCCTAGCAGACAAAGATGGCAGCGCGCAGAAGGCGATTTTTTGCAAAGGTTAATAGCAGCGAACTCTGTTTCGCTAAAGACGAAACAAGAAACAAGTATTACACAAAGCAGTAATAAGCATTAAAACATAGTGAAAAAAAAACAATCAAAAGAAGCAGAATTATTTTTTTTTTTAAATCAGATTATGACGATAATGCAATTAATCCGAAGGTGCAAGCGAGTTGCGCAAGAATAGCGATAATAATCACTGGAAAAGGCGATTATTATCGCCTACTGTGGGATATTACATAACTGGCAAATGGACTGGACTGTGATTCACTGCGGGGACGAGGAAGAAGAGCGAGAAAATATATTAGAGAAGAATCCTCTGCTTCAGGGACAGAATCAGCGCCACTTTTCCTGAACTTCTCAACCTCAAATTTCAGCCACATTTCAAAAGATGGCGCAAGTGCGCGTCTTCTGCTACAACATAAGTCACTTTTGATATTTAAGATAATTAGGCCGCTTTAAGCAAAACTGAAATTATGAAAAGTGATTTAAATTACTACGAGAAAAGCTCTTATAAAAGAAATCGTTGTTCAAATCCTCTTCTCTCAAACAGGTTTCTTGCATACAAAGTCGAGCTTCAAAACATTCTCATGATTTAAAATTATTTTGAACAAACCTAAATATTAATTCATCCAAACCAGCCTAGTTGATCTAGCATACAATTAAAAAAGAGAGAGAGAGAGAGAGATGCTAGAATGCTATCTGAGAAAACCAAGAACGCGTGAATGAAATTCTCTGAAATTTTACCGCAATGAAGTGGTGTCTACGAAAACAAACTGCTGGCGTTGCAATTATAATCTTTATTTTTTTTAGGCTGAGTTCCCATGTTTACCAGGAGTACGCCTTTTAATGTCGTTGTTGCGTTATGACGTGAAACTGAGCTACGACACCTCAAAATCGTAAAAATATAAATTGTTGCAAAAATATCAAAAATGTAAGTGTACTAATAAAGAAGAAACGTAAATGCAGAACCACACACGTTCTTCGTCTATTCACTAAAAAAAAATTAAGAATGCGACTTGGATGCATTAGAAGTCTAAAAATTTGAAACGCGTAGAGGCATATGTCCTCGAAAATATCAAAACTTGCACTTTTTGTTACTTTTATTGTACGTTAAATTTTGATAAATGCACGTAACATTCTGCGCTAAAGCACTAATCATGAGTTGGCCATTTATTAAAAAAAAAAAAATACGTGGCACGCGCCCAGACACGGCAATAGCACCGCAAACAGGAGCGGTAGCACAGCTGCCAACGTTATTATAGTTGGGGCCGTGGGACCGCAGCCTTAAAAGAAATACACATATAAAAGCAACATACAACACACGAACGGTAATTATAAAAAAAAAATATTTTCGGCGGTACTTTTCGACGAAAATGTTTGATTAACATCATTAGCAAAACCGGTGTGATTTATATCATGATGTAAATCATGTTGATTTTTATTCTTCATCCTAATAAAAACAACTCAGGAAAGTATTCTAATAATATAGCGAATTTTTAAGAAAACAATTATTGGGGTAAAAATTGGTTATTGTTCACGCAGACTTCGAAACTTTAAAGATAATAGTGCATATTACTGAACTAAAACTTTTCTTACTCCATGAATTTTAAGGGATTTTTTGCTAGTAAAGTATTTTAGCTGTGAAGTAGGGTTGTCTTCTACGTAGAAGGTTTTCATTGCATCCAACCTTTTTAATCTATGTGGAAGGGGAACAAGCACTTTGGGTTTGAAATATAAAATCACTCTGCAACAGTGGAGTATTGAAGAAAGGTGAAGACTTAAGGTTGGTTGCAAGGCACTTAGCCTATTGGGCCACTTTCAGATGGGGGAATAGGGGAAGGAGAAAATATATTGAAAATAATATTAAGGTAAGAGAAAGCGGGGATCATATAATCACATCAGAGAATTTGAATATATTTATTTAAATACTTTCCGTACTATTAAAGGTACAAAGGCCAGTGAACATGACAAAGGCTAAGAAAATGTGCAACTGCTCACAGTGGTTCAAATCAATAAAGGGTGCTAATTTTTCGTTTATAGATAAGCTTGTTAACAACGCGGATGCCAGGAAAGTCCGAAGGTGGTTCTTTCTAAAAATGTTTTCCAGACGAATGAGTAATTTTTTGCCTGAAAATTATATTTAATATTTTGCGTCGCAAGCAGCGTGAATTGAAGACTTGACAGTGCTGAGTTATGAGTGTTTCCAGTGTGCTTCGTCCGCGCGTAACATCCAACCGACATTAACCATCACATAATCCATTTTTTGTTTTCCTTCCTCTTCTATATCTATACTGCCCTTCCCTAAAATAGGATGACGGAAGTGATCTCTTTGGGAAGAAATACCATACTTGTCAAGTATACTTCCTCTAAACAATAAAACAATACTACTAATGTGCTTAATTCCATTCGTCAGAAGCTTCTTTTAAGAATTATAAAAAAAATAGCACTGAGAGGTCAAGATGTTGAAAGCAGCCTTTAAGACTACGGTGGAAGGCATAAGGTGTGTAAAAACATCCTGACCTAACGGCTTTTCGTTACCATCGGAGTATGGAATTGCTCACTTCATGAAGGATTTCATTCCTCTAGCTCTTTAAGTTGTAATATAGGGTTTAGCACATTGCACCTTTTCATAGTCCTGGCAGAACGTACTAGAAAGAAGAAGAAATGATTAAAAACTAACAAATATAAGTAACTGAAACTGATCAACACACTAACAACGCTCAAGCGTTTCCTTTCCCACAAAACGGTTAAGAAGGCAATCACTGGAACCTGCGGAGGACCACGGCGAATGACGAAGTCGGAAAACCGCCTTCACTAATTATGTATATAAAAAAAGTCTCCCTTCTATCACCGGGAATGACGTTTCACGTGCTCAAGTCAAGCGCAATATAACATCGCAGATTTAATTTTTCCGTAAAAAGGTTTTTCTTTTCTGACCCATTCAAACGCCGGGTTTTCTTCGCATAGATTGCAGTGATCAGCTTTCTGAGCACACTGTTCAAAAGGAAGACGCACAGGCTTTTTAGTTCAAGCTTAGTGCAGGCTAGGTAGCACTTTCAGAACTTCATATGTGTGCACTTCCCTGAGATGCGCTAGAACACCTCGGTCATTCTTTATTCCGCTGAGCCATTGAGATGAGTGAGCGTTATCCGCGGCCCCAATGGTCACAGTCCCGATCCCAGAATTGCGTCTACGCCTTTCGACGTTAAAACTTGAACACCAATAGTGGTCCTTCTTGTTGACTGAGCCCATTAGAGGTAAACCAACGATTGGTGTTACGGGCGTGCGGGCCAATGTTCTCTCGGCGACTTTCGAGGGCGCAAAGGGCTGTTCACGCAGACATGTTAAGCGTGCATGGAAACTTTTGCCGTCCGATGTTGCGTTATCATTGGCTTTCTTACATTTTCGAACACTTATCTCCGGTAGCTTTTATTATAAGAACCTTGCAGGGGCGAACGCGGACTATGATTTTGCTTTCGACCCAAGAAAAGGCGTCTGCAAGCGACAGCGTGTGCTTGAAAACGTCATAACCAGCCGGCACGTTTTCCGTGCACGGTCAGCTTGTCACGTTCAGAGTGTCTGCGGAGACAGCCCTAAAGCCGCGGTCACCTCGGCTTTAAAGCGACGTGGTTGGCCGCGCACTCACCCTTATTGCACTGCACGATGACCTTCTTGACCTGTTCCTCCTGCACCTGCGTCTGGAGCGAGTCCCCGGGGTGCCGACCGGAGTCGACGAGCTCGGTGAGGAAACCGATGTAGCCGATAGCCAAGCGAAGCGTGTCCACCTTCGAGAGCCTCTTCTCGTACGGCAGCGTCGGAATGTGCGCCCTGAGCCCGTCGAAGGCGTCGTTGATGGACTGCATGCGACGGCGCTCGCGCATATTGGCCGCCTGCCGCTGGTGGGCCTGCTGCTGGACGCACCGGTGGCCCCGCTTGCGGGAGCGTCGCGGCCGGCACTCGTTCTCCTGGTCCGGGGACCCCTGGAGCAGCCGGGCGCCGCCCAGGCTCTCCAAGTGCTGCAGGAAGCCCCGGCTGAAGTCGAAGTTGTCCATGGACTTCTTTAAGACGTGTATGTCCTTCCAATGGGTCTGCAGAGACTTTGGTCTGTACACCAAACTAGTCTAACAAAACGGATGCGTTGCCATAGATCGTAGACGACGGTAGTAGTCTGTATGTTCCCCGTCTGAAGTTCGAAGCTGTCCACGGTCCTCTCCAAGACATGTGCCTATCTATGGGGCTGCTGACTCGGTCTGCGCAGACGTGCGTCTGTATGCTGTATAGTGTCCACCGAACTGTAGTCTAAGATGACCGATGCGTTGTCATATGGGCTTCTGAGAGTTGAGTAGTAGCCTGTAGATAACACCGGCTGAAGTCGAAGGTGTCCTTCCTCCGGGACGTGTGCTTCCTCTCGATGAGCCTGCAGACTCGGTCCGTATTAGCGCACACCGAACTAGTCTAGCAAAACGGATGGGCCGCCATAAATTCCTCCTCAAAAGAAAGAAGTAGCCTGGAGTTAACCCTGGCTGTGGTCGAAATTGTCCATCGACTCCTACAAGCCTTCCGATGGGTCCGCACACTCGGTATGTACACTGTATGGTGCACACCAAACTAGCCTAACAAAGTCAATGCACTGAATCGAGTGTTCTCAGAAGGGATGTAATTTGAAGACGAAGTTTTCCAATGGACTCCAATACATAAGCCTCTCGATGGGTCTGCATACTCTGTTCGTGCAGACATGCGTCGGTACTCCGTATGGTGCAAACCGATATAATCTAATAAAATAAATGTGTTGTCATCCGGGTTTCTCGCAAGTCAGTATTTGTCTGCAGTTAATCCCGGCTTAAGTCGAAGTTGAATGCGAACTATAAGACGTGTGCCTCTTGATGAGACTAGTCAAACAAAATCGATACGTTGAGGTGAAGTTTCTCAGTAGACTTCTAGCAGTTTGTAGCTTTTGAGTACACGGAAATTAAAGTTTCAAAACTGATTCCTGGAACAGCATCTACGCCTGTAAAGCTTTGTAACTTTCGGGAGAGTAGGTTTCAATTTCGCCCGAGACGAGTGAGCGATTGTTCCGGAAGCGTGGTTCGATTTTGTAATGCCAGCACTGAAGTTTATCGTGCATAAAGTGGGTCCTTCTTTGGAAGCCAATGCTCTGTCGAAGAATTATCTCTGGGAGTTGAAGAGCTGCTTTGTCCTCATTCCTGACGGAACCGAAACAGCAGAGTTTGGTGGAATTCAAGACTCGCACTTTTGCACCGCTGACTCGTCCTGAAAAGAGTACGCCACAACTTGCCGGACAACTTGAGTGTTTCGAAACTCGACAAAATCCATTCGTGTGTGACCCGCTGCTGTGTAATGAAATTCCGAACTTTCAAATGTGATCCAGCAATAAATTGACTATTCGGACAAGGACACTCAAACTAGTTCGTCCGCGGAAAGCAAATAGCGGCTGCTACCTTCCCGGAATACTGTCTCAATACTGTCTGTCCGCGAAACATCTGCGGTCAACGAAGCTTAAGGCTTCCGAAGCACCATAAAACCACCGTCAGATTACCGAAACGGTCAACTTTAAAACCGTTGGGACCTTATCGACTTGTTTCTTTGAAAATGGATTGCTTTGGGTGCTGACTCAACTATCAAAGTAGAGGATGCGGAGGAATGTATTTACACTCGACGGTGTACTCAAAGAGTCCGTACCCCAGAGTGCACAGCATCCAGGACTGTCCGACTTCAAACAGTTGTTCCACCACAGTCCCGAAATCACAGATGGTTCGTGAACACGCCGAGCATCCCTTGATCACCCGTCCTCTTGCAGTCACCGAATGTATCCGTTCGATGGGAGCTTCACTATAATCACCTGGGTTCACGGGTCCTCGCGCATCAAGTCACCAAAAAGCATCACCGCGGGATTAACACTTCTGGACTTGTTTCCGTCATTTCGGTCGGGGATCTCCGTGCCCAACAGACTGCAATGCATGTCTCCCACCCCGGATGGCTTCGATAAAATTAAACCCCCGCATATCCAACCTTCGGTATCGATCAACCGAAAGTAGAGACGCAAGTCCACGGACATTGCGGTACTTGAAGCCCCGCCCCTCGCTGTTACCGCCAGCCAATGGGAGAACGCGTCCGGTCGTCACGGCATCGACCACGGGGCGGGAGAACCGCGGTTTCAACCTCTCCCCGAGGCCCGCTTCGATGGCGGGGTCTCTCTGTTGGTCCCGAAGGGAGGAGGAAATATGAAGGCAGATGTCGGCGATCTCGAGAGAGCAGGGGCACCTGTCGCGTCTTTTGGCCCTCATGCAACGTGGACTCCGGCAGTCGATAACGTCGGCTATACGGTCGCACAATGGCGGCGGAAAACAAGGACTGTCTCCTGTTTTCTTGTATAAAAGTTAGCCAGGTGTACGGCGACTGCACGCGATTTGGGGTTCCGAAGTTCTGGACAGGTGCTGGACCCAATATCGACTGGTCGTGCGTGCAGCAAGCAGGCAGGCATCGACCGTGTCCGCAGCAATGAGCTGCTCGTGAATTGGGGGGTGGCGTGGCAAACAATTGTATACAGTGAATGACCGTAGCGAGATATTGGTGATGTCGTCGGCTTTTGAATTATGTATAGTTTTCCATACAGCTTATATGCTCGCTCGGTTTGGTGGTACACTACCGCGGAAGTATAGTTTGTAATGAATCGAAGACATGCGATTTCGCGAGGCTGTTTAAACTTAAATGCGTCATGGAGGTTTGTAGTTGTCATGAATCATTATTTTCTTATTACCAACATTGTACAACGCAATATTTTATACATTGTTCACGATATCCACATGATCTGGTGAATGAGGTCCATAGTTAAGCCCTAGAAAAATTCTTTTTTTTTTAAATTTATATACTTAATTTTTCCAGCTCTATACCCAAGCACACCGAAAGTTGGGAACCGTATTCCCCCAATAACATTAATTTAATTAAACTAGACGTTGTCACGTAATTTAGTCCTTACAACTAGTAACCACCACATTCTGACATCTAACTAATAACTACTATTGCAGCTCGTTATTTATCTTAATATCGGCATCTCAAATAGCGAATCTATTTATTGCAAACTGTAGTAATAATTGAAAACAAATTAGTCTATTCAAATGTCGGGATATCATAAATGTTATAACCTATTTCGTCATTTCGCACATTTACAAATGTGCACTTCTTAATTTAACGTCGAATTCCCCATGCCCTAATAATTCCTTAATTTAAGGTCTCCTGGCTCTAAATTACAAACATCTATTCAATCCTAAAGCTACGAAAAATAGCGTTCACTGAAGTTTTGAACCACATAATACAAATCACGAGTCTTAACACCAATGTTTTGGGGTATGCTATAGTACACTCAATTATATACATTGGGCACTAATTTAAAATTATTTTACAAAAAAAAAAAAACGAGTTATGTTATGTGAAATTTAAAAGAGGACTCAACGGGAGTGATGACGAGATAAAAAAAAAATCGACGTCAATCGCCATAATGATTATATATATATATATATATGTGTACGACGATTGTATAGACCAAACAAGCTGAATCAAAATTGCATAAGCGCAATTATACGCATTTGCAAGCGTCAACAGTTTTCAGATTTATCAAACCTACTTTCAGTCTTCTTATTTTCCAAAGCGACATTGTTTGAATCGACTAAAACTCGCTCCGATTGGTTGGACAAGCTTCCTGCGCCGTTGGCTGTCAGGCATGAAGCGAGGCATTTTGCACTCTGAATATCAGCTCTATTAATTTTATTACTTGCAGCGTCTGGAATATTTTTATCTTCTTTGTCCCTTTGGTACTGCACCACCTGTTAGTGAACTGGAACTTATTTATTCAATACCGAATAAATAAAAAAAATGATGTTGTCACAGACATCTGTTTTCTATGAAGCAATGTGTTCGTTGACCCTTTTTTTTTAATATTGGGTACAACCTGCACACATTTAAGGGTCTTTTCATTGTCGCCTCATAGAACGCACACGGCGAAAAATGAGCGTAGAAATAACGAACACGTTACAGGGAGTATTCACTGGCGGTCATAGCAGTGTGCGCGACTGCTGAGCGCGTGCTGACGGCGAACTTCCACAGTTCTTTTTCAGCGTGCGTTCCACACCATCAAGATTGCCGGTCTTAGCAGCCTATTAACGTGACCTCGCTTAGAGCACGCGCTTTAAAGAGCACCCACAAATATGGCATCCAGTCAATAGTCCCTATAAAAGATGCGCAAGCTGGATTAGAAAACTTATTTTGGACAAGTCATAACCGACGTATCACATAGACACTGCTAGAAACACCAAAAACTTAAAACACGCGGGCTTGAAGAATTTCGAGCATCATATCAACACTCCACATGGAATTAGATTGCAGCATAGCCTTATCAGATCGTAGAAGAACTAACTTCGAAGAAAAGAAAGTGAACATTCTATACGAGGTTGGATCCAAACTTTTCTGGGAACATTTGGAGCTGCGCTACACAAGTTGTTTCGGACCACATACGCAGCAATAGTGGAAATATCAGCACAGACTGCAAACCAGAGAGAGAGCGAGCATCGATTCTGCGTCAAACTTGGCAAATCTAGAACAAAGACCTTTGGAATGATTCGGCAGACTTATGACCATAAAAGTCAGTGAGGCGAGCGAGGTGTTTTGGGCGGCACTCGCCCTTCAAGAATGACAAAACATAGCTGGAAGACAAAAAAAAAAAAAAAAGTCGGGGAGGTTTTTTTATTTTTCTTCATTTTCCCGTGTTGTGTCATTCCTGTAGCGCGAGTGCCACTTAAAGCACCTCGCACACCTCTCTGCTTTTTCGCCGTAAGCCTTAAAAATCATTTCAAAAGTCTTTGTTTCAGATAGGCCAAGTCTGACGCATAATTAATGCTCGCTTTCGCTCTAGCTTGCAGTCTTTGCTGCAGTCGCCCTTGTTCTCGCGAACGTGGTCCGCAAAATTCGTGTGTAGCGCTGCCCCAAATGTTTACAGGACGACGCCCTTTGGCATGATGAGACTCAAGAGTCGCTGCCCTCGTCAGCAGCGCGCGCATCACCGTGTTGCCTCCTCTTTTTGTGTTACAAAACTATACAGGAGGAGAAATTTTTCTGGCATTTCCGAAGAAGTGAAGAGCGCGCGAGCACAGCAATGTGATCGACGCTCAATGTGCGCCGATCACACTTGACACAGCGTACATCTGTAGGTGACGAAGGCAGTCCGTAGAAAACAAACGTCTGAAAGATTGACAGCCCCGTATACGCCGGCACCGGGCGCACGCTCTGCAAATTAGACGCATCTGCTGATAAGATGCTTCTGACCTCAACCGCATGTGGACGCCCGCACCTGCGCCGTTTGCGTCTTATCCTTAAGCGTGCTCCGATAAAAGGAAATCTGCAGTTTGTTCACCTGACACAAAAAGGGCTTCCCTGCAGATAAAACCCCGATGCCCTTCGCTCGCAAGTTCGGTCGAGCAACAATCGAGAGTAATCCGTGAGGCTAGGGTTGCGGGTGCACAAAGCAATTAATATAGTGGACTCCCGAGTTGGTGGAGTGTCCTTTTTTACAGTCACTGAGGACTTCAGTAATACGAGGCGTGGATTGTCATCATCTCGCATCTTGCTTCGCAGTACCTTCTTCGGCGTCCTTCTCAGATCTAAGGCCGCAACCTTATTGGCTACTGATCGATAATAAGGTGCTCGGAATTGGCCACGCCACGTGTTTATTAAGTTGACCTTAACCATAAACGTAGAAAAATTTCCTTAGGGAGGCACCGGGTAAATTCTGGCGCTATGTAAATCCTCTGGCAAACGCCAAAAAAGATTGCAGGTGTGGAAATGCTCTCAGGTGAGCTGATGACCTCAACTCATTTTTTTTTTCGTCGGTGTTCGCTCTGGATAACGGAGTTGTGCCGAGGAGTGAAGACATAAATAATTACCCCCCGATGAACAATATTGAAGTAAATGAACAAGGAGTCCTAAACCTACTACTTAATATAGACATAAAGAAGAGTCCCAGGCCTGACGGAATCCCCAATGCATTTTTAAGAAGGTACTGTGAATGGGTTGCCAAATATTTAACCATTATTTTCCAATCATCACTCTCGGAGGGTTTGTTACCAACTGCATGGAAATGTGCTAAAATCATTCCTATACACAAAAGTGGTACTACTTCTGATGTAAGAAATTATCGCCCCATATCTCTTACCAGCACATGCTCCAAACTGCTCGAACATATCGTATCAAAACATCTTCTCAGTTATCTAGATAGCAATGATCTATTTTATCATTCGCAGCACGGGTTCAGAAAGGGCCTTTCTACTACAACCCAGCTGATCGAAACCGCTCACGAGCTAGCCCAAACAATTAATCATCGTGGTCAGACTGATATAGTATTCTTAGACTTCGCTAAGGCTTTTGATAAAGTGTCTCATCAGAAGTTATTACTAAAACTGAACAATTTGTTTAAAAACACAAGCATAACACAATGGTTTCATTCTTATCTATCTTCTCGAGTGCAGTTTGTTGAAACTGGTGGTCGTACATCAAGTTTTGCTCCGGTGCTTTCTGGGGTGCCTCAGGGAAGTGTTTTGGGTCCGCTGTTATTTCTAATCTTTATAAATGACCTCCACAATGTAATTAACGTGCCAATACGATTGTTCGCAGATGACTGCGTGATATATAATGAAATAAGAACACCCGATGATCAGGCCGAATTAAATAGAAATCTACAAAACATTAACAAATGGTGTCAAGATTGGCAAATGGTTTTAAATCCAGGAAAATCAGTCTTTATGACAGTTACGAAGAAAAAACAATTTCTGAGGTACGACAACTGTATCAACGAGCATGAGCTCGCAAGGGTAACTGAGCACTAGTACTTAGGCTTAACATTCACTTCAGATTTACGTTGGAATGCTCATATAGACATAGTGTCTGCAAAAGCCAATAGATCGCTATGGTACCTAAAAAGAGACTTTTCGTATGCCTCACCGGACGTAAAAAGCCTCGCCTATAAGATTCTTGTTAAGCCAGTCATAGAGTACGCCAAAAATAGCATTGGATCCACATACCATCACAAATGCATTTAAATTAGAAAAAGTTCAGCGCTTAGCTGCTAGGTTCATTTATAACAAATACCGGCGCGATCATTCTCCTACTGAGCTCTGTCAAATGGCTAATCTTCCAACCCTCGAGTCTAGAACGCATTTTGAGAGATTAAAATTTATTTTCTTAATTATTAATGAATGTGTAAAGATAAACAAAGATAATTATTTGCAAGTTCTTAAAGACGAACAATCAAGCCACCGGCATAGTCTATACATAAGAGAATATTCTGTGAAAAACGATTGCTTTACATTTAGTTTTTTCCCAAGAGCCGTCAGGGAATGGAGTAAACTGCCGAATGAAACGCTGACATCATCATCCATTCGACCTTCCTTCACTGCATTGAAAACGTTTTGATATTTGCGAGTAACTGAATGAGTATCGTGTGTATCGTCTTGATTACGTGCCAGCACGGGAAGTTATCTATGAAGTGTCAGCATTTTTTATGAAACCAAGCGAAATGCGAGAACTGTGTGTATTTACATGTTGTATCTTTTTGCTTTTTATCCTTTGTACCTTCCACTCCTGTAATGGCCCTGTGATAGGGCTAACAGTATCAATAAATAAATAAATAAAATAAAAATGTGTATATTTCATCGTTAGTTGATATTACCAGAATCCGATCGTTTTGGAATTACGGAATAGATCAACTCTGGTGAAGCTATTCACCAACACGCTGGCTACAAACAGGCCCGCGTTTGGCCACGTCAGGTGCGGGCACTACGCATGCGCACAAACCAGATCGAGGAGAATAAGTGAAGCGTCTGCGTGTGCGCCGTGCCGAGAACAGCGCCACCTCTGCGGCGTGACGTCGGAAAGTTGGGATGGTGTGTACACGGTTTGGCCTTAGCAAACGGAGCGATGGAAACCACGAGCCTCCACAGCGAATCAACCGTAATCCTTGAGCACTCGGATTAATACCAGAAATGAGGGAGAGAATAAGGTCACTGTGTGCCTAACGCGCAATATCTCTGAACCGTTATTTTCGACACTAAGTAAAATAAAAAGTAGCCCAATGCAAATTGCGTTTGATGAGGACCGTTATGTCCGAATCCCACGCAAATGCACCGTTGAGCAATCGAAATCGAGCCCCGAGGCAACACTCAAACAATTAAAGGAGGAGAAACGTGTACTCAATCAATCCGACATGCTTGCACGGGTTTGATTAACAATCCGAGCTCTAATCAAGCCCACACACCCAAATCCCCCCGAACGCCTTCCTAACAACCACACAAAAAAAGATGACAGGCGTTATAAATGAATCTACTTTAAAACGGTACACATCCCAAAATCAGGTAAGACCGTCGACCGAGCTCATTCCGGCAGCGGAACCGAAACTCTGAATCAGCGCTCTTCCGGCCAAACCTCGCCCCCCCCCCCCCCCCCCCCCCCCCCCAATCGCACCTCTACCCTTCCCCCTCCTTCACCCCCTTTCCCCCTCATCCTCACCGGCAGACCCCCGCAGTCGAGCTTGCGCCAATGTAACCACCCGTGTTGTGTCGGGCGTACCCTTCAGTTTACCGAGAGCATTTCACGTAAACCTTCACACGCGCATCCGCGTTATAGCTGTCCCGCCGAGATGCAGTAGTCCGTAACCACGCACGAAATTACGCACACGGGTATCCCGAACCAGCCGTTCATAGCGTTCACCCAAACGCCCCGTGGCCTCATCGCAGCACGCTAAGATTATTTTCTCTATTTTTTTCCCCTCTCAAGTTCAGTCAAGCGAGACCGTCGATTAAAACGAGCTACTGCGATTCCGCCTTTTTCAAATACTTAACAAAACAGAATACAGGATTTAAAATAAACTGCTTCATAAATAAAGAACGAGGGAGGCATGACGTAACGTTCTTCAAATGGTCCGGAGGCCCCGTCAAACTGAGCAAAAAATCAAACGAGCGACCCCAGCCTCCAATAGCGACATAGATTTTGCGGGAGCTCACGCTACTACCGTACTCCATTTTTTTTTGCGTGTTCAGCGTGGACCGCGGGAAGCATTACGAACTAACTGTCTGGGGGGGGGGGGGGGGGGGGAGCAATCAAGAGACGCTAGCGCGCAACGGAAGTTCACGTGAAACGCTGAGCGATTCTCATTGGACGGGGTGGCTCGCAGCGTTCTCTGTAGTCCACAGTAAGGTAGAACATAAAAGAGTAGAGAGTTGGAAGGGGGAGAGAAATGGGTCCTGAATTCTACTCTCTCCCTCCAATGCGCCGGGACCCCCAAAATTCAGATCCCCGATTCTGGCGAGCCCCTCTCTGGGTTGGGTTCGAGGTGTTTCTGCGTGTTTGTCGTTTCATGGTCTGCACGCTCGTTTCTTTCTTCTTCTTTTTTGTTTTGGAATGGGTGGGGAGGGGGCAAGGAAGGTTCCCGCTAAGGAGGCCTATTTGCCCAGGTGCGCTCGCCTGTTTGCTGTTGGATTCGAAGCGCGAGGCTCTAATGATAGAGGGCCGATCCACGCGTGCGCCGTGCCGCGTAACCGCGTGTTCCGGCCCGATCGACCTGAGCGGGACTCTGCTTGCTGCGTACGATTCGAGCCTCGATGATGTCTTTTTGATCGTGTATACGCGCTTGGCGGCCCACTACACTTTTAGTCGGAGGACGCGTACAAGCGTTGCTTTCTGGTTTCGTCCCCTGATTGGATCAGGTCGTGAAGACTCTGTAAACAAAAACAAATAAGTAATATTCTGCCCTTTGAAAAAAGAGATGATAGGTGAACGAACAAAAAAAAAAATCTTCAAAATCGGGACTTTTTTTATCGTTTTTTGCTAAATTAAAGAAGTTTGTATTTTTCGAACAATTCTTTAATCACGATCGAATAGCGATATGTAAAATGTTGGTAGACACTTCTCAAAACAAGTTGTTGGATTTATCGCAACTCAAGCGGAACATACTGGTAGTACGAAGAGTCAGTGCTGACACACAGGCTCCGTCTCACAAGTTGCATTTACCTCCATCGAGTGAATATATGCGCTGGAGAGCGGCTCTCGGCCTCTTTCGTAGAGTGCTCTCTTGTCCCGCCGCACTCGCGCAGGATGAACATTTTTAGAGCTATAAATGCTCAGAGTCAGAAGCGTGTCTTCGAAGCGCTTACACCTAGCTCTCGAGACAGAGCATATAGTGAAGTAATCGTACATCGAACTGTTACTTACCAGTAATATTCCATTTACTTTCTGTCGTCTGGTAATGAAATATTCGAACAAATACTTTTATGTGGGAAGTAGTCATGTTATTCGATTTATTTCTTTTTTAAGTAACGCGAAACCTGGTATGCATGAAACGGGTACGCATTGCAAGTTATCAAACTGCTGGCGACCAATTACGTGTTGAGTAGTTTTGTAATTGTTTTATGTTCATCCTTCTCATAAAACGATTTTTAGAGAATTAGGACTATAAGTAATTATACCTTTAGCTCTCTTTTCCAACCTGGTATTCAAAGCATTTTTTTGTTTTTTACATTTTCTGCGCACGTTAATCAAAATGGCATTTGCGAAATCTTAATGGGTCATGAAATGATTTTGCAACTTTTTCCTCTTTAACTTTCCTTCTCAACTCAAAACCGAAATGAGAAATCACGCGGTCGTGACGTGCCTGCAGGCACTGGTACGATAACTCCAAGCTTCGACCGTCCTTTTTAAGCACACCATGGAACTTGTCATTCTCAAGTAATGATAAGTGCCGCCAGGGCACTCATTGGCCACGAACGCAAATTCAAATATTCGTCGACGGATTGATTGTTGACGAGCGCACACGTCCGTGTGACGCAGTGCTCGTGTCCAGTGCGTGAGCTGGCGTAGGCTGACGTGCTTTGGGTACCGCGGATGTATCGCATGAAAAGGCGGAAACCTTTCGAAGCAAATAAGGTACGAAATAATCCGCTGTATTTTTTTTTTTTTTTTTTTAATTTTCGTACCAAAAAGCTTTTTCTTTTTTCATTTTTTTTTTTACTTTCTACTTTTTTTTTGTCCACTAAGCGATATGCGATTAGTATAAGATAGCAATCTAAAATTATTTGTCCAAGTCTAAAATTAATTTTATGACATTTCTAATGTAACACTAAAATTTAAAAAAAAAACATTTTTAAAAGTGCTTAGTGTTTTTTCTTTAAGGGTGCTAAGTTTTGTTTAGCACCGGGCGGGCCGCCAAAATTAAGCACATTTTTTCGGCTCTCATTGGTCCAGGAGATGACTGACGTGTGAAATGTTCGCTGTAAAATTGTTTCTCCGTGTCGTAGTAGTAGTTATATTGGCAATATTTCTATCTTTGAGAAACAAGTAATCCAGATAGATTCGATATTGCTTTCAAAAATATCCCGATATTGCCTTTCTGCTTCGGCTTCAAACGAAAACAAATACAACTGCCGGCGTTTGCGACGTAATCAAAGAGCGTAGTTCGTTGAGCTCGTTTATTTTTGTGAGTGCGAGTCGTTCTGCGTTCAACGAGGTGTTTACAACTCCTCAAACGACGTAGTTTGCAGCAGACAACTGTCGCAAGTACACGCCTTCGGAAGCGCTGTGCGGGTTCTTGTTTTCGTAGCATGACTGGCCTAGGCCTAGCGTCCTACGCCAACTATGTTGCTTGATCTGGCTTGATTTGCTGGTTTGCGCGTGTTGATGCCGACTAAGGAGGTTGGTTCCCGTAAAAGCGGTCCCGCTGCTCTTGGAATTGTGCAACTTTTGATTGAAACCATGGTTTATTATCGAGAAGGTACCTACACAGGTAAGAATTTGTGAGCCATTTGGTTGGAGGCAATCGGGCGTTCGGCTCGCATCAAGTTTGTCTAGGTATGCGACACTCTCCTGCAACAATTAAGACTCGAAGTGGCTTTTACTGGAAGTTTCTTACATCGAATTAGATATCGTGTGACCCCAATATGCAAATGTTGTGATCATTTTGAGGATGTTAATCACATCCTCTTAGAATGTCAGTGCTGCGCCAGTGAAAGGCATCGAATGAAAATTCGACTTGAACTATTGGACAGTCGTCCCTTATCTTTGGCAAAAATTTTGGGTCCTTGGGCGAACCGGAAAAACACTCAGAAGTGCACTCAACATTATCTGTGACTTTTTAAAGGACAGTGGACTTTTGTACGAATATTAAGTACAGATATATGCCATACGCCTATGGTTGTATATGTTTGCTGGTATGTGCACACGTGAGTGAGCGTGACAGTATGTAGCGGGAGTGTAAGTGATGTGCTCTATCCCAACTGAAAATTAGACAAGCAACAGGCTGACAAGGAAAGCATCAACTGCATCAACTGTATCTGTGCTGTGTTTTATAACAAATGTTCTGTGACGCTCCTTTTTTGTTTTGTGTGTGTGCGTGCGTGCGTGCGTGCGTGTGTGTATGTGTTGGTGTGGTCGTGTCAGGCCTGTGCTGTTACTCCCTACTCATTTCTTTTTTTTTTTTTAATAAATATGTTGTTAGGTCTTAATTCACATCACTTCTAAGTTTTGGAGTAGCCGGCGCCGTTTCAAGGCTGCCAAAGTCTCCATTGCACTACAGTGTTCTAGAGGGTGTACGGCAAGAGCGGCGCCCGCTTAATGGGCCGCGTGAAGACGGTCAACGTAGATGCCGCGAGTAGCGCTGGAATTCCGTGCCCTAGAAGAATTTGGGGCAGATGGCAGATGTGCGATGAGCGAAGAAGACGACGAAACTGAGGCGGTTCGCTTCTCCCAAACGTCTTTCGCAGCTATTTAGCGTGCAGCCAAAGTGATAGCGTTGCTGAACGACCTGTCAGTACTGGAAAAGGGAGGGGGTCGATATTAATCAAATTATCTCCATCATAAACACGCGGATAATAAAAGTAGAGGATAGCACACACTCTAGAGGCATTAAAAGTGCAAAGGAAAACCTACAATTTTTTCACATTAGCACTTGTTCTGCGTCGCGAAAAGCTCCAGTCGAACCACAGTTGTACACGCCGAGCAGCGCCGACGAGGCTGACGGGGGCACGTTCCTGTAGATATCCAGGAAGGACGAGACGAGCCCATGTTAGCCATGTCCGCTGGGCTCTGGACATGAAGCGCGTGTCTCGCCGGCGCTTCGTTCTTCTTTATTCAAGCCTCTTGCCACAGTTCCTAGGGCACAGAACAGCAGCGCTACGGTGTTGTCTACGCGCAAAATCTTCACACGGTGGCCGCCGCTCTCGCCACTACAACTCTCTAGAACACTGAAATAGCACCATCTATTTTCGTCTTCTCCTTCTTCTCTAGGTATGTTCCCGTCCTTTCACTTCGAAAGGTTCATATCAGGTGAGCGAACGACGTTTTAGCGAACAGCGCCATTCGAGCGAATCGACGTTTTAGCAAATAACGGGGACGCGTGTTACCACCTCCTCCTCCTCCTCCTCCTCCTCCTCCTCCTCCTCCTCCTCCTCCTCCCCCCCTCCCCTCCCCTCCCCTCCCCCCCCTCCCCTCCCTCCCCCCCCCCCCCCCCCCCGTTGCTCTTACGACGCTTCGCGGTGGCAGTTTGGGGCGGCTCATTACAAAAATGTTAATCCACCTGGCCCACCCACAAACGCCGCTATATATTCACGAAAATGTCATTTGGTGAAACGTCGGCGTTCGCTAAAACGTCATTCGATCAAGTAAGTGCCTCCCTCGAAAGGCAAGTATATCTTCTGCGACCGGGCACTCTATGTTTCCGTCGTTAAACTGCCAGGCTTTGAGTGTATAGAGGAGGCTACGGGCAGACGGACGGAGGCGAAAACGGACGCCGACGCAGCTTCCGAGTCCGCATCCCACGGGCATTGCAGACGACGATACACGCCGCGGTGAAAGAGCAGACGATGCCGGAGGCTGCCGCGCGCCTGCTCGCACGACTAACCGACGGTGTCAGACGTCAGACGCACCGGATGTCGCAAAAGGGAATTGTTAGCGTGTTCAGCCGAGCAGCTTAGTGAATCTAGTATGGACGGGGTTACTGATCTGTGAGCGGGGCTTAGAGCGTGCCGTGACCTTCTCCTAAATTACGTCTAACAACGTAAATATTGCTCAAAAAGATTTTTTTGTGGAAAAATTACAAAAAAAAAAAAAAATACCTGTCTCATCTATGGCCTATGAAAGTTCAGTGCCCTTAACTTTTGTCGCGTCCACCAGCGCGCAGTGTTTCGTGGAAGGGCGTTGTTAAATATATGAGACAGAGCCGTATATGGGGAGAGTTTGGTCAGTCTATGATCTCGCCGCCGTAACGCTCTCCTCCCGAGTGAGCCAATTAGCACGCGGCGCAGAGTGAGAGGCATGAGCGCATGCGCGTGAACTCCCGGCTGCTCCCAGCTGAGTGGGGAGGGCCGTTATTTTCGTTAATTCTCCCGGCGGAATGCGTGCGATCGGCATCTAAATCGCGATTATTTCCTTTTATATCGCTGGCTCTGGCAAGGAAATGACACTGTTATTCCTCGGTGGGTTAAAAAGCTAATAAATGAAGATTTTTCGGCGTATGGCCACAAACTTTTATTCACGCGAAAAAGAAGTCGGCCCGTAGCAGTGCTCTTCTCCGACCAGTCTCCGACAGCGTTGCTCAAAAATGGCGGTCGTCTCCTCTCCGCTCCCTTCTTTCTTTCTCGCTCCTTCGGCGCTCTCCTCCCTTTCATTTACTTTTCTCCTCTCCGGCGCCTTCGTCGCCACACCCACTGGCCAAACTCTCCCAATATACGGCTCTGATAAGAGACTGAAAGGGTCGCGCCAACATAGTTACCGCTTGCATCGTGCGTGAGTTAGAAATAACAAGAAATCCTCCTTTAGATTTTAGATTAGATCCGATATTCGTTAGAACGTCTAAGGGAAAACGTGTACCCGTCAAGCACAACACCCTTTAAGGTAAGCTCTAAACAGAGGTAAAAAAAAAATATAAAAAAAGAACTCGTTCTTTTTTTAAAGGTGGGTCGATAAGTATCACAGGTTGAACAGCACTGAATTGACCTTGCGACTTATTTACCAATGTAGACAAGCCATTATTCGCAACGAAAATTACTTTGGATATCCTTGCTTGTGCACAGTCCCGGAAACTATCTTGCGCGGGTTTTTATTTTTCATCAAACAATTAAATGATAAAAAATTCTGCAGTGCAAATTTCAATATATATATATATATATATATATATATATATATATATATATATATATATATATATATATATATATATATTGAAATTTGCACTGCAGAATTTTTTATCATTTTCAAATTTCAATATATATATATATATATATATATATATATATTGAAATTTGCACTGCAGAATTTTTTATCATTTAATTGTTTGATGAAAAATAAAAACCCGCGCTTGTGGCGTTTTGGTCCTGGGCCAGGGGTCCATTTAGGAAAGTTATTGAAGTCTGGGATAATTAAGTTGTTAATTATTTTTGCGTAATTAACTTTTTTAATATTGTGTTTAAGGGCATGGTTTAAATCAGAAAATTGCTCAGCATCATCGAAAAACACTAAATGGACAAATTTCAGGATGATAGAAGACACGCGAAGCATTTTACGGCTCTCTAAACAACCGCGCAAAATCGACGGCGCTGTCATCGCGCGACGCTGCAGAGGCTGCTGGCACTATCTCTCCATGGGGCGCGGTGCCGCCGGGGCTGAGATGCGCTCTAATAGCAAACCGAAACTTAAAAACCCGTCCATTTCGTGCGGTTTTTCAGAAAGCCGTAAAATGATTCGCGTGCCTTCTATCATTCTGCAATTTGTCGATTTAGTTTTTTTTTTTGATGATGCAGAGAAATTTTCTAATTTAAACCATGCCCTTAAACACAATATTAAAAAAGTTAATTACGCAAAAATAATTAACAACTTCATTATCCCAGACTTTAATAATTTTCCTAATGGACCCCTGGCCCAGGACCAAAACGCCACAAGCCTTTTTTCGTTGCGATGAGTAGTTTTCGCAGGAGCGATTTGGCCTGCGTTTTCTGAAACACCCTGTATGTATATATATATAGGGTGTTTTTTTTTTTAAGCTTAACATATTTGTTTAAAAAAAGCCGTGAAGGTTACACTTATGCCGCTTGTGGAGGTGAGTTATAGGGCCAGGGGGACATATTCTAGGGGGCTAATCGTAACAATTTGTCGGCTAATTAATTGAAATTCGTTAATTAACTTCTTAATTAATAAAAATAGACGTATGGTTTCAATTAGAAACTTGCTCAGCGTCATCGAGAACCACTAAATCAGTCATTTTCAGAAAGACTTTTTGCGCGTGAGAAGCGTAGTATTGTACTAAAGTTACCACTCGTGGAGCGGGTACAAGGCTGGGGCTAGATAAGAGACGGAAAAATCATGCGGGCGCCTTATCGCAACCTCTAGCTTTGTACCTGCTCCACGAGTGGTAACTTCAGTGCACTACTACGCTTCTCACGCGCTCAAAGTCTTTCTGAGAATTACTGAATTAGTGGTTTTCGATGAAACTGAGCAAGTTTCTCATTGGAACCATATGTCTATTTTCATTAATTAAAAAGTTAATTAACGAGTTTTACCTAACTATCCGACTGATCGTTACAATTAGCCCCCTATATTATGCCCCCCTGGCCGTATAACTCACCTCCACAAGTGGCATAAGTGTAACTTTCACGGCTTTTTTTAAACAAATCTGTTAAGCTTAGAAAAACACCCTATATATATTATTTAGTTATTTATTTTACAAAAATAATGAAAGCAAGAAGTGCACGTCTTCCCGGCACTTTCACATATCAGATGTAACTTCACATTCCTGGTCATAGCAACACAATATAATTTTCATGCAAGACTGTTCTACTCGCAAGATTGAGTTGCTAACATTAAAAGCAAACAGATTACACTTTAGTATAAGTATGAATATTATCCGTATAAACTCGTGAATAGAGTCAGCTAGAATATGCCTTCCATCGTAAACCGGAGACACGGAAAAATAAAAAAAACGGACAAAACAACAACAGAATATGCCCTCGATTCGCAAAAAGAAAGTGAAAGATGTTTTGTCGTTATACAATTTTGGACACAAATTTCCAGAAGCTGCACGTTCTCGTGAACACGGCCCTATCGTAAAGTACTACACCATTCAAAACGATACGTTTAATATCGCTCGTGGTTTGATAATATTAATGTCTTCATATGTTTCCTTCCAGTGCGATGAGCGTGGAGACTGCTGAGGATCCGACCTGAAGGTCTTACTTAGAGATGTTGCCCCTTCTATTGGAAATCGAATAAATTGATTCAAAAACAGGATTAACACTAAGTACTCAAGCAACCCAGTCAGGCAAGCATGCTAATACGATGTTTTATGACTAATATACTGATTTAATTACATGCAATGCTGTACAAAATTTACTGCCTTAATTCATACTCCACGCATCACATCCCTAAAACTTGATTGTGTAATCGAATGATCACAAAGTTTTAATCCCCCGGGAACATTTTACAGCTTATTTCCCCAACATCACGTCCCCTTAATCGCTTCTCTTTTCCGAGGGTACAATAAAATATTCCTCGCCATTTGAAAACAACCGAAGCGACGAAGTTCCGTCTCTTTACTCACAGTCCCACAAAGCAAACAAAAACGATCAGGTCTATCTCCCCGTGGTGAAACAATCCCTCCGCGGGATTATCTCCGGCGGTTCATTGTATCCCCATCTCGAAATTCCCTTCACGCCCTCCCGACCCAAAATCCCTTCTTTCCTTCTCTCCCGAGAGAGTACAAAGCACGCGTTGACCTCCCCTTCCGCGAACACAAAGGAAACACCGCGTGCAGTGGGTTCCGCACGTGCACGGAGCCCGGCTGCCGAGCGTGTCACGCCATTAGGGAATCATTTACCGTGTCGCCACGTGCAACCACTTATAGAACACTCCACCCTCTTCAACTCTCCCCAACTTCCCAATGTGGAGGGTGACGGGGGACAGCTCTCTTTCTCTCTCTCCCCCATCAGCAGGCGCCCTAACCTAAACTTCCAAATCCCCGGTCCAGGGAGGAAGGCGTTTCGTCGCGTTGGTGTAGGACACCCAGCCACCCAAATCTCGAACGACGGGGAAGCGTGCGTTGGGGAATTAGGGAAGGGAGCGAAGAGGCGCAAATGGGAAAGGCAGGAAAAGGCGTGGGTTGGGGAAAGCGGAGACGAGTGTGGATTCACACGTTCTCGCTTGACGAAACCGTTGATTGATGCACGTGCCGAAACATCTCCACGCGGCTCACCGTCATGTTTGTGAAACAGATGACAGGACGGTTGTTGGGTCGTGGAACCGCGACCGTGTGAATCCTGCTGTGCGCGCTTCGCCCGATCAGTCTCGATGTAACCACAGGGTGCTGTTTAATGCAGTTTTGCTGGTTGTGTGGGCGGGCCGGATCGGAATATGAACTGCGGCAAGTAAGGTCACACGATCTATGCGATCAGCACTCAGCCCGTCAATATTAGCCCGAGGCGTTTGTTGATGATGTCTTTATGTTGACGAGGACCATACGATTTTACAACTAATTCGTTTCAGAAACTCAGGTTAATAAAAAGCTGAGTTCAACAATGACGCTGTCTGAAGAAAGCTTCGCGCTAAGTTCCAAATCGCTCTGTCTATCTAACAAATAACAACTAACGCGCGTTAGTTTGACGTTCGAAAGCACACGCGAAATATCACACTACCATGGGCCATCACTAGTTAAAAACTATATTCGACTAGCGAATTGCAGAGGTGCGTTAGAAGGAAAGAGGTGACGCCATGATGCTAGCGCGTTCGAGTGACGTTGAAGTGAGCTGGGAGCAAGTCATGAAGGAAACCTAACAGCGTACCTTCTAGACAAAATGATCAGTGTCTAATGTCCACTCATACCTTCGTTGTTTCCAAATCACACACAAATATCCTGGATCCAAAGTTCTAAACTAACACCGTAACTTCTGCTCGAACCTTTTTTTTTTCCCCTCGAAAAATCATGTTAATAAATTTACACACGCACAAAAAAAAAAAATAATCAGGAGCTAGCATTTGAATATTTATTATTCAAGCTCAACTTAGAAACGTTATTTATTTAGAATAAAAAAAAAAGCAATTTAAGGTCGCAATAGACCGATGTCATCTCTGGCGATGGGAGGAGCATGTTCCGAAACTAGGAGCGCTGTCAGCCAATAGCGAGCGAAGGGTCCTCGCGCCTCCGACCGGTGGAACCGCGGAGTGATATCTCGCACGCGCGTGGCTCCTTGCCCCCGTACAGCCAGGACTACGGTTCCACCCAGCGAGCGCGGGCTCCGGCGCTCGAGAGCTGACGGCCAAATGCATCACTCCCGCAAAAAAAAAAAAAAAAAAAAAAAATCATAGTTTGTTGTTTTTGAGACGATTACTGCAGTATCATGTTCCCTCTCCGCAAAAATAACAAATTTCGACTACTCTTGTTTCAATAATCTACAAAAGCATACACATTTTGTAACACCAGCATTTGGAATCTCAACCAAATGTCGCGTTTTCATTGGTCCCATGCCGTCCTGGCTGGTGGCACAATGTTCCTCCCCTCGCCGGGGATAATTTCGCTCTTTGGTTACTTTTTAATAAGAAAATTTAATAGTAAAATAGGGAATCGTTATGATTCATGGATTTCTAGGATGCTCAGAGACCGCAGAGTGGGTTATCGCCATATTTAGGCGACCTCAGAAACCTCCTCAGGACACCTTTATTGCTTGGGACACAGCCGACCAATTCATAAAGACCACGCAGGCCTTGGTAGTGTTCTTCTTAAATGCGGAGTTGTCGAGCGCTTTAAAGATTTATAGAAGCCTGAGAATACGCTTGTGGGAATTTGAACATCCTCCCATTAGCATATCCACGTGACTGACGATTTCGTCCTATGTTTCTTTCTCTTTCCCTCCTCTTATTGTCAATACAGAGTAGCCAGCCAGAACCTACGTTCAGGTTAACCACTCTGTCCTCCCTTCGTGAACTTATATATTTCTATATTCTCAACGACCTATTTTCCCTTCCATAGTACTTTCAGAGACCGAAGACACCATAAAACAAAAGCTTTCCAATAAAACAAAGACCTTCTCTTAAACTGTACCAAAGCTGTCTTCTTATTCTTTCTTTTTCTGAATCTTCAGGAGTTTTATTTTGTGAATATTTCGACGAGTGCGTTAGAAAACGCCCAAAAGAGAGCGGAGACGAACATACGCATTGTGCGACACTTAGCCCGAACAAGCCATCGGTCGTGCATCTTGTTCTTCTATGAAATCGCAAATATTGTCATAAAAATTAAATATGCTCATGGGGAATATGCACTAATATCGACGGCATTTTTTTTTTCGCTACTATACATAAGCAACACCCTCACAAGCGCCGATGTAGTGTTTGAGCTAACGTAGACGTGAAGTGCATATGTACATCTTTGGTCTTCCTTTTAAGTTTTGCTTTCATTTTCTTTATATTTTATTCATGGTTGTTTTTTGCCCAACCCCTGTAAGCAGGTGTGGCTTGTACTTTTCTTTGTTTAATGAAAAATGTTCCGGGGACGCTATTGCCTTAAAAAATGCTTTCACAGCTGGGGGGAAAACAAACACATGAAAGCTGCTGATCAAAGTGAACGAACACATGTGAAAAATAACAAGGTAAAAATGTTTCAACAAAACTCGCGAGTATTTCTTCAACAATTCCGTTCCAGATTATACGTATAGTATATTTTCGCCCACTTATTATTAAAATTCACATACATTTCCGGTCGCAATTTACTCTCCATCGGCGCAAACTTTATAAACACGTGAAATTCTAATTGATATCTTATTGCGCTCAATTAAATCTGATATTTGGCGGTTGCTCGACTATGCAACTAACATATCCGTGCGATTGTCTCCTACCTGAAACATTCCTGTGGAACAAAAAAGTCAAAATAAAAACACAGCGGGAAACGTAAAACATGCCGTTCGTATAATGAAGGCAATGGTATGGCGTTTTGTACCTGCCACAGCTTCACAGCTGGCGAGCAAACTGTCGGGCGTTGTCGTTGGCAGTGCTGGCTTTTACGGGGTTGGCTTTTACAATGGGGGCAATTCTGCCAGGCTCTAAACGTGGTCCCTATCAGCGACGCCCGGATCCTCAGAACTCACTGTCTGAACAGTGGCTGGCATTTTCGCGACTGACGGGACGAGCAGTCACTCTTTTGTCAAACGAGCATTCTGTTCCAAGATGGCCGACCGCCCTTCCAGACACAAGATCGACCTTCATACGCACATTCTTCCAGACAAATGGCCGGACCTTAAAGAGGTACAAGTTTTATTTTTTTTTAATTTTTATAAATAGGTTAAGGTTAAAGGCGACAAATACTCTAATTTGCTTCTCTTCAGCGCGTGAAATATCGCGGTGTGGAACATGGTGCTGCTCATCAATATTTTATTAAGAAATTGTACACTCTCAAAGTCACCCGCATTTATAGGGACTCGCAATGCATTAGGAACACCAATAATCTGTCTTTGTTTAATTAATTTAGCCAATAACAAGGGAAAGCATTACTGCACCCCTGTATAAGGGTGTGTCAACATATAAGCTGCCAATCGCAATATATTAGAAAAAAGGTTTATAGAACTCTAGCCGCTTTTGCATGACGTTGTAGGGAGTTCCATCAGATCAACCTCTTCGGCGTTAATCGACACACGTGTGACAGCGCGGACAATCTCCTTCACACGTCATATTGGGACCTCGATTACAACCTCTACGGGACGACCTTGACGTTCCTTATCTGCGATGCTCGTTGGTCCAGTTATACACGACATTTCTTGACATGCACTTTTCACAACACACATCCTCCTTCTCTGACACCAGCCCCCTAACCCACAAAAAAGTACCATTCCGTGCTGTTCTTCTCACGTACACGCATGCAACACATCCGCCATGCTCATCTGGCGGTAGTTTTTTATTTATTTATTTTATTTATTTAGGAATACTACTGGCTCCAGTCAAGGAGCCATGGTAGGAGTGGGTACAAAACATGTATACAAGATGCAGATTTATAAATAAAAACTCAATTAAGTATGAATTCTAGAGCAGATACAAAATTAGCAACAGTTGTGTTAACGACGACATCATTTGGTAGCTCGTTCCATTCTTGAATTGCCCGAGGGAAGAAAGAATATCTAAAACAGTCGTTTTTGAACCTGTATTGTTTTAACGCTTTTGTGTGGTTTAGACGTGAGGACCCGGTCGATAATGGTTGTATATAGTTAGAGCTTTGAACATGAAGAGTGCCATTAAGAATATTGAACAACAATCTTAATCTATCAATTTTCGCTCTCATTTGCAACGGTTGAAGCTTCGCTCTAATAACTAACTGTGACATGCTGGAATGTATAGCGTTGGTTCTGATGTCTCGCCCAGTGGTGCTGCTGTCTAGCGACGAAAAATAGGCGCTAAATATTAAATTGTTTTTAGATTGTGCGGACTTGCGGAGTCTCGCTGGAAAAAAGGCATCCGCCCTCTTTGCTTTGAGAGTGTCTCAAGACTGCATGTATACCTATCTTTCTTCTCAAGTGCCCATTTAGAAACTTCTGAGTGCCTATGCGGAGAGCTAGTCGTCTGCTTCTTTTGGAGGAGTTGCGGTAACGTCAGAAAAACGCCGAGCTCTGGTTGGCTCTGATTAAAGGATAGTGGGTAGACCTCAAAGCAAGCTGCCTTGGGGTCTACCCAATATCCTTCAATCAGAACCAATCAGAGCTCGTCGTTCTGACGTCACCACAACCCCCGAAAAGAAGCAGACTGACTTGCGCTCTGCATACTTTCAGAGGTCGTGAAAGTAGAAGTTTCGAGTATAATCTCAGAAATATCAGAGATTCGCTGACGGTTTCCATAGACGACGTAAGTACCCCACCGATAAATAATGTAATAAGATGGTGTTGATAAGAAGCGTCTATGCTTTCATCAGCATAAAATGTTTTCTCCCCCCTCACTTATACCGTTGGGATCTGCGGCTCACCACGTATAGGTCAAGGACACCCTAAGCAGCCCAGAGCATGGCGCGTCTCCAGTGTCTTATCGCCGCTCCTCGGCCAATGAGATTGAGGCACTAGCCGATAAGAACGCAGAAGAAAAAGAAAATTCCCAAATCTGCATTTCTTCAAATATCGGTGACTATACAGGTCGTTCGCAGCGCATTCAACACTATAGGCAATGCCTTACCTAAAGGGTTAATGAATTACACCCGTAGAAATTTTGTCTTGTGTCAAGTTACACCTAAAGCCGCAATCACACTTCTAATATAACATCCAAAAGACGGTCTGAAGACACTGTCTGAAGCGTGCTTCGTGTGGTGGTTACATTGGCCGCACAAAAACTTTCTGCGGACATGTGCGGAGCAAACATGCCTTGAACATACTTTAAGCGTGTCCGCACATTATTCTCTCATCGCACCGAACACCGAGTCGTTTGTATGAGCAGCGTGACTGCGGTTCGCCGTCTCCACCAGGTGTCGTCACGGTCTATGACGATGCGCAACTGCCAGGAAGTATGCAAAGTTGAGCGGATACAAGTAGGGGCTTTGCAGCGCTACGGATATGGCGGCTGGATCACGATGGAGCCTGAATGCCGAGGGCACGCGGTCATGAAGTACGACGACGGACGCTTCTTCAGGCGGGTGGAACCCAACTGCTGGTCCCCAGAGGACAGGATAGCGGACATGGACAGAACAGGTGGGACGCGAGCTCCGATTTCAAATAAAGAAGACAGAGAACCTGTACAAAAACACCATAAACAATAACGAAATTTAGTTATTTCTCTTCTTGTCATTCCGTCAGTTCGCACATTGAGCTCGTCCCTTGGAAGATCAGGCTTTTTATCTACCCTCGTTAGAACAAAACTTAAGCCCACTATCTTTACAATCCATAATCTCTGCTGTGTCTTGCTAAGCAATGGTTCAACTTAATTTGTTTTCCTATTTCTTCATTGCAGGTGTCACAATCCAAGCGTTGTCGACAGTTCCGGTGCTCTTTAGTTACTGGGTAAGGGATCTGTCCGCATCTTTATCGCGGAAGCTTTAGCGTATACCTCCGCAATGGCGAGAAAAAACAAAAAGTAAAGACTTCGCGCTAAACTGGGGCCACCTAAAGTAACGAATTGAGCCTTGGAACCAGCGCGTTTCGTCGAGGTTTTACGCAACGGCCTTATATATATATATATTTTTTTTTTTTGCATTTATGTCAAGACAAGTTTTTGAACTATGGATTGATAACTGCTTCAACATGCTGTAACTAATCGTTTTTGTGTATCTATTTTTTTATTGAAATACATATACATATTGTGAGGGCGTTCACGAACAATTGCTTCATCAACTTCATCACTAACTGTCATCATGATCCTTATTTATTTTAAGATCACTTCATCACCCTCTTATCCTCCCGAGCTAGCGCGTTGTTCACTCTTATACCCGTGCCACACGGATATGGCAAATGTTATTCAGGGCGAATCTCATTCAAGCGCCGAATGACATTACACTTCAAGCCCGTGCTACACGTACATTTCGAATGTCATTTTGCGCCATGGTGATGATAGCGCCTGCTCTATGAAGAAAACTAATAGCAAAGTTTTTTGTAAGCTAAGTACGTTTGTTCAAGGTTATGATCTTTAAAAAGTGTCCATAGGTAGTTTTGAACAAATACTGCAGTCATTTACTTTATGTTTTTTGCGCTTCCGCTGTAATTCATTTGTTGGTGACGCTCTAGTTCCTCTAGCCGCAATAAGCCAAAGCCAAAGACTGAAGCTGACCAAAGCGAAAAGAAATGGCGCCAGTACAGTCGCGAGTGTCGGTCCATGCACCAGAGGACGGTAAACGGATGCGACGGTTTATGAGCGCCCTCTTTTATTTACGCGCTAAGCACCGTGCCGAGCAGCAAAGGCTCGAAGCCGAAGCTGAGGACGCTCACTCTCGCGTTCGTGAAATCGAAGAGCAGCTGCTCTCGAACTCCGTGGCTCTGGCTGCTGCTTTCGCTGCGCACCGCCCAGTGCACCGATCGCGTTGGCGGTATCCAAGAAACCAGAGGTGGTTTGAGGACACCCTGCCCCGCCTCGAAGGGCAGGGTGTCGTCGAACCACTTCAAACCACCTCGCTTGGCACGCCGCAGGTCACTGAGCTTGTCTCCCCAAGCTCTTATAAGAACTGTTGTTTCGTGGCCGGACCACTGGGTCTACTCTTTCGTGGCTGCTTGCAGCTCCATTGGAAGAAACTTCGAAGTTGGAACAAAACGTAACGAAACCGAGAAGAAACGCGAAAAAGATGGCGACGCAGGCGAAGTGGCTGTGTCTATTGGGTTAAAGAGTAGCCGCTTGCAATTATGTGACAAGCCGCGCTTCAAATCTAGTATAAAAGAATGCATACACAAAAACAAACTCAAATAACTTTTAGTTCGGCTGTAATTTGATTAACGTGATCACATTCAAGTTTATTTACTTGGGCCTGGGGTAGGGGCTACACATTTAGCCCGTGACCGAATGCGAATGAGTTCCGCCGAACCCCTTCGGTGGCAAATGACATATGCAGCGAATGCCATTCGTGCAGGCCGTGTACCATCGGTCAAACGACATTTGGGGCGAATGTCATTCGTTGTAAATGGCATTCGAGTTGCCTGTGTCGCACGGGTATTAGATTCCCCTTCGAGCGGTT
Source organism: Ixodes scapularis (assembly GCF_016920785.2). NCBI lineage: Eukaryota > Metazoa > Arthropoda > Arachnida > Ixodida > Ixodidae > Ixodes > Ixodes scapularis. The sequence continues at coordinate 73,841,772 of NW_024609880.1, read as the reverse complement.
GGACATTAATACCCCGTTCCTGGAGCTGCTCGTCTCGCCCTCACAGCGTGGTGGGGGTGCGGGGTACCAAAGATCTCTCTAACTTTGGCGGTAAAAGCTGCCCAGTCGGGAACCTCATCGTCGTGGTTTAGGAACCAGGTCCTAGCAACTTCTGTCAGATAGAATACGACGTTTGCTAGCTTCATGGTGTTGTCCCAGCGATTGTAATTGCTTACACGCTCGTAGCTGTCTATCCAGTCCTCAACGTCATCATGTAGACCGGCGAAGACCTTGGGGTCCCGCGGCCGACTGCGGACGGTCCATGCAGACGACGGTGGGACTGGGACTGGCAGGTTGTTGCGAAGCTCGAAGTAATATGTAGCTGGTGTCTTGATTGGCTGTTGGGGTGCTGTGAGGTTTCTTCTAATCGATTGATAATTTTTTTTTCGGATTTCAAGATCGTTAAGTTTTTCTGATGCGATGGTAGCGGTGTCAGAAGTAAAAAGTGTGGGTTCGTTTCTCTCAATGTTCAGAGGACTTAGAGAAGATTCTGGGAGAGGAGAGTGAGACAGAGCGTCAGCATCATTTGTGTGTGTGACCAGACTTGTAGAACATTGAAAAGCCATAATCCTGCAGACGTAGGGTCCACCGACCAAGTTGACCTGACAGGTTTTTAACTGTAGCAAGTCAACATAAAGTTGGGGTCACACTGCTTAGGTATACGTCATACAAAGGGCAGTCTGCATACAGATTCGAACGCGAGTCACCGCGAGATCCGTGCTTGGATTGCTGCATGGCAATGAGTTCAAAGAGAAGCGTGGCACGCAGTATTCGAACCACGGATACTGACGTGACTCGCGTTTGCAGACTGTCTTTTGTGCGATGTATAAGCAGTGTGACCCCGGCTTAAAACGTCATGATTCGAACCACGGTAAAATGTCGGTCATAGAGGTAAGGACGAAATTTGTTGATCGCCCACACCACAGCGAGGCACTCCTTTTCCGTGATTGTTTAGTTCGCTTAAGCTTTGCTAAGGGAGCGGCTCGCGTAGGCGATGACGAGTTCGACAAAAAGAAGTTGCTCGTTGTAAGAGAACTGCTCCAATGCCGGTGTCACTAACACCCAATGAGCGCCCTCGTAATATATATTTAGCGGTGTGTAAAGACCCACATAAGCGTCTGAAAATGCGCACAAACAAGGGAGTAAAAGGTATTCGCTTTTAACTGACAGTTCCATTTTTAAGGGGTTCAAGGTCACAAAAATAGCGTCTGCACTGTGACCACAGCATGCGGATATTCGATGGGAAGATAGCCGTCACAATCAACAGAATAATTATTAAAGTATTTCTGTTCATGATTAAATCACCGAGTTTAGCCTCCAGGTTGTAATTTTGGGTTTGTAGGTGGCTATTCCTTAAGTCTAAACCGATTCTTAGAAAGTTAACTAAACCGATCGCATGTAGCTTCGCTGGCGCCTCGACTAATTTCGATTTTTTTTTCTTTTTTTGTCGTCTAAAAAATCGTAACAAATTTTTAGAAAAATTAAAACACAAAACACAAAATTGCTGATTCAAAGTTCTTAGTGGATCAAGGCGCCAGCCGCTACAACATGAGCTCACACTTTGTTGGTAAGTCAGGACTAGTGCACTCCTCACCCACACCACCAAAACGTTACTGTACCTTGACTGATATATGAATACCGATTGAGCTCAAGGGATAAGTCATCTTTAGCTAGACACCGTCGTCCAATCATATCGTCGAAGACGTCGCGCAAGATGCATTGATGTCTTGTGGTGGGTGAGGAAGGTGTACTGGATTTGCGTTGTTATCTCTCCTTCGTTTTCCCCTAAGTCAGAGAGCAATCAAAAGCTACAAGGCAGACAAACGCAAACGCACAGAGAGGTCACGGCACATTCACTTTGCTTGAACCTTTTCCAAAAGGCCGTAGCCATCTTGAATGTCGTTACTTACAATTTGAGCGAAAACACTGTTTTGCTGTCGCCACGGCAATAGCAGACATTCATGATATAAGCGTAACCGTCACACATTCTCGTCTGCCGAACCTCTATGTTTTTTTTTTGTTTTTTTTTTTTTGTATTTGTAAGTTAAAAAGCTTTTTTTTTTTTTTTTTTTTTGCTTATATTGGGTATGTCTACTAGGGGCTCTAAACTCGTCAAACACAAAATGGGAACCGGAAGTTCGAGGAGCGCGCCGATTAGACGTAGGCGACAAAAGTGCGAAGTCATCGCCGTGGTATTCCAATAGGTACGCTCCCTGAACTTCGGCCCCAACTTTGTGTTTGACGAGTTTAGAGCCCCAGGTGGCTGGAGACAAGAGTAAACGAAAGAAAAAAAGGTGCGTATGTAGCCCACACACAGAAAGACAACGAACGCACGCCATGACATTGCGTTTTTCGGCGCTGCATGATTATTATTCATTATTATCAGTTGTACTCTTACTGGTGATGAAACGAAGATGCACGAAAAATGCACTTCGGCAAAAAAAAAATGCTTAGTCACTGGGGTGTGGTCGCATGCACGGCGTTTGATAGCTCGTACAGGAGCTACTGCGCGTGTTGAGAAGCCCAGTAAACAAAAATGGCAACACAAAAAAGGTGATTATGGGGACAGTCTCAGAGTGGCGTTGGCTCTGTGCCGACACCTTCTCCTTGATACCAGGCAAAGCCGGAGGACGCGCTGGACTTCAGCCGCCTGCAGAACGACTACGTGGCTTCGGCAGTGCGTCGCCACCCGGACCGGTTCGTGGGCATGTGCACACTGCCCATGCAATCGCCGGAGCTGGCCGTGCAGGAGCTCAAGCGCTGCGTCACGCAGCTGGGCTACGGCACGGTCATCTTGGGCTCGCACGTCAACGACTGGACGCTGGCTGACCCACACCTGGACCCCTTCTACAAGGCAGGCACCTTATATTTCTCGATAGCCATAGATAGGAAGGAACTCGAGAATTAGCGCCTAGGTACGTCTTTGAAAATTACAGTAGAGGACTCAAAGAGTGTGAACCAATCTCTATGGCTGGGAATCTCTTCAAGTAAGAAAGCAAAATTACTGTTCAAGTTATTTAATAACATCTATTATTGTAAAGCAGCGCTAAAACTCTCTTTTCTTCGCTTTAAATATCACGTCTTGTATATATTGAACGGAAGGTGCCCGAATACAAATGAAAACAAACCACTTGAAATCTTTTTTTTTTTCTTTTTTCCTAAAGCTATTGGCGGATGGAACCAACTGTTTTCAGGATTTTTTTTCTTCGCACTATGAGATGCTCTTTTTGTTTTAAGTATCCTTCGTGCTTTTTTTGTGTGTATATGCGCTTTCCAAGACGCTCATTTTGTTCTCCAGCTGTAGTGTATAGTATTGACGTATGTATTCCCCCCACACGCACGCGCACACACACGCACACACTGTAATGACGTTTAGGTGTTGTAGATACGTGAATAAATAAATTAACTGTATATACCTCCAAACCCTCGGAGCACCAATCATCGTTCTTTTTTTAATCAGTTCAGCCGATACAAGGGCGGTCGCTATCCTGATCCAATGGTGACGCAGTCTTAGAGGCGTCCATCGTCTTTTGCCGCTGAGATTCCTCCCCTCTGTATCAGGATTCCGATTGCTATTAGCTTATTGGCATAACTCGTTAAAGGAAGTCTGACAATTGGCGTTCTGAAGGTACTGCGGTGTAACATGCATTCAGGAACGCCTGGGATGATTAATAACTAACCCTGTCTGCCCACATCATAAATGTAACTTTTTTGGCAAAACAAGCTACTTCAGCACTACTATATAGACCGCAGTGATATTATGTTGCCAGTAGGTTTGGTTCTGTTCAAGCGTAAAAAAAGGTTGCTATAGCATGATGCACATGACATGCTTGTGAAGTGTTTTCACAATGTTCGCCCAGTCACTGGAAGGACTACTGGCTCACTGCTCGTAAGATTCTACAGTCAAGCGCGCTCTGGTGAAGACCAAAATGAGGCTCCGTTTGCCTTGCTGCGGGCTGCAGCGAAGGCTGAGTGGGGTCGCTAATCTCACTAATTTCTGTGCAAAAAAACAACAAAAAACGTTGTTAAGACGCAGGCAGTTGACCCTTCGCCTGCCCCAGCAACAACCGTTTCGACCGCATCTGCATTCACCCCTCTCACGCTATTAGTGACACCCATAAGCACCGAGGACACTTACCAGGCCTTACAGCGCCTCAATGCTCACCAATCTGCTGGACCTGACGGAATCCATCTTGTTGTGCTTAAGGCATCAGCGTTTAAAGTCATCCTAGTTCTTACGTCGATGTTCAACCGATTTCTTACTCTCTGCTGCGGTCCCTCCTCTTGGAAACAGGTGTATGTCACTCCTCTCTTCAAGGGGGCTGGTGCCCGCTTTGACGACATGTCCGGCTATCGCCTGATATCAACTACTTCTGTCGGGTATCGCACAATCGAGCGAGCTTTTTCCAAGCAGCTCTCTAAGAACTTGGAGTCTCACATGTAACTTACTTTCCCCTCATCATTATGATTTCAGGCTAGGGCGTGGCTGCAACTCAGCGCTCGCTCTCGCGGTCCATACCCTAATCGAGCATCTTGGGAGTATAGAGCACCCTGCGAACTCGTTCAACTTGTTTTCCGTCAAGGCTTCGAGAAGGTTAGCCATGCGCTGTTGGTCGACAAGCTTAGTCACTATGGCATGGAAGGTAATTGCTCCGGTGGCTTACAAGCTTCATAACTTCTCGCCAGCAACAAGTTATATATCATAGTTGTCGATCCCCTCTCAGGTTGGTCCCCTCTGGTACCCCCAAGGATCTGTCTTAGGACCAGTGCTGTTCCACACGTTTATTATTTATGGTGCCACTAATCTCAAGTCTTAGCCCCTTCTCACGAAAAGATTGCCACCCATGTCTCGATACTGGAGCGCACTCCGACCTCGACACCATAAATTCACCTGCTTAGTCAACGGTCACACTGCAGGCGGTGATCACACGTGCATTAACCGATGACGATTCCACTGACTGGAGTGACGAAACCCTCCGTACCCTTCAAAGAGAGGACGACAATATTCGGCTTATTGTACAGTGGAAGCAAGAGGGCGATAGGCCGGGTTGGTGCCTGGTTGCACCATACAACCATGTCGTCAAAGTCTATAATGGGCTCAATGGGATTCTCTCCCCACACAAGACGGCATCCTGCTTCCCTTCTGGAAAGCAACGATGGAGTAAACGTTTCCCTTCAACTTGTCCTGCCTCAAACGTGAGTCAAAACTGCGCTGCGGGAACTTCATGGTAGTCCTACCGGCGGACATTTTGGGATACACAAAACTCTACAAAAAGTGCTTGACACATTCTACTGGGTCGGCGCCAGCCGTGACGTGCGCGAATAGTACAGAGGCTGTGACCACTCTACATCGCGCAAAGGACCTCGCTCTTGTTGCCAAGAACAGGGTCACTACCAGAAACAACAAAAGGAAAGCGCTATCTAATTGTAATTGCGGACTACTTCATAAAATGGCCAGAAGCTTTCCCTGTTCGTGAGTACGACGCAGCAACCGTCACTCGCATCTTGCTTAACAACATCGTACAGAGGTACGGAGTTCCCCTAGAGATCCATTCTGATCAGGGACACACCTCTGAGTCGCAAACCTTCAAGAATGTGTGCACAGCACTTAGCATAAAGAAAACCAGAACAACACCGTTACATACACAGTCAAACAGTACGGTGGAGAGGCTCAACCGACCCAATACCTATCCCTCTTCGTCGACGAGCACCAGGACAACTGGGACGAATTGGTTTCCTTCGTTTTACTTGCCTACCGTTCAGATGTCCACAGGGCAACAAGATACACACCATCAATGTCGCTAATGAGAAGAGAGCTAAGGCTACCTGCGGACACTCTGTTCGGTACTCGGGTGCCACCACCACAGGAGGCAACACGTGAAAACGTTCACTTGAACCACGCTCTTGAATTACGCAAGAAATCTAAATGTGTCCATGACTTCACCCTAAAGGCATTTACAACTTAGTAGCGGCCACGCAGACTCGCTACAATCGAAATGCATCCAACCATCAACTGAAACCTGGAGATTTGGTGTGGCTGTACAGACCAAGTAGAACCAAGGGTCGTAGTCCAAAACTACAACGAAATCGGGATGGCCCCTACGAGATCATCAGGAAATTGAACGACGTCGTCTATCGGATCCGGCATGTTAACAATCCTAAACCTCAGACAGTCCATTTCGATCGTCTCCCACCGTACCACCCTAAATGAACACTTATTCAGGCCTCGGGACGAGAACCTCTACAGGGAGGGGTGCAGCGCTGTGGAGCAAGAACGCTACACCACAAAGAGTGTCATGTAAGACGCAAAACAGTAAGAAAGAAGACGAGACAGTGTGTGCGTGGCGGAATGGACGCCATTAGAGGCTGACGACGGAACCTTATGAAAGAAGGCCTCCGAATTGCGTTCTGCCATAACAATTGTATTTATTTTTTTATTCTGGTGTACTAGACGGTACGGGCCTCCACCCTTTCTGACACACCTCAGCCCTTCTGGGTCGAAGTAAAGATGATGATGATGATTATTATTATTAAGATTACAAGCTCCAGCTGTTAGGTTTCCCTGGGTCACTCATATCTTGCAGCAAGGGTTTCCTGGGCTGACTTTAGAGCCAGTCACAGATTAATATTTTAAATGCCAATGTGCCAATCAAAGCAATATTGAAATATTTCGTTCTGCCCATTTCGTCAAAGTTAAAGGATGTTTCAAAAAGTTATCGAAGGTGAAAACACTGCAAAATACTAAGGTTGTTCAAACCAGCTTGCAGTACCCTTTTCGGCCCCTCTAATTTGTAGGCAAAAGTTCTTATCAAACAGGTTTTAACGTCATTCTATTTTTCATTCGTGACAAAATAGACCGGTTGGCCTGGTCTTCTCCTGCTCTCTATGCATTAGGAAGCTTTGGGACTAGAAAGAACGCAAAAATCAAAGAAGCAATTCCCACACCCTCTTGTATAAAGGATATAATTTACTGCCACCGGAAGGCTTGACGTACAAGGTGAGATTTCCGAACGTAGATAAGAGTGTCGGCTCGAGGCAGATATTGCCGAAGCCCTCGTATTCCGCATCAGTATAAATCAGGGAGGGCTTAGCACGCCGCGAGACATTATTAGTCGTCTTTCTCTCTGCCTTTGCCTAATTTTCCCCTCGTGTTTCCCACGGTACAAACATAAACAAGTAATATTATTAATAATATTAAAAATAACCTTTATGGACTCAGCAGAGACCATGGGAAAGCAATCACGCAGTGCCACGCCTATAGTGAAGCCGGTTATGGTACGAATATATCATACAAGATTACGACGAGATCCTCTGCGTGAGATCTTAGGCCAAATGCGGGACAGGTACACTCGCAATGCATCGGCAACAAATTGGGATATGAAAGAAACGTCACCAGACTTACAAGTAGGCCTGCTGAAGTTTCCGAGCTGGTGTGCGCTGACCCAGTCGGCCACCGATCTCCCTGACCGTCATACGAGGAACGCTCAGAGAGTGTCCGCAGACTGCATTTTGTACGCTGTATTAGAAGAGCGACCGCGGCTTTAGCGAAACGTCGCGCAGCATAAGCCTCCGGGAGGTGGCGTTCGAAGTTCTTTCCCTACCAGTGCTTACTACCTTCATAATTCGATTTCACGTAAACACGGAAGTTCACTAGGATTAAAAAACTGTGTTTCTTTTACTCGTGCACCGATGGAAGCGTAACAAATTTCGATAAGTGTTAGCGGGGACTTTCATAGGTGAACACTTTTGACGAATACAAACGACGAAAGCCATTTACATGTTGGAGTCTGCGTGAGACACCGAGTTTTTTACGGAAAGCTCGTGGTCTCGCGGGAAGACTTTCCTCGTATTTACGCGGCAGGATAAATTGATGATATAGAATCTCACTGCACTTGTATACGAACGGGACCTTCTCGCGAATAGGGTGTCTGTCATATCGGTATTCCGATGGTTTATTACAGACAGCCGAGGAGCTAGGCGTCGGCGTGTTCGTGCACCCCTGGGATATGCCGCAAACGAAACGCATGTCGAAGTACTGGCTTCCCTGGCTAGTCGGTAAGGAAAATCGCGCAAGGTGCTTTCGGCGAGGCGAATATCGTATGATTTCCTAGCGTGCGTATGAAGCGTCACTCCAAATATTTAGCAGTACGTGTTTAATACAGGCTCTTTTAGAATGCGTCCGCTTAGCAACAACAAGATGAGACCCCCTTACTCTTGACCAAAGCGTGCTTCGACTTTTCATTGCTAACGCGGCGAAGTCTGTGCAATGCTCATAGAAACGCATTTAAGGTTTCAAAACGTTGCTCCTTTCCGCGTGTTACTGATCATTATTAGCCCGGCTAATAGTCAAGCTATCGCTTTCAAATGGGGAAAAAACTAATTGATTGATAGATCGCTCGATTGAGTTGAAATAGACAAGGCTGGCAAAAGGTTTGCAAAGTTGGAATTGCTTTAAGATTCAATTACAGGAAATAATTAAGTTAGGAGGAATGTGTGTAGAGACCATATGGTACCCTCCCTGACAATATGATCTGCAACACTCGATCTGGACCTTTGGTAGGCGCATGGGGTCTTCAGAAACTATATTGTCTTTCTATATTAGTCAGAGTTCATAAAACGGGTCACGTTCCAACTTTTATCTTAACCAGAGCTTCTTTAAAAACCGGAGGTAGACCATAGAAGCGCGAGCACGCTCATATCAGCCGCCATTGTGCATAAACAAAATGTCACCTGAGGGTATTCGGTTTCATTGTGAACTCTTCTGATTCTGAAATTGTTATGCAATTACAGTATATGTTTTTTACACGGCCACTGCATGGATCTTCACAAAAAAATATCACCAGACTCGAATGACCTACGAATTTCGCGTAGAAAGCAAAAAGCAGGGGTGTGCGTGCTCATCTATAGATTCCTCAGCTGCCTGTTTATATATTTATTTGTTCTTGTTAATGCTTCTGTCGGGTTGTAGAGTGCTCCTTCGAGAATCGTAAACCTGGTCGTTGCGTATAAAAATCAACACATTAGATACTCCGAGGTCTTTAAGTGATACCGCATTGTCTATCCCGTAAACGGACAGGCATGCCGGCCGAGACGACGGCCGCCATCTGTGATGTCATCTTTGGCGGCGTCCTGGAAAAGTTCCCGCGACTCAAGCTCTGCTTCGCCCACGGGGCGGGAGCCTTTCCTTACACCGTCGGCCGGATACAGCGCGGATTCGACGTGAGCGACTCCCGGCGTATTTCGGAAGAGGTCTACAGCCTTCGGTCGTAAGAGTGCAGTTAAGCTGCGCGTGAGCTCACATTCGATACGATCCGAATTCACGAGCAGACAAGGCTCCGTCGAAAGCTTCGTACTCACGCTCGACGTGAGCGAAAGCAACACCTCTTGGACAACAAGGCCTTATTGCAGGGTCATATACGTCAGCTACAAGAGGCCAGAGCAGGGATCGGACGCGAGTGCAGCGTCGGTTTCCGGCTGGGGCTCATTTGACTGACTGAATACGATGTCCCAGCCGATCGATAAAGCAGATCTTGTCAAGCTGTGCTTCACACTGGCCTCCGCTAGTTGACCTAAACAATTCAGCACTTAGCTATGCTTGGGTCTTATTATCCAGGAGATGTTTGGCGAAAGCCACGCCCGAATGATTCGAGGGAGGGCCTTACGACTACAACAGAAAGCAACCAGAAAACCCCTTTTTATTACTATAATAAAGTCTTTCATCTAAATATGATAACGGACATCATATTTGAACAGTTGACAGCCTCCCCCCCCCCCCCCCCCCCTTTTTATGTGTAGAAAAGAAGCCTCTATTTCTAATATGAGTAATGCTGAAAACCATGTTCATATTCTCAGCTTAGAGCTCAGACATGCGTAGCTTATGGCGAATTCCACTGGGCGTTTTGGAGCGCGCCGGGATCAGTCGACCAGATCCGGATTGGAGCACAAGATCCGAACGGGGTCGCGCCGCCTACGGATCCTCAGTGGAACATGACCACTGCTCCGGGATTGGCGGATGCCTTCTTGTCATTCAACTGCCCGGGAATCCCCTTTTCGCGGCCGCCGCAGTCGTTTCGAAGACGTTTTCGCTACGCGGCGCTAACACGTGTTCGACGCACGAGTGGCAGGAATGGCTCAGGCGCTTCTAGCAAAGATTGCCGGAATGCCCGTAGCGCGGCAAATACCTTCTCTTCTCCTTCCTGGAAAACGAACCGGCTGTCGAGCCAATGGGTAAGCAAGCGGCCATTACGATTTCTTCTGATGTCGAGACAATCTAGGAGCCCAGCCCGCGACGTGCTTCTTCTTCTTCTGAGGCGAGATGGGCGAAATCACAGTAGGCGAAATCAGGCGAGATGCCCCACGAGAAAGGAAGTCACGTGTGTGCGCCGAGGGCTCCGAAATCGTTGGAGCGACTTTTCTCGAGGCGAATTCCACGGGTCGTTTTGGAGCGCGCCGGGATCGATTTTTCCGGAGCGAGCCTAATTCACGGGGCGATCGGAATCGAGACGAACTTGTTCCACTGGTCGTTTTGGATTAGCTCCCGCTCCAGATCTCGATCTGGATCCGAGAAAAGTCGCTCCCCCGATTTTGGCGGATTCAACCGGAAGCCAGCCGGGTCAGCCCTCGGCGCACACACGTGACTTCCTTTCTCGCAGGCATCTCGCCTGATCTCGCCTCAGAAGAAATGGTAATGGCCGCTTGCTTACCCCTTGGCTCGACAGCCGGTTCGTTTTCCAGGAAGGAGAAGAGAAGAGAAGGTTTTGCAGCGCTACGGGCATTCCTGCAATCTTTGCTAGAGGCTCCTGAGCCATTCCTGCCACTCGTGCGTCGAACACGTGTTAGCGCCACGATCTCGAAAACGTTGATGCTTGGAACTTGGAACCAGCCGCTACCAGACACCTGATTTGTTTCAAAAATACCCAGGACGTTTTGGGGGAATGAATCGATCACATAGCAGGCGGTAGACAAGTAGACAGCGTTGAAAAATATTTATTCCACCGATTGTTATGAAGGCCGATGGTGTCGGTGTCGCAGTTTTGAAGCACTGTCAGTTCAGCTCAACCCCACGTTACAAGATTAAGACGGCTCGGACCTGAGCTTTTGAATAAAGTTTTCCTCCTCCTCCCACGTTACAAAAGACGGTTTGGGGTACTGCCGGTGCTAACGCAATTTCACAGTAGAAATAGGAGTTGCATGAAAGAACGGGACAGAAACACTTCATACGGTGGCGTAAATGCCGAACATATATCAGCGATGTCACTTTCCTCGGTTAGGGCTTTCTGCTTTGTCAGCAAATGAAGAACATCCGGAAAATACTCTCCGTGTCAAGTTTTCTAATTATAGCCACTGGTTGATGTCGTACCGGTAATTCCCGGCCCTTCCAACGCACTAGCACTTTGTAGAGTCACATTTCCAGCGATTCCGTGCCGCACACGAACGAAGGTAAACAATCAAGATGGCGGAGTGTTCCCCGTGTTGTTCTCGCCGTCAGCGCGGTGTGACAGGGTTGTCGGACAACAAATCGGGCAACACTGCTGCCGGGCGGCAGCAACATGTTGCCCGACTGTTGTTGTTGCCGCGATGTGACAGGGTCGCCGGCAACATGACTTCCCCGTGTTGCCGAATAGAGTTGTCCATCTGTCCCCTCAGTGTGACAGGGTCTTTACCCCTTGGCTCGACAGCCGGTTCGTTTTCCAGGAGGGAGAAGAGAAGGTTTTGGCCGCGCTAAGGGCATTCCGGCAATCTTTGCTAGAAGCTCCTGGGCCATTCCTGCCGCTCGTGCGTCGAACACGTGTTAGCACCGCGATTGCAAAAACGTCTTCGAAACGACCGCGGCGGCCGCGGAAAGGGGTTCCCCGGCAGTCGAATGACATGAAGGCAAATGCCGATCCCGGAGCAGTGATCATGTTCCACGGGGATCCATCGCCGGCGCGACAACCGTTCGGATTGTGAGCTCCATTCCGGATCTGGTCAACTGATCCCAGCGCGCTCCAAAACGCCCAGTGGAATTCGCCATCGGATCCAGATCAAGATCTGGAGCGGGAGCTAATCCAAAACGACCAGTGAAACATGTCGGTCTCAATCCCGATCGCCCAGTGAAATAGGCTCGCTCCAGAAAAGTCGATCCCGGCGCGCTCCAAAACGACCAGTGGAATTCGCCATTAGTCGCAGTCCAATGACTGTTGAAAGCGGGAGAAAGTGCTAAAAATAATTCGCTTAATCTTTTACAATTAAAATTTTAACGTGACTCGACGATAATTACGGACCGGATGAGTGATTCCCGCAGGCGCGTCCCGACCTGTGTGCCGTTGACAACGACGTGCCACCGACGAGCTACCTGGGCAAGTTCTACTCGGACTCACTGGTCATGAGCACCAAGGCCCTCCAGCTGCTGGTCGATACTCTTGGAGAGGTATCTTCAATAATTTGTTTTCTTCTCTGTCTTATATGCAGATATAGAAAACTGCATTTCAAGCTCATGATGTCAATCATACAAAGAGAGAGAATGCCTTTGATAAAAATCATTGCGCCCTATGTCCATGCTGTTTCTACAGTGTTTACAACCAACCTTCTGGGCTTTTCAACTAGATATTTTGAGTCGACGACCCTAATATAAACGACCCCATAGATCTGACAATTTTTACGGATACGTCATTTGTCTTTCACTGCTTGCCTGCCGATCTCAAAACTGCCTCTATGAAATGGATCAACGTGCTTGTCGCCGTTTGCCTCAGCGAAATACCATCCACTAGCTCTGCCTACGAAACCCATGAGCCAGCAAACCGGTTGGCTGTTTTGTAGACCCTTTCACTGTTCACAAACATGAACCGCTGCTTGCGTCCCAATTAAGCTACTACCGCCCGCTCCGTCTTTGCAACCCTGTCGAGCTAGCTTATGCCACCAGTGCAAGAAAGCATAAATGCTACACGGACAACAAAGATGAAGAATTAGCGAGGGCATTCGGCTGTTCGATTTAACGTCTTGGAGGAGACAAGTTGGTTTACAAGAATATTCAAAAAACTTGAAGAAATCTCGCGCTTATTGGTTCTATTGGCGTTCCCCTGGAGAATTGGTGGTTAAATGTTTCATCGACGTTTCAAAAGGCGGTGTTAAGGTGGGCTTTGTTTATCACTTTTATAGCCCGTAAGTTCGCTGGGGTGTTAGAGCCGTGCATGGAGAGGGTCTGGTCAATGGGAGGAGCTGGCGGTAGCCGGGGTGGAGCGGTGAAAGCGACGCCGCCGGCAGCGCCGCAAATTCCTCATGTGATGGACTTGCGAAGTAAGAATCAGCTGGAATGACCTTGAAAGATTTTCGAAGCGCGGCGCAGGTATCTTGTTTCTGAATGATGCTGAAAGTATACGAATGTACAATTTTAAGAAATTGGTTGAAAAGGGGAGTTTTGAGATGCTGAGTGGCGTTTACTGAGCCAGGGAAGGCGACATTGGCGAGAAAAATTTCCTGACACATGAGGCGCAACTGCGGATATGGGGTGCGCGTTCTCTTTTTGGGTCAAAACACCCACGAAGCAGAATCCGCACTTTTTGCCGTCCAATCCGTCGTGCACGCGGTGGTGGCCGCCGAGATTGCAATCAAAAGAATGAGCGCGTTCTGAGTCTCGCCGTGACAACGTCATGCGCATTGCCCTTTCAGTTACGAAGAGTCGCAAATTTGAATTCTAGGGTGCTGAAATGAAATACTTAACACGTTCTTACATACAAATTGTGATTGGAGGGTATTTGTAAAGCTCATATCTTCCGCTAGGGGGATATGTGTGGCTAGCGGTTAATCACAAAAGCTGTCAATCATCGTGGCCAAGGTCATTGAAACAATTTCGGCCAATGACGTGCCCTTGTTTTCGCCCTTTCCTTACCAATCAATGACCAAACTCTCAACATATACGGCTCTGGGACGTCAAAGGGTGGAACACTGTTTTCAAAGAAAAAGGTCTATAGGTTCTTTTTTCAAAATGATTCATTCGTTTTTGTTTTTTTTAAGCTTTTGAACTCTAAAGAAATAAAAAAAAGGGCCAGTCTAGATATTACAGTTGTAGAGTATGAAACGCGTGCAATCAAACAGCAGCTCCGCCATTTTGTGCCGGCAATGTAAAAGAAAGCACTGGCGTTATCTCGGTGATGACGCGAAACATGAAACGACAACCGCGTCTTGTGTTATCACAAAGTCGGCTGAATCTAAAAGGAAACATGACTGCAGCACGGCGTCCGCTACGCACACGCTTCAAGCATATTCGAAGCCTGCTTGCTTGATACATGCTACGAACATGTCTGCGGACAGTATGACCAATACGACCGTCATCCAAGGAAGAAACACGCCTCGGGCAGCGTTTGGAGACTCTCCGTTTTATATGATGTAGTGGCAGTGTGACCGCGGCGAATCTGTCGCTATCGCTCGATGACCAGTCAGATTTCGGCGTCAGCCAATAAGGACACCGAAGAACGAGTCACTAAGCAAGATGTGCGATCCTAATAAGTGATACCCTCCATTTCCTATGACTGTCCGTGACTAGAGTGCTCACACACACCCGCTTTTTCTTAAGTGGTGACATCTCAGCCATTTTTCCGCCCAATCGCTTTTTGATGCATTTTGAAGTGCACGCAATCCGGTGTCACTTAGCTCGAGCGCGTAGCTTACGCTAATGCATAGACGCCATTTTACCGCCCAAGCCACGCACCGAGTGCGCGAGAGTGTTACGCGCTGGCACACTCCGGGCAACAGTGGATGTCTTCACCCTGAGACCGACAGACATGCAGGCACCCTATCCGTGGCTATAATTAAACCCTGTAACCATGGTGACAGCAGAGATAACTAATACTCCATTTCCGTTTACCCCCGACCGCGCCGACCGCTACGAGTCATCTTGGCCAATCCAGAGCTCTGTGAACGGCACTATGACAGAACAGCACACGACAAAACAGCACGCGACAAAACAGCACGCGACAAAACAGCACGATCAAAACAGCACGCGTCAAAACAGCACAGCGTCAAAACAGCACGACGACAAAACAGCACGCGTCAAAATAGCATGCGACAAAACAGCACAGTGTCAAAACGGCACGGCGACAGAAGAGCACGTGCCAAAACAGCACGGCGTCAAAACAGCACAGCGTCAAAACAGCACAGCGACAAAACAGCACAACGTCAAAAGGGCACAGAGACAGAAGAGAACGGCGTCAAAACAGCACTGCGACAAAACATCACGGTCTCAAAACAGGACAGTGACAATATAGCTAGGGTTTGGCATTTTCAGTTCTTATTATTTCTAAGTTCGGCTTATCATTTTCGGTTTTTATTCGAAACTAATTTTCGGTTTATTGCTGTGTATATTTGTAGACTCATAAACTTCTCGGTTCTTTTCGGTTTACTGACGAAACCAGTATACTGCCGGAAATGCAGTCTTTAAAAGCGTTTGTTTGAAATGTATAGTGAATAAACCAGGTATTGATTTTCTTAATTATTGCTGTTTGTGGCAGCCGACGTGACCTGTTCTGCAAGGCGCACTGGGACCCTATCGTGATCTAATATTATCGTCGTGTGCTCTCATTTGTACGTACACTGGACGAACATGAGCTTCACTACCACTTCGGTCGGAGAGCCAAATTTCAAAATCCAGAAATTTGCAAGCATTGTACTTAGAGCGTTTTTTCTCCATTTTCGCGACTGGGAGGGGTGGTAAATTCGCGCCGACCACAGAAACGACAATAAAGCAATCGTATGCATGCCCCCCTCTAGTAGACGGAAGCTAGAGCTGTTAAAAATGTGGGACATTTATGGACGTCATTGATTTTCATGGTTCAGTTCACGATTAAACTCTCTTCTTTGAACAAAGAATTCGCAACACAACTCCCTATCAGGTGAAGGACCCAGATTTCGTTCTGAAGACCCCTGGGCCCCCGGAGCTTTTGTTGAACGTTGAACCGATCTCGGAGACAAGCTGAAAACTGCGAAAGGAAGTGACATACGGTCAGTAATGCCTCCCTGCCTCTCCGAACTTCCTCGAAAATACTGACCTTTTTCAATGAAAACCGAATTTGATAAAAAATAATTCGGCGTACCTTTACCGGTTTTATTCGGTTTAAGCCGAAAACGTTGAACCCTAAATATAGCGTATGTAGTTTAAAAAAAATGTAAATCTCAAAGTACGCACTGTAAAATAATGGAGGGTCAAGGCCAATTCGTCGAAAGCCAACTCGTCGACGGCCAATTTGTCAAATCCGTTTTCTTGGGAGCAAGTTCGGTGTGGGGAGTATACTCGATGGGCACATGAAGGCTCCCTGGACAGTACCGAAGCCTTTACTTGTGCGTATTATGGCTATTTCTCGAGCAGTTCTGGTAATTTTGACGCGCAAGTTTGCTGGCAATGTCGTCTACAAAAAAAAAACAAGAAAAAAAAACGAATTAATTGGACGGGTTAGTGTTGTCTTAAGTTGTTAAAAAACAACAACAACAACAGAAAGCGTGTGCGGCAACAGTGTGCTCAGCCCATGCTGTACGGCAGCAGTATTGAGGCTGTGGCATGTTTCTGCTTTACCGGTTTTAGCTCGATCGAGGCCTTCGTCAGAAATAATCTGTAAATTTAATTTAAAACGACTTCTCGCCTGCAAGCTGCAGCCGCGTGTTTCCTGGACATTTTATTCACAGAAAATGAACCACGCAGAATCGGTGCCCATGGCACACTTTGAATACGCTCCACATTAAAGTCACCTTATCTTACCGGTTCTAACAATGCATCTGTAATCAACGCATCTCCCTTTTTTTTTTTTTTTTGGGGGGGGGGGGGGGGGGGGGTGGGAGGGGGGGAGGAGTTTTACCCTTAGGTGGTTATTACGAAATGGCGAGTACTACGGAACCTCACTGGAGCGCCGCGAACCAGACGGTTCATAACTTAATTGAACTTATGGATTTCTTGTTCCCAATCAATTTTCCGCTTTCGCTGGTCCTACAAAAAAAAAAAAAAAAAAAAAAAAAAACAGACAACGCGGCCAACATTGACGCCGAAGATATAACACCTCTAACTACCCAATCTCTTCAAGTATGCCTCCCTGCTTTATAACCTAGCGCCAAAAAATGAAAGGGTCAAGGAGGTTTAAAATTATTCGCGCAGAGAGAGGTGAAGAGCGCGCTCAAAGTTGCTACAAACGTGCTGCTGTGCTGTTTTGACGCCGTGCTGTTTTGGGGCGTGCTCTTTTGTCGGTGTGCCGTTTTGACGCTGTGCTGTTTTGTCGCGTGCTATTTTGACGCGTGCTGTTTTGTCGCCGTGCTGTTTTGACGCTGTGCTGTTTTGACGCGTGCTGTTTTGACCGTGCTGTTTTGTCGCATGCTGTTTTGTCGTGTGCTGTTCTGTCGCATTCCCCTGTGAACGTAGTACGTGAAGGGTATCCCCCTCCCTTCCAATATCACGTAACACTTACACGGCCTTGGATTGGCTCCGATGGCTCGTAGTATCCGCTGCGGTCGGTCCCACTCAATGCCGATGACTGGCGTCACTGGTGACGTCACTCGCCACCGAGACTACAATTTACAGCAGGATGACTGGTTGGGTTAGTTAGCAGTTCGTAATATTTAGCAATGGAAAAAAAATAGCTACAAAAAGGTTATAGTGGACAGGGCACCGAGTACTGTCCGCTACTGCTACCTTTTGGTTCCAGTTATTAATGCGAAAGCAGTCATGAAACCCTTTTCCAACTTTTTCCTGTTTATCTTTCCTCTTGACGAAAGACGGAAAGAGGAGAGTCTCCTCTTGCTCGGAGTCTCGCTTGTGTATTCGGACACAGCCATTCTCCCCCTAGAAGATTAGCCCGTCGCCCAAAATTCAGACCAAAGTTACTTTCCCCACCCCGTTCACCCCGAAGCTGACAGAGCTGTGGAAGCTACGTGCTCATTGGACCAGCCACACTTTTGCCACATGATCACGCTCTCTCGCACATACCAACGCGCAGAGAATGAGGGCAGGTGATAAAAGGGAGGCAGCTGATTGGTCCGGCAAGCGCGTAGCTTCCACCACAATGCCAGCTTAGGGGTGAAGAGAATAAGTGAGGTCCGGTGTCGTGTGACGTGCGTTTAGGCCTGGTGACGCGCTGCGGGGGCCCGGTGACGCGCTGCGGGGACCGCGGATATGTATCACAGTGAAAAGGCAGACAGCTTACGAAGGGAAGGAGGCACGAAACAGTTCGCTGTGTTTTCAAAATTTCGTACCGAAAGTCAGGCTTCCGACTTTCTACCTTTTTTCTTTTGGCCCACTGAACGATGCGCTATTAGTAAAATCCCAATTTAATTGATTTATTCCAGCCGAAAATTCGTTCCATGGGCCCTTTAACTGTCCCATGGGACGCAGCGGCGTTATCAGTTTTTGAAGCCGCGCCAAACGGCACCTAAATTCCCCTGTATACCTTGGAGCGAAGGCTGTGGTCTGTAGTAGCGGCACCATTGGCTGGCGCGCGGCGTAGTTCCAAGGAACGCCACCCCACATAGAAGCCCTCTCCATGGTGGCGCAGCGGCCCGGCCGCCGCTAAGAGAGAGCGGCCGTCGCAGGGCCAGCAGAGCCCGTCCGGGTAAACTCCGAAGAGGCCGCACGGCCGAGTTCAGCACGGCACACAGCTTGTAGGAATACGCTACGTATACGAATGCTTTCGCATTCCGACACGTTAACAGTCTTACGTGTATTTGTAGTTTTATGGCGTAACACAAGTATAACTTACATCACTCGAAATGAGTAAGAATAACTGTGAAGACGTGTCTTTATCTCCAGGACAAAGTGATGCTTGGCAGCGACTACCCGTTCCCACTGGGAGAGGCCGATCTCCCAGGTCGCCTTATTGAGGAGAGTTCTTTCAGCGAAACGATCAAGGTACGATGAAACAGAGAGGAAGCTCTTAATAAACAAAATCGCGACGCTATTTTACATTTTTCTTTTTCAGGAAAAATTACTTTGGAGGAATGCTGCAGCCTTCCTGGGAGTCGATATCGACAAAGCCTGACACATATTTTGATTTAAAGCATTTAAAAAAAACACGAGAAGAAATGAGCACCGAATACGACAATAAATAAACATAGATGTTGCAGGTTTGCAAATGAGTCGTTTACGCGAAAGAAATATAAACAAAAAAACATAACTGAAAGACCGGTAGCATTGTCCATTTATAATACCGGAAAACACGTTTGAGTTTGCCTAAAAATGGAAATGAAGCATTTCATCGTAGAAATTATGGACGTCTCGGCAAACAAACCAGGAATAAAGAAACGAGCGCCAGCGAGGATCTTCTCTAGAAATAAAACCTAAAATGAAGAAAAAATGACGTCGCTTAGCTCTATACCGCTCAATTATGCAGTTTTCTAGTTGGTTCCACTCCGTTCGCATCATCGAGGATTCCGTCATTAGTGAACCGCTCCATACCGGCGTCCCATCAACGATCATTTCGCGTCCTGCTTTGCAGACATCATATATTACGCCGCAGACGTGCGCATACGCATGAATCGGCCCCAGGAACGCAAATATTTACTCCGCGCACCGAAGCCACGATCCGGGCCCGTCCTTATCATATTCGAACCATCGACTGGGCTCACAAGCTTCTCTGTGCGTCAGACCACCGGCTGTGGCCCGCTGACACAGATACTAGTTGAGGTGATCTATACGTGACCTGACTTCAAGCTCGAAGGGCGACCTACAGGTACACAACCGTACTTGAAAATCTGTTCTACCGAGCCCGGCCGTGTCTGTTGTTCCTATAGATTTTATGCTCTATTGACCAATAACTAAATTAAACGAAAGCTTTCACGAAATATACTTTGTCCGAGATATTGTACGCCAACGGTATGGGTAACAGCTGCGTCCGAGTGTCGCCGTCGGGAGTGGCTTCGACGACTGCGGAAGTCAGCGTTCGTACAGGCTGGGGTGCGCCCGAGGGCCTCGGAAAGTCAGCTACGTTGGAGGTAAGTACGCACCCTTCGACGCCACAAATCTGAGAGCGTGATTTTGGCTTCGAGCTGGGCCATCATGCTGCTCATCGATACGCACGATGTAGTTTCTTTTTTCTTTTTCACAGTGTTCTTTTTTTGCACCAGCTGTGATCGGAAAAGATGCGTTGTGGATTGTCTTCAATCTTGTACACGTTACTAAAAAAATAGTAATCGATTACAATTACAATTACTTTTCGCTAAAAAGAATTCAATTCGATCACAAGTAATTGGGCGTTACTTCAGAATTTTAAGACGACAGATTTTTCCGCCGGTTTGGGAATGGGGCTTTCGTACTGTCTGTTGTTTAATTAGAATCACCCAATTATAAACTACTTATCTTCTTAATCCACCAATTTCGTTAAACCATTCTCCTGTGGGAAACTTGGTCCCAGCTTTCCTCGGCAGGAAACTTCTGGAAAGAACGGGCGCCATTAAAAGTAGGAGGGGAAAATAGTAGCAGTTAAAAGTAATCTTAGTATATCAAAACACAATCATATTACTCTTGCGATTACTTCCTGATAAATGTATTCAAATTATTACAACTTACTCCAAAAAGTAATGCAGTCATGGAAGAGGCGCATTTGACCTTTTGTAGCAGGTTCTGTAGCGGGTGAAATGTTGGTTTTGAGCAGCCACTGACGCTTTTGGAGCAGATGCCAACATCTGTGAGCGCATCACTCGAAATTGAAAAAGAGTGATTGCATCTCTAAATGAGTTCATTTATGATAGTGATCAAAGGGTTTCCCTTTTATACTCGAGCATATTATTTTTTACTATTTGTGATAAGAATACGTGGGGCGTGAAAGGAATACAGTCTCGTTAAATAAGTCTCTAGTCAGAGTATGTTATTAATAAGGGTATTAATAAATGGTTGAAAAGTGAATCATAGCGCAACACTTCATTGGGATAAAACCTCTTTCCCTTCCCCATTTTACACTCGGTACTTTGTTTAGCCTGTAAATACAGGGTGAAACAAGGAGACGGCAGGCTCTTTAAATCGACCGGAAAATTCGGTTTCTTAACCTATCGCGCTACGACTTTGTGTAGCGTTGCCCACAGATGGTGCATTTTTTTTTTTTTTTTTTGTAAAATTTGCAATGAGCGAACTTACCTGAGGAAAAAGTAAAGAAAGAAAAAGGCTAAGCTCCTATGGAAACGCAGCGACGCCACCGGTCTGCAAACAACACGGCGCCGTTTCGCACGGGAGACAAGAGATGGCGCAAGCAGTCGCGACGCCAACTGCCGCCAACGAACGAGCAGACGACACCGAGAGCCGGCCCTTTTGCAAACAAGGAACTGCAGTTCCTTGCTGTTACCGCGCCTGTCTTTTTTGTTTCTACGACTGTCGCCGCCTGCGGAACGCGCGCCGCTTTTGAGTCGAAAAGATCGTCTGCTAAAGAGGCCTGCCCTCGGCGCCGTATGTTCGTTCGTTGGCGGCGTTTGTTGCGCCATCTCTTGTCTCCCGTGCAAAACGGCGCCGCGTTGTTTACAGACCGGTGGCTTCGCTGCGTTTCCACAGGAGCTAAGCATTTTTCTTTGTTTCCTTTTTCCTCGGGTAAATTCGCTCTTTGCAAATTTTACAAAAAAAAAAAAAAAAAAAAGCACCATCTGTGGCCAACGCTGCACAAAGTCGTATCGCGATAGGTTAAGAAATCGAATTTTCCGATCGATTTAAAGAGCCTGGCGTCTTTTTGTTTCACCCTGTAAAACTTCTGTAATATGCCAACAAGAACCAGCATATCCGCTAACGGGTCTACCATTAAAAATGCGTACCGTAAGTTTAATGGAAGGGCCAAATTCAAGACTCTAATGTCATAAACTGCATAACCAACCACCCCAAAATAATATAAAAGCCTACACTTGCGCTTTAAAGGTTACACTGCTTTTTAGCGGCGTAGGAACCAGAGTTACGTCAAAGTTCGCTGCTCTTTCGATCGACAGCTGCACGGGAACTAGATTGACTACCGTATTTATTCAAATATACATAGACCCTAGTTTTATCATCTATCTTTCTGCTGTTTTTCTTAATTTTTTTTCTTAAATTAGAAATTAATTTACATTAAGGACAAAGAAGTTCGACCTGTAAACAATCCTGAGCATAACTTGAATGCCTATCGCGCTGAGCCAGGCGCTCCCCCGTGTCAACCGCTGCTCCCAGCACTCCGATGCAAAGCGGTGAAGCTCGACGCGCGCACGCTAGTGGGAGGCGAAGGGTGACGCGAGCGGCGCAAGCGCCACGGAACGAAGGCACGTGGCCGACATGGTGGTAATCAAGTGATCCTATCAGGAGTACAAGACCCAGGTTCTGTTTTATCACAGTAGCCGTCCCACTATTTTGCGAAGCTCTCTCGGGACTCTTCGTTCCTGGCATCGACGACATCGTCTGGAAATTTAGACTATGTGGGCCATCAACCAGCCAGCGCATCAACCGGCCAGAGCGGTTGATGCCCAGCATCAACGGCTCTGGCCGCTCGATTCGGAGCATCCGAGCGTGACATCATGGCACTCGTAATCTCCTGGTACGAGTTCTTTCATCGGCTAACCCAATCAAGTGCAGCGAATGTTCCGGGACTTGCGCTTTTAGTATTTGTGTTTGCGGTTGTATCCGTTCGAGCCTTCGACTCTGCTCTGACCTAAAACGAAACAAACTATACATTGAACAGAGATGATTTGAAATTCATATTTGTAAAAATTTTCCTTCCTTATAAATATATTCTTTCGTTGTTTTTTTTTTTTTTTTTCGTTAAGTCTATTTTGGCGCAGGTGTGGCACAATTCTTAGCAAAAACGGCATTGTGGCGCAAGACGTAGCAGACTTTTCATTCGTGGCGCAATTTGGCGCAAATGGCAGAGCACTTCCATCACATAGTAATCGATTTCAAGTAATTTGATTAGTTGTCATGAGTATCGTACAAGTATGACTGCCTTCTTGCATAACGTCAGGGACCGGATTAACAATAATTAGGGTTCAAAGTTAAGAGTTAAAACTAAGATGACGGTTTTCCCTGCCCGACGATCTTGGTGTTATAGAATATCGTATAGCTCTGGGGAGTTTAAATGGCAAAGTGCGACCCAGGGTCTGCCAACCCTTCGATAATGACCACTCTCGTTTTCAGAAAAAGTGAATGTCGGTGGTCGCCTTTTCGTTGTATTTTTTCTTTCTGAGAAGCCAGAGCGAAGTCAACGATACGGGCCAATAGTGCCGATCAAGCAGCACCAAAAGTGCAATGCCCATTTGTCCCCCCCCCCCCCCCCCCCCCTCCCCCACCTCCCCTTCAAGGAACGCCACTCCATGGCACTGCGGTCTCCTGCGGCGGTAAAAGGAACACGGTGGCGCGCGCTCGGCCCATTCTGCTCCTCTGGGTTTGGACAGACATGGCGCCGTTTCATTTGACATTCATGCTTTCGCATTCACACGTCATAAGAAGTGCTTGGGTGTCCCCGGATTTTCGTCTACGGGGCTCTGGAATGCGTTCTGAGCATGCGCAGTATTATGTTGTTTCTTTTAGAATGGCAACTATGTATACATATGATGAGGTCAGCTGGCAAGAAACGACTTTTCGTTCGTCGTTCGAACGGACTTGTCGGCCCTTTTCTGTCCTCGAAACATCAATAGTACCTTGCGCAAAATATCAGACGTCAGGCATGCGGCCAGAGCCTGCAGTGACTCGGCATCATTTTCCTGAATGATGAGCGCTGGAAAGGAGTATATATCGAGAGGGGCAAGTGCAGTAGATTCACCGAGTCGTCTGAGCCTCCAATAAAACAAAAGTGCCCGGGAAATCTGCTAGCAGACTAAAATATAATGCGCCGGCTGAGCAAGCCGCTACACAATTTTGAACCGGACTGCGGTCGCTCTTCGTGTTGTAGTGATCTCCCAGCATAAGCGGGTCGGCACTAATGTCCCGAGCATCATCAGGGGAGTAAAAGAAGCGACCGGAATTTCACAAACAGCTGTCGCGCTTAATGAAATATCGGTGTTATGACATTAAAATAGTGCGCTGTGGTTGTTTGTTCACTGAGCTGGTAATTTAAACCCCACTGACTGTGCCCTCGAAAGGACGGAGGTCTCTATAAAGTTATTAACGAAACAAAGCCTTTCGTCCAACCCAGCTACTTGTAAATAAAGTTATTCGTTCACTCTTTACCTAACCAAGATAATGAAACTCCTTCCTCAATCTCACGTTTGAATCTTAAAAAAAATGCATAAGACCAGAGAAGGTGTGCTGCTTTTGACAGTGGAATGCATGTTGGAGGAGTTGTGCCTTCAACCAGTGTGCCGTAGAATGTTTGCAAAGGGTTCTTTGCTTTTAGTGGAATTGATGTAGGAGACATGTGCAAGATCTGTGCTTGGGTGGAACGATTGTGCGAAACGTTGCATGCCGGTTTTTTTTTTTTTTTTTTTTTTTTTTTTTTTTTACAGCGAAGCTGTCTATGGCTAGGGTCCCCTGGATATTTCGTGTGCAGTGACTATAAAGTCACTAAAATAAAGCGTTGACGAACGCGCGTGCAAGATGCAACTTTGTTTTAGACTTTTGCTATAGACGCTTTACACACGCGCCAAATTACAGCCGCCATTGCTGACCTTTTCTTGTCTTACCGAGATGCCGAGCAACTGAAACGGTAGTTGACGATCCTCTACAAAGGCCGATGCTTTAGAAAAGGACACAGTTGAATTTAATATGGCAATAACCTGGCCTGCTATGGTAATGATGAAGTGAAATAAACGGAATAAGAGGAAACAAAAACTGAAGGTCAGTTATGGCGGCGTCCATGCACAGCTGCTGCAAAGCGTCTATAGAACAGCTACTGCTGCAGACGCCGGCACGTGCGGCGCGCGGAGCACCATTCCCTGCATTCTCCTTGATGCTCGGGCAATTTACCAATATGTCTTATTCAGTAGGTTAGTTATCAATAGGCACCATTTTCAAGGTCAGTAGACTCTCAGGTAGATAATAAAGGTTTCTCAAGGATTTGCCGCTGTGCGATCCGCGTCGGCCATGTCTACGCCCGCACCGCCCTCTCTTTGTGGTCGTTCCAAGCGCCTGCGTGCCTAATTTCCTTTCGCTCTCCCGGGGTGGCGATCCCGTCGCGCGTGTCTAGTTTCCTCCGGCTCCTCGGGGCGGTTCTGTGTCGTGTGCTAAACAGCTTCGCTGGTCATTCACCTTCAAAAAGTGGAATGACTTTTTTTTTTTCTCTCAAGGGGAGGGGGGGGGGGGGTATGAATCAGTCTTTGTAAGAGGGCAGCGCATGTGACCGCGTCTGCGGTAGAAGCAAAAGTATGTACGTACGCGAGCTGTTCTGTACAGGCGTGGAGAGCACACGAACGAGAACGGAACCTGGCGGCGGCAGTGGGCAAGCGAGGGAGCGTGGTCCGCACAGCGCAGCCACGTGGGTATTTCGCAACGGCGGCTGCCGGAGGGGTGGGAGGAAGGGTCAGCGTCGTCGGAGGGTACGTGCCCTAGTGGATGTAGCAGGAACGACCGAGAGCGCCCTCCCCGTGGTCACGTGGGATTTTCGGAACAGCGGCGGACTACAGGGGGAAGGGCGGGGGGCAAGAGAGAGCCTTGCTGCAGTTGGCGTGTATGTGCGAGGAACGACGAGAGGGAGAGCCGCGACTCTCCTGAGTTGGGTTTTGCGTTCGCACATGAACATTTTTTTACCGGGAAGGGGCACTAACGGCTACCGCTGTAGAAACAGGGTTACTTATGCACGTAACTTGCCAGGTTGACACCATCTATCATATAGACTAACCTTTTTTTTTTTCGTTTTTTTTTTTTGCAAATTTCTAATATCTAATGCGCGCGTGTGAAGCATCCCACTCTGGAAGAGTGTTTTTCCACCCAGTGAGAGCCTGCGCTGCGGCGAAGCGACATAAGCAGAAGCGCGATGTCTTTCTCGCAGGTGTAACTTCCCCGCAGTGCACTAGTGCGCTGCGAGAAGCGTACTAATGGGGCAATTAACCCACCCGAAGAGACCAGACGCAACTGTAGTCACTAAACTGGATCTTGCAAAAGTTGCACCGAGGTCCTTGTATGGCCGATATTTTGGTCCATGGAATGTGCAGTTTTTTCTTGATCTCTCCATTCCTGGTGAGCCGATCAAAAATTCGCGATGGCAGGTTGCTTAATAGACATTTACGGTATAGTCAGATTTTTTTATCCACACACCGGCGAAAAAAAGCGCGCATCTTCTCACCGCCACCACATGTTGCTTTGGTGCTTGGCAGCATTGAAAAATAACTTTCCTGTTTTTGAATACGCAAGAGCAATATAATTGTAGGAGATCTGTGGAAATAGGCATGATTGATAAAATGATTGTATACATAGCGCCAAAGACACTTATATTGGCGAGGAACGCTTTCAGTACGATGCCGCTCCATAGCGACCTTGGCGCGGTTCAGGACAATCCTACTGAAGATTGGAAAGGGCGGAAATGGCAATTGCCATGGCAACTGATACCCATCAACCAATCGCAATGCGAGGTTTTTGTCATCTGCGTGTTAGTATCTGCTTGTGTCCTGCTAGCAGGCAGGAAAGGCAATGACACGACTTTCACGTGATGATCCAGTGACTTTCGGCACAACGAGAATTATTGTGGATCTTCCAAGTATTGCATCATCTTCGATAAGATCAAATAAAATGGAAAGTTTTCGCGGATTGTTTTGATAACTTCTGCAACAATAACCAATAACAATATCACGCGCGTGCAAAGGCACCGGTGGCAGCAATATCAGAACAACCTATTAGAATTCCCTGCTGATATGTTATTCTAAGCAATAACTCAATAACTGAGTTTCGAAAACTCTCGCAAGCTTATCTAAAGATCAGGCAGTGTGGGGACGGCCGAGCTATTGGCTCCCGCAGATATAGTGAAATAAACTTTTGCCGCAATGTCGGCGCGAATTCGTCCTACTGTGGTAAAGTGTAGCAGAGTAACCATTTGGCGCTGCCCGGCGGAAATGGCACAGAAATCACATATTTCCGAGTATATGTTATATCAGTCAGTAAAATCGATGGGAGAGACATTTAATTGGACTAAATTAATCAACACGACTTCATCATCAGGTATAAAATATCTTTTATACAGGGGCGAGAAATAGGTACTAAGCATTCTAGAGGAAAACAATGGAGGAAGACAAAGGAAACGATGAAGCCATACATACAGCAA
The DNA here is from genome assembly GCF_016920785.2 of Ixodes scapularis. NCBI lineage: Eukaryota > Metazoa > Arthropoda > Arachnida > Ixodida > Ixodidae > Ixodes > Ixodes scapularis. The sequence goes on along the minus strand of NW_024609880.1, from coordinate 73,814,596 downwards.
GTGCTGTCTCGCATACTTTCTTTTACCTGCACTTGTCTGTTTGTTCTTTGGAACACTTAATGAACTAGCCCAACTATAGTACAATGTTTCTTTGTTGTTGTTTTTTCCATACAGGGCACTAATTTTTTTTAATTACCTTTCCCATGTTTTGTCAACTTGTCCCTTTATTTCTTGCCATCTGTCTCAGGAATATAACTTAATACAAAGCCCAAAAGCCTACTGGCAGTCCAGGCATTAACTCTTTCAGTACCGCGCCATAGAAAATCGGACACGGAGTTACGATGACTTTCAAAGCGTCTGAAAAAATCAAAATTGGCGCGTCAAGACAGACAGCGCCACCTAGTTTGCTCGTAGACATCTACTTTTTCAGTTTCGGTTTTGGTTTTCATCTTCTGACGTGAGACGGCGCTGTTAAAAACGAAACTTAAACCAAAAGTTACCGCGTAGTCGGGAGCCATGGCGTCAAGTTTGCCGCGCGCACCTCAAAAGCGGAAGGCTGTTGCAAGCACTTCGGCCGCTTTTTCTGCCGATTTTTGTGACTCAAGCAGCAGTGATGACTCCAGTAACGATGCAGGGTCGTCAGATTTTAGTTCTGACAGCGACACTCCAGCTCAAGGTCCGGGAACGTCAACAGGAGCTCGCAGGTGTGTTTCGTTTTAGCTTGCACACTGTATTTATACAAACGCGCGCTTTGTATTTGACGACAGCGTTTTTTCTTGCATGTTTAGAGTCTCAACAACGTACGGCAAGGATACTTTTCCGAATGCGTCGCGCCGTATCCAGTTTTCGCCCAAGAGACAGCCCGGTGTCCATGTTGGCGCAGCACTGCGGAGCGACTCACGGCGCTTCTCAAGAGCACTAGATTTTTTTCTTTTGTTTTTCACTTCCGAGGTGGTAAGGACTTTGTGTGAGAACACAAACAAATATGCTTGGATGCACATTTTGGACCGGCAGACATACGCTCGGCGTGACGGCTCCTGGGAGAAGGTCACACCGCTCGAGATGCTGCAATTTATTGGGATTCTCATCTACATGGGAATGGTTGAAGTTCCGCGACTGCACTTATACTGGAAAACAACAGGAATATTCAGAGGCCTTCTACCACCAAATATTATGCCAAGAAAGCGCTTTTCTGCGCTGCTGGCGTTCTTACACGTATCGGACCCGGAGGACTGTGGAGCTGCAGCTTCTGTCGGCAAAACCTGGAAGGTATACTGGCTGTTGAAGCACATCAATGAAAAATCAGCAAGTTTTTTCCAACCACGGCGTGATCTCTCAGTCGATGAACGCATGGTAAAATCTAAAGCCCGATCAGGAATAAGGCAATACATTCGAGACAAAGTGACGAAGTGGGGATACAAACTCTGGGTGGTGGCAGACTCAAGAACAGGCTACACCCTTCAATTTGTTGTGTACACTGGCAAGCGTGAGACACCAGGACCTCACGGTCTAGCTTTTGACGTAGTCACCAAGCTCTGCACAGAGTACCTTGATCAAGGGTACAAGATTTACATGGACAACTTCTATACATCAACGAAACTTTTCGACCACCTCCTTGCGCGCAAGACGTTTGCATGCGGCACATCTCGCAAAGATCGCCGATGTTTTCCAGCTGAATTGAAAGATGCTAAATGGGAAAGAAGAGCTCAGCGGGGAGATGTTAGATGGATTCGTGAAGGGAACATCCTCTACATGCAGTGGAAAGACAGGCGTGCGGTAAACCTGATGAGCACGATGCATACAGCAAACGAGCATGTTTCGGCCCAACGAAGAGAAAAAAGAGGGGACAAGTGGACTTTGAGGACCATCAAAAAGCCGCTTCTAGTCCACGAATACAACGCTGGAATGTTGGGAGTCGACAAGTCGGACCAAATTATTGGAACATACAACGTCCTGAGGAAATGTGTGCGTTGGTGGAAGACGCTATTTTTCCATTGTGTGGACATTGCATGCGTAAATAGTTTTATACTCTTCCAAGAACACCGCAAAGAGAACCCAGACGTCCCAGAACTTTCCAGAAGTGCCTACTTTGACCAGCTGGCATTTAGAGAAGAGCTAATTCAGCAGATCTTTGAGTACGATGGAGCAGCGCAAAGTGGTACCCCCTTCTCACCTCATGTCCCTGCTTGCCACCAACCAAAAAGAATGGAGAGGAGAAGAAACTGCAAGCTCTGCTATCGAAAGACAAAATCCCAATCCAGAACAAACGTCTTCTGCGCCACATGCGAAATTTATCTTTGCTTCCTACCTTCACGTGACTGCTTTTCTGAGTGGCACAGCCTTCGGAACCGCTAACTTTGCTGGCCACGAAAAATACAGAACACGGCGCACAGAACTGGAAGATATTGAAATGATGGCTAGGGCCACTTGCAACATTTTGTATATTTCAGAATTTCGAAAATAATTTTCTGGCTCAGTACAGCCACTGATTTTTGTTTTGTTTGTACTTTTTTTGTCAACTTTTTGTTCATTTGACAAATAAATTCTCTTCACTGTTTGCACTCATAACACTACAGTTTATTTAACTATGATGCCCAGCTAATAACCTACAGTTTGATAAATAGCAAAGCTTAATGCGGCTAGTAGTCGCAGAGAAAAAAAATATTTTCTAGAAGCACTGAAAATCAGTCATTTTTCCGCGGTAACGAAAGAGTTAAGCTAAAGCTAACATTTTGGAATTAGATCACAATATGCTTTGGCGATGGTGATGAAAAGTCAATGCGCGTTGCTTCCCTCTGCCTTTCCACGTGCATGTCCATGAACGATCGTATCTTCTGCTGGATCTGAGGCGTGTTCTTTGCATCTCGTGCTACGATGGGTATGATGTCGTCGAACTGAATTATCTTTGATGGCCTGATCTCTTCATCCAGGGAGGACACTGCAACGAATGGAGGCCTAAATGAGATCTGTTCCTCACAAACCCCGATACTATCTAGAAGAGCTTCAACAAGAAGTTACATTGAAAACACTTTAAACTAAATAAATCATGCAAAGATATCAATGTGAAAATTATGCATTCTATACAACGAGCCATGCCACGGATGAAGCTTACAAACCTACTTAGTCTCGAAAAGTAAAATTCAGACCAGTGTTCTGAAATAGCATCGGCTGCAATAGTTACCGGGGCTTCAGTCAATCTGGTTTCGTTAATAACAAAGAAATCACAAAAAAGGCGACTTCACTTCAGAGAAAAAGAAAATGTGCAAGCAGATAAATTTTACTGTGGGCAACACATTTGGGACTTTCTTAGTACTGTAGCTTCTAATTTATATTATAAAATTATTTTTCTTAAAAAGATATGTCAAAATCCAGCCCCACGCAATTGCTTTCAATCAAGCACTAATACTTTCCATTTTTACAATAGATTTATGATAGCTGTGTTCCCTACAATAGACCCTAGAGTTTCTAAACATTTCCAGTCGAAACTACTGAAACCAAAATCCGCAGAAAAGCAATAGAAAACTGCTCTTATATATCATTTATCTAATGTAAAGGCATATAAGTCATGCACTGCCCCATATATCTTGCAGATGCTGTAGTTCAAGCTCAAGGACTACTGCTTTAAGACACTGCCCGTTCAAATCAGCAGTCCTGTATACAATTCAATACTAATACCAATGCTGTTTGGGCTTTCACAATATAGGTAAAAGGGTTTCTGACTATCAACACATCAGTAAAATGGCTCCTCGATTAGGTAATAGGCTGCGGAGTTACGCAATTGCAACAATAGTGAACAATGCAGCACGGACACTTTGCTCAAGCTGTACCAAAACTAACTGACTGCACGACTTGCACAAATACGCAATTTCTGGTGGTTTCAGATTGAATCCAGCACCTACTTTTGTCTCTAAGGGTCACAGCATAACCAGCGGATCAGCTAAAACAAAACTGTGCGCAGTGAAACACTCATGAACAGAAAATGTTTTGCAGCCTTTTAAGTTTAATTTCTAATGAAGACCATGAAACTGCAGAATTTAAAATAGCTTCCCCTAGTTGCAGCAACTCCATAAACACATAGGCACAGAGAGAGAGAGAAACACCAAACCTCTTCCCAAAGCATACCATTTTCTTTGCCTAAGCTTTCCAATAGTTCTTCATACTTCTCCTTGGCATCGTCAGTGTCCATTTTGTTGACTGCCAGTATGGCAGGCTTCTCAAGCAATGCTTCCTTGTACAACTCTAATTCCTTTGAGAGAAAATTAAAAGTACTTGCATTCACAAATGGCTATTACACACACATCACTGACAACCTACCAGAGCACTATGAAATTCCCAGTGCCTAATAATAGTTGAGGAAGAACATTCCCTCGAAAGTAAAAGTAATCCAATATGCTAATGGAGACATCAAGGCAACACCAAGGGAGAACATTCCCTCTAAAGTAAAAGTAATCCAATATGCCAACGGAGACATCAAGGCAACACAAGTCTCGGTGCTCACTTCTCGCTGTTGACTTTTCTTCAAAGTTTGCAGCTGAAATTGGCGTTAATTTTGTGTAGTTGAAAACTCTATTTATTGAAGTCTATATTGACCACATTTTGACAAAATTAGAGATATCTATAAGATGAAAGGCAAAAGGAAATATGAAACAAGCCGCACATTTTCATAAAATAATGCTACACTGCACGATAACTTGCAACACAGCTTGCAACCAGAATAGAGGGCTAGAAGAATATCGGCCATTGTTAGAAATCTGTGGCTTAAAAAAAAGCGTGTTTCTTACTAGAGAAGCAGTTTTTAGAGACTCCAGTTTTCTTCACACCAAGTTATCTCAACACTGATTGGTGATTTATCCGAGGCTCCCAGCATACAGGGTTTCTAAAAACAACATCTCTTATATCCCTTACAGCCAAGTTAATCTTCAACTCCAGGACAAATTGACCAATCGTAATCCACTCCCATTCACCTTGCGAATGCTGAACGCTTACCTTGTTCAGGGACATGACGGTCTCAAACGCATTCCTAAATTTTGACCTCTCGTTGAGCTGGAAGCCATTGACGTCCACAATGAACAGGAGCATGGATGTACGCTCAACGTGCCTCAGGAAGTTGTGCCCCAGGCCGAAATTGCGGTGTGCTCCCTCTATGAGGCCAGGCAGGTCAGCCAGAGAAATCTAGAATCGGGCAGGAGTGTGTCGACATCTGGTCGGAGACTACAACAAATACTCAAAGCGAGTGCTCAGATGCATGCACACAAAAGCTAAAAGCTGCAGGTGAATACGTATCTAAAGACAAAAACAGAAGAGGACCAAGTCATGTCCATGAATCTCTTCTATTTGCCAAGTCGTTGGCTCCTAAAACAGTTATTGAGACAAATTTCACTTTCTCTTTTGTCAATGTGACAAGTTATTTTGTCAGGCATATAGCAATGTAGCCTAGGTGGCCCTTCCTGTATTTAATGACCGTGTTGCTGTCGGCAAAGATCTGCTTCCCGCAGTGCGTACGCCATCAACCGTGCTTCATGACTGGCAGCCCTTTTTCCGTAAAATATTAACCAATGGCTTTGTGCTGCCCGTTAGGTATTTAATTGACCAATGGCTCTGTTTCCTTCTCTTTTTATTAGGCTTCCCTCCAAGCTGGCATAGCCAGGCAGTTCATGTCAGCAGTTTATAAAACAAGACATTCCAAAGCAGATTAGATAATAAATGCCAGCAAAAGCTTAAGAAACAGAGCATCAGTGCCAACCCAAACATGTTAGAAGGTCTTGACTATGAAGACAGTGCAAGATTAAAAGATCTAAAAAAATACAAAATCTAATAAAAAAAATGTCATCATCAGCAGAAAAGATAAAATTATATGACTAAATATAGCACAATGATAACCCTAGCAAATTTTCACATTAAATCAAAAACACTAAAAATGCAGACATAGTAGAAACATTATATAATGTTCCATGCCATTTGTGGATAGATAACGCCCAAGTGTCCAAAAACGCTGAACAAGTGTGTTCTTGTTGCAGCGGTAAAAAACGGCTTAATGAAGATTGAACAAGGCGATACAAAAATTGAAAAAGCATTCAAGATATATGGCACATGATACATAAAAAAAGAAAGAGAAATGTGAAATAGCCCAATGTCGTGTCCGCGTGGTGATGACAACTACAGCCCGAATACTTATGAGTTTAATATGACCCAGAAGAGCCTCAGTGCCTAGCTTGCGCCATCGGTAGCTCGCAGTTCCAGAGTGCGCGCTCAGGGATCGCGCGCACAGGGCAATGCCGATCTTCGTCCTTTATGCGCGAGTGGCGCCGCGCTGGACATCACACTCCTTCCCCCTCTAGATGCCGTCGCCATATCTTTGAGGAGGTCGCCTTTGACGTTGAGGTCTAGCGGAACTATTTGATGGAACCAAGTCGGCATTGGGCTGCACTTCTGCTTGAGCCTCTGGGGCACATTGCTGTTCTGCTGGTGACGGTTCCCCAGTCGTCGGAATGGTCCACTGCGCTGGTAAACCTTGTGGGCCATTACTGGTCTTCGCTGTCGAAGATGCTTCTGTGACAAAATGTCTCGGGTGGTCTGTTACCGGGTTCCTTATGTGATCTTCGTGTCGTCGTACTGTGCCTTGGTCTGTTCTGATGATCCAAGAACGAGATCCAAGTCTTCTTATGATTGTTCCTTGGATCCACGACGGTTTGCCTGTAAAGTTCTTAACGAACACCTCTCGGTTAACAGAAAGATTTCTGGGAGACTTGGTTGTTCCTGGTGTATCCTCATCTCTTCCCCTTGCTTGCGGTTGGAGGCGAGTGATCGCCGTTGACAACTCGCGACCCAACATCAGCATGGCTGGAGTCTGTCTCGTCGCGCAACTGATGGTGGTGTGTTGCTTAAAAAGAAACCGAGCGATTCGGCACGATAAGCACCCCGTCTTATCCTTCGACACCGCTTGTTTGGTCTCGTAAACCATCCTTTCAGCTTGTCCGTTGGTCGCCGGATGGTACGGTGCACTCGTGACGTGTCGAATACCGTTATTCTTAAAGAACTGTTCGGTTTCGGCTGATACCAGTGACGTACCGTTGTCGCTGACGATCTTGCGTGGTACTCCGAATGTTGCGAATACATTACGGAGTTCCTGGATGAGTGAGCTGGAAGTGATGGTGTTCATTTGACGAACTTCCAGCCATTTGCTGAAGGCGTCAACTATTATCAGCAACATCTTGCCTTCAACGGGTCCGGCGAAGTCGATATGTAATGTATCCCATGGCGTCGTCGGTCGTTGCCATTCCGGAGAAGGTGCTTTGGGCGGTGCCCGTTGATGCTGTTGGCAATTGCTGCACGTTCTTGCCTTGGCTTCGATGTCTCTGTCTACACCAGGCCACCAAACGTAACCTCGTGCAGCTGCCTTCATGGCCACCATGCCTCGATGACCTGCGTGGAGTAGCTCGAGGACGTGAGCTCTGGCTGCACTGGGAATGACTACCCTCGTGCCTCGCGTCAAGCAACCGTTAAGTGTCGACAGTTCAGTGGCGATAATTTTGTACAGCCCGCACTCGTCCTTGCTCAACTCTCCCAGATTGCCGTGATGTATGGCCTTGTAGACGAGTGCCAAAGTTTTGTCTTGCGCTGTGAGTGCTGCAATGCGTTCTGGGCAAAGTTGAGGAATAGGCGAGCCGGCCAACATCAGTACATCTCCAGGTTGGCAGGGCTCGTCGACACAAGCAGGTAGCGGTAGCCTGCTCAGAGCGTCTGCGTTTTGATGTAATCGTCCCCGTCTGTACTTCAACTCGTAGTCGTATGCACCTAGTTTGATGCACCATCGTGTCATACGCGGGGATAGCACTTGAGGTATTGTTTTCGAGCCTCCAAGTATTCCCAGAAGTGGTTGGTGGTCCGTGTAGATGGTTACCTGTCGTCCAGCGATGTATTCATGGAAGTGACATACTGCATAGACAATGGCCAACCCTTCTTTATCCAGCTGGGAATAGTTTTTCTCTGCTGCTCCTAGCGTCCTCGACGCAAAAGCAATCGGAGCCTCACGTCCCAAGGCGTCTCTCTGAGCAAGCACTGCTCCTACGCCGTAAGGGGACGCGTCGCAGGAAAGAAGCAGGGGCTTGTTTTCGTCATAGTGGGCAAGGACCGTGGATTCCTTGACTAGTTGCTTGAGCTTTCGGAACGCTTCCTTGTGACTGTCCTTCCAGAGCCAAGGAACATTTTTCTGGAGAAGCTTGTACAGGTCTGTTGCGACTGTAGCTCTGTTCTTGAGGAAGCGGTCATAAAATGCCAACAACCCCAGAAAGGCTTGCAGCTCAGGTTTCCCGGTTGGCTCTGGAGCGTCTAGAATCGCTTGCACTTTGTCAGCGGTTGTGTGAACCCCTGAAGCATCTATTTTGTGTCCCAGGAAGGTAGCTTCGCTGACTGCAAACTTGCATTTTTCTTTTTTTAGTCTCAGACCGGTGCTGTCTAATCTGGACAGTACTTGTTCCAAACGCTCAGCATGTTCTTTCTTGCTCGCTCCACTGATGATGATGTCATCTAAATAGACACTTATTCCGTCTATGCCGGCGAGTGTTGTTTCCATCATTCGCTGGAAGATCGCTGGTGCTGCTGAAATTCCGAACGGAAGTCGTGTCACTCGGTACAATCCTTTCATCGTATTGATTGTAAGTACAGCTGCCGTCTCTTCAGTTACCTTTAGTTGCTGGTATGCTTGGCACAAGTCTAGCGTGGAGAAAGTAGTTCCGCCTCTGAGGTTCGAGAGCACTTCTCCTGTTGTTGGTAGCGGATAACTGGCCTTTTTCGATGCGGCGTTTACCGTACTCCTGTAGTCGCCACAGAGTCGGATAGCTCCGCTCTTCTTGCGAACGAGTACAAGCGGCGTAGCCCACTCAGAGTGTTGAACTGGCTCAATTATCCCTTGGTTCTGCAGCTGTTGAAGCTCGTCTGTCACCGCTGATCGTAGCGCGAGAGGAACAGGGCGAGCCTTGCAAAACTTTGGCGGGGCTCCTTCCTCCAGCTCCAAGTGCACTGGAGGTCCCGTGTATCCAGAGATGTCGTCTTGGAATACCTTGGAATGTCGTTGTAGCACTGCCTCCACCTCCGGTGGCGTGGTCTGCTGCTGCATCTGATTGATTCCTTGAACTCGGATGTTGAGCGCGTCGAACCAATCTCTACCCAAAAGGCTGCAGCCGGCCCCTTTCATTACCAGAAGCGGCAGTAGGTAATCCTTGGACTTGAAGCGTACTCGAACTTGAAGCGATCCCAGAAGTTTCAGGCCTTCGCCACTCCAAGTGTAGAGCTCCAAGTCGTTCTTCGTGAGCTTTGGTGGGTTCTTGGGCCAGGTTGAGCGAAATGTGTCTTCGCTTATCAACGAACAAGCGGCTCCAGAATCGACCTCGAACTGAAGTGGTTTACCTTCAATCCGAAGGGAAACATAAAATTTCGGGAAGCACCTTCGCGTGGTCAGCTGGTTCAGCTCATGACATGTACATCTAGAAGAACACGCTGGCTGGCTCACCACTTCAGTCGCTGCTTCAACGTTGTAGTTAGCTTTCTTGTAGCCTGTTTTACCTTGTTGTTTTTTCTTTGCAATGCATGCCTTTTCAATGTGTCCTTCCTTTTTGCAGTAGTGACACTCGGTAGTCTTGAATCGGCAGGCCTGTGGGTCGTGTTGACCTGTGCAACGATAACACGGACGTCCCTTGTATGAAGCGGACTTGTTGCATGCATCCGTTGTCTTGTTGACCTGGAGATCCTCCTTGTTTTTTATACTCTGTTGTTGTTTCGAGGCACTCTCAGCACGGACGGCGATGTCTAAGGCGCTTGCGAACGTTAAGTTCTTTTCTGCGAACAGACGTTGTTGCAGAAGTTCGTCACGGATGCCGCAGACAAACCTGTCGCGCAGCATCACGTCCAGTGGCAGTTTAGTGTCCCATTGTGGAGTTGCCGGTTGTGCAGCCGTAGCCACTGCATCGGGTGCTGCTTGTGACGCCGGTTGCTGCGACGCCGGTTGCCGTGCCGTTGTCGATGCCACAAGCGTAGTTGCGGAAGCTAAGATGCCGAAATTGCAGTCTCCAGCCAGCATTTTGAGTGCCGCAACGTAGCTGTTTATGGACTCGTCCGGTAGTTGGTCTCGCCTCTGGAAGTTGTACCGGCTATAGAGCTCCGAAGGTTTTGGATCGAAGTGCGCGCCGAGGATCGTCACGAGTTCTTCGAACTCGACATCCCCGGGTCCTCTGGGTGCTACCAACGCTCGTACGATGTCATATGTTTCTGGACCGCACAGCGTAAGTAGGACAGCTCGCTTCCTGTCCACGGCGCTGATGTTATTCGCCACGAAGTAGAATCCGAGGCGCTCAATCCAGGATGCCCATGACTTGCCTGAGAAGGCTTCCATTTTGCCTGACTTAGACATGGCTCGAGGTCTGAGGTTCCAGGCGTCGTAGGTCCTTGATTACTCGTCGCCAGTGTCGTGTCCGCGTGGTGATGACAACTACAGCCCGAATACTTATGAGTTTAATATGACCCAGAAGAGCCTCAGTGCCTAGCTTGCGCCATCGGTAGCTCGCAGTTCCAGAGTGCGCGCTCAGGGATCGCGCGCACAGGGCAATGCCGATCTTCGTCCTTTATGCGCGAGTGGCGCCGCGCTGGACATCACACCCAAGAAATGAAGTCTTTGTAGGTCAACCCTCGTTTGAGTAAACATATTATGTTACTATTTATTTAGCAAACCTAATAAACCCATTAGAGGCTTTACATCTCGTTTAATCCACAAAATAATGGCACATCCATATTACTTTGTCATCTTCAATAGAGGTAAGCACTCTTCTGGCCATACCTTTGTAAATCACTATTGTGTGCTGCACATTAAAGACACTTGGAGAGAAACAACGCAACACTTTCTAGAGCGTTGATAACCGCAATAGAAACAAAGCCAGCTGTCTATCAACAGCAGTGCAGAAAATGCCTGGTTTAACTGCTGACAAGAGCAGAAGTCATCCCCCAATAAGAGGGCAAATCGAGATAAAACGGTGCCTAACCTGTCTGTGATCCTCATATTCCATGATCCCAATGTTTGGCCGTATTGTTGTAACTGAGGACAAAGAAACGTAAAAAGTGCATGTAAGACATTTGATATTAAAGAAAAATAAAAGCTGAATAAAGAAGTGGGGAGATTGCTAACTCGACAATTCCCAGCTAACTGGACACAAAATGATCAACTGCGGAACAAAACTGGTCCCATCTTTCTACAGAACTCAAAGCGGTTAATCTTGAAACAATTCAAATTGTGAACAAGGTGCTTTCAAGACTGCAATAGCCAAAATAAAAGGTAGAACAAACAACAAAAAAAAAAAGATAGGGCAGATGGGCAGAATTAATTTCCGTTTGAGTGTCTGTCCATTTTGTTTCCTTCCTGCGATATTATTCTAGATGGTTGAAACTTGCACCATCTCCCGCATTTCCTAATACAATTGTAGTTCAGGCAAAGTGCATTCACAATCACTCGCATCCTTGTGTTCCCAATGCTGCATGCCATTTTTGGCATAATATGAAGCACGCCTTAGGGAAGTCAATGGACGCCCCTTGCCTAAGCCAGAGTGAAAGAATTGAAGGAGTGGGTCACCTACAGGGGTAGTTGGCCACCTTAGGGACTGCCCTTGACAGCGCCCTCAGCAGCGTTGATTTGCCCGCATTAGGAAACCTACGCATAACAATGAGAAAGAATAATGGTGACAATCTCAGAATAGCATTCACCCGGTCTCAGGGATGGGCAGTATTTCAAATACAAGTATTTGAAGTATGTATTTCAAATACTTTGTGTATTTTGCATTTGTATTTAAATACAAATTGGGTAATGTATTTGACATGTGTATTTAAATACTAAAACGTGGGTATTTCAAATACAATTGTAATTAAATACAATTTTGTGGGCGAAAATACATCCCTCAAATTTATTGTCACGACTCATTTTGCTTATTCTAAGACGTGTCCAGAGCAGGAAGAAAACTATGTTGTGCACCGAATGCAGTGTCTCTCAATCAAGCACAAGCGTTTAGTGACTTTGTGATTACGGTGCTAGTTTAGGGCAAGAATAGTGACGAAATCGACGTTCACAGGCAGACTGGCTAAATAAGTGCCTGTGACAACTTGTGATGCTTTCCAGCCTGATTTCCATCCATATTTTTGCCTGGAACATTCTAAATGCGCGGGTCGTCCAGATTTTCGTAACTGGTGCGAGTTGCAACAATAAAACATTCTCTGGCTAGTGCTGCACATCTTGGTCGTCTCGGTTCTTCGTTGGTCTATACCAAAATGCAGACATGTACAAATTACTCAAAAAAGGTAGTTAAGTTACCGAGTATCGACGCCAAAAGTAGTTGAAGTAGAGTAGAAATTACGCATTTGTAATAGTAATTGAGTAAACTACTAACTACTGTAAAAAAGTAGCAAATTACTTTGAAGTTACTTTCGAAGTTACTTTTTATGTTCTTGTGGCAGCAAAATGAGCAGAATTTTGATCAGTGAAAAACCATGCGAGCCGGAAATAAATGCAGTCATTTTATGACTTCCAAAATAGTTTATTCACTCGCCGAAGCAATTGTCTTTCAAAGTTGTTATCGGAGAGTTTTTCTCTTTTCCTTCTAATGACGTCCTCGGTCAAGCTAAAAAAACGTTCCACCGTGGCGCTGCATGCAAAGACAGCGTTCAATTTCAGAAGCAGGCTGTGCAGGGTCGGGTAAGCGGGTGTCGGCATCTTTGGTGTCTATGACGAAACATGTGAGGCTTGCCCCGGCTAGAGGGTCTTTTATAACAAACTCTCCTTTTTTTTCCTTTTTTTCTTCGAAAAGTTGAGATTGTTATGACTGGCCCCTCTTTATTTTCATGACGTTCGGACATTTCACCGAGCGAGTGCACCTGACCGTCAAGGGATCAAGTCTCGCGCCACGACGATGAGATCATCCGGATGACTGCGCGTCTCGTTGCAATGTTATAGCTACGCCACTTAAAAAAAAATTGTTTGTTGACGTTGGGTGCAACAAAAGGATCTCCCAAGGATGACTCGAAATCCTCGCCGGCCACTACGGTATCCTGACGCGCCTGACAAGTAAAACATTTTCAACAAAGAGGAGGTCTCCCTGGCGTGGAAGGTCGGAAGGACGCGAAGGATTACGTGAACAAGCATTGGCGCTCGTACAGTAGCAGCTGGAAGCGGGAACGTGCTCCCATGAACGGATTATCCGTGTCTGCGTTTGCGCGCGGGGGAGTCCGGCTTTGCAAGGGAGTATGCGCTGACAACAAGGCGACCATGAGAACAGGCACCCAGCTGCGAGGTCATCCCAGTGGCGCCTACCGTGGAACCTACCACTTGAGTCAGAACTCACTAAAGGCACACCATGAAAACAACAACCCTCAGAGTGTCCCCGCCTTTCACGTTTGCAGCTGGAAACGCGGCGCTTGCGTGCATTACCGGATTAGGTCAACACCCGACCAAGGCTTGTCAAGCACCTCTGACTGCGTTCGTGCGCGCCGGTGTTATGTTTTGGCTGCTCGTCGTCGCCACCTTGGCCCAAGGACGCCCGTGATGCAGTTTCTAGGGCTGCCGAGTGTAAGTGCGTGGGAATGGAATGTGAGGGAGCCCCTTGTTCGCGAATACCACTTAGTCTGCCAGCGTCTTGTTTATTTCTGCACTCAAACTTTTGTGATGAAAAAAAAAATAGGAATAAATTTCGAAAGTAGTTAGTAATTTGAGTAGAAGTTACCTGAAAAACGTAGTTAAATTAAACTACTAATTACCCAAATAAATAAAGTTGTAATTGAAAGTTACCAAGTTACTCGGAAAAGTAGTTAAACTACAGTAGTTTGAGTAGAGTAATTGAACTACGTCCAAGTCTGCCAAAATGTAATCGACAAAAAAAGCTGCTTGAAGCTCTGTACTTTTTTCACATATTACGTCCAAACTGATTACATTTTTTTTTTTTTTTTTGTGATTATATTTTTATTACGTTACTAGAGCCTCGCACACTAACTCCCGAGTGTGCGATGCAAAATTAAAATGAGACACCCAGAAACTCGTTGCAGGTGCCCTGAAGTCGCTGACGCAAATTCTGAGGAATGTATTTGGAAAAGTATTTGGAGGAGACCACATACATTTGGTTGTATTTGTATCTTGTACTTAAATGCTTTTTTGGAAATGTAATTAGATTTGTAATTAAATACATTTTTGGCGAAGTATTTTGTATTTGTGTTTAAATACATATTTGCATGTATTTTGCCCATCCCTGCCCGGTCTGAACATCCATCATTCCATGAATGAGCCAGAAAACGAAAAGACACTGAAAGCTAAAAGGTTTGGTTGTTTTCAAAGAATGAAAAGTTCTTGTTGTAAACCATTTATGAACAACACTCCTACTTGGACACTTCGAAAGTTGGACAGTTGATCAAGGTTTGGGTGCAGCGCATGCCCCATTAATCCCACAGAAAATGTGAACCCCATAAAAGGAAACTACAAGTAGTATCTAAAAGGAACTGCAAAAGCCTTATGCTGCATATAAACTGTGAAGCTTCCACTGAAGGCTACTACCTAAGTGCTTTAGACATAAGTACTAGGACAGAAACTTCTTTAGAGACTGTGTTATGGCTGTCCCGCTTTTTTCCTACCTTTATCTCATGGTTAAGTTGTTACTGAGGGAGAGCTAACGTACCGGGGGCAGAAATTTTAGGAATCACAGTCAGAATGTCTACATATTATAATTGCGGAGGAAAAATCCCCGACCTTTCCCCAGTAGTATCCTGAAAAATTTTGAAGGAAACAAGTGTCCAGAACATGAAGCAGCAAGCCAACTCACCCTACAAATCCAACATCTGCAATCAGCTTTAGGTGGAGGGTGATGACATCTGTCTGTCCCTTGGTTCCATGGAAGTCAGTTGCAGGGTTGCCACCCTTCCCACCCTTGACCGCCAGCACCTTGTCTCCAGGCTTTATTAGATCCCCTAAAACAGCAATGGCATGACTGTCTCTTCAGTCTATTCACAAAGCCCAGTAGAAATTAATCATAGTAGTAATCTTTACTAATCATGATCAACAATACAAAATGTCAGGTCTGCCAAAGCCAGAGTAAGGCTTGTGTGGTGTGACCTGGCGGTAAAAGCACATTCTTCACAACAACAAATACAACGATCAATAACTGGCGCTCCAATTTTTTAATGCTTATTTCTGTCCTTAAACAATCTTTTCACAATTTTGTTCTTTAAGTGACGACTTGATTTAGAAATATAGAATACGGTAACACGTTAAATATTCTCAACCATTAAATGCCCTAATGCTTTCTCCATTGGCAAGGAGATTGAACTATAGGGGGCGCTCTGACCCGTTTGTTGTCCCCACACCTCGGTGTTTACCCAACACAAGGCCTGTGCACATGCCCACAGGCTTTGTGGGCATGTTCATGTCATATTCTTCAATAGAGTGCCGGGCGCAGTGTAATGTAAAAATACTAACAATAAACGAAGTGACGTTAAGTGCCGGATCTCTCCCGAATGCAGCCATTAGAGAATGCGAGCTTGACTCACTTCCGCTCTTGTGCTGAGCTGGGCGCCGAGCATGCTGCATTGTTCGTGCAGACCGGAGTGGTAACAAAAGAGCCCCCCCTCCCCCTCAGGCGACCGGAGAACACGAACTCCAGCCAAACGCTGACACCGTGCTCGGTTAAGTCAGCCGAGCGCTGAGTCATTGTATTTGTTGTCCCCATCCATGTAGTTCTAAAGTTAACCGCTTGGGGCGCCACGGTCTGATCTCCTCTTTAATAGCGACTATACATTCATGGAACTTCACAGCGAGTCTTACACCTTGATGTATATGTGGTGAAATTCTTTGAATTGTGAAATCACTGTACCAAAAGTGGTGCTGAACTACAGTTTGTAGAAAGAGTGAATAAAAACAAGCTAGCTGAAGCGAGGAGAACAGGTTGTCCCTAGATCACATTGATATAATTGTAGGACACACTTCTCAACATCCCCCTCAAAACACTATCCATTCGAGCGTGCCATTGCAACGAACAATTAAAAAATAAAGTAATGCCTTAAGAGGTACACAGAGAGATGCAGAGCAGATCTCTCCGTGTGCCTCTTTTGTTCTGTAGGACCTCTGGCAGAACCCTAAAATACTACAGGTCGTATGAAGCAGCCCATTTGAAGCGTGTCAAGGGTGACTGCATTATTATGCTCCGTTTCATGATAACTTAGCTGACCGTGGAGGTTATGGCCCCCGCGACCCAATTAGAGTGTCGGAGCGAGGCACGTGACACCATGTCACGGGTGCGTGCGTGTCATTGCGCCAAATGCAAGGCCGGAAGAAATTGGCTGCCATCTGCTGGCTAAGAATTGTCTGCTGCGAAACCAGCCAACTTCGAATGAACGTCCACCGCCATAATAATGCAGTCCACTAGAGTAGCAAGCCCTCCGGGAACAATTCATTAAACAACCATACACTCAATTTACCCCCAAATCTGTGGCGGGTGCTAATGTCAGGGCGATGTTTTGAGAGGAAGCGGTCGATTACATGGCTGCGATTGCCAACGGCCACGGCGCTACAAGGAGAAAAAAATCGGGAGTGAATACGGATGTGACGTTCCTTTTTGGTTTAAATATAGTAATTGAAATTTATAAATTCGTAAATATTTATTCCTTACCTTTATATCTTCTTCTCGATAAAGATGAAATTGCGCGAGTTTGATTATCGGTAAAAGTAAAAGGAGCATGGACCTCCTTTTATCGCGGAGGGTACCGTAGCTGTGACGGTAACGAGGCCTCTGTGGCCTCGACCATGGAGTGTCATCACGTGCCTTACTCCGACGCTCTTGCTGGGTCACGGGGGTTGTAGACTCCGCAGTTTGCCAAGTTATCGTGCAACGGAGTATAGCCCTCAATAAGCACATAGAGCAGAGATCTCTGCCCTAATATTTGAACAAACAACAGTTGTCTACATGAACCCATTCAAAATCACAAGGCAATTTTTTTTACCTCTGTATGTTTTTATTTGGGAGTTTTCAAAATTGTCCTCTTTACTGTCTTCTCTGGTTACTTTCACACTTCTGACTGCTTGAGCTCATATAAAATCTGCAACTTGCAACATCTCTCCTCACCAGTTTGTCATAGTAACTGAGTGGCAACATGTAAAAAAATATGTAGAGAATATCATTGACAAGTCAAGGTTTGCGCGTCGAGCAAAGAACTTTTTGATAAAGAAATATACGATACACTTCCGTAATCACGAGACACTGTAAAGGTCCGATATTGACCCGAATGTAATATGAGGGCCAGCATCGCAGCACTCAAGAAAGTTTGACAGAGATAATATGAAGAATCATTGCTCGAAACCTTTAATTGCCAAGCTTTGCCTATGCCTCATCTTGCTGTCGCTCTTCTGCCAGTTCCCTGTTAGCTCAATCACTCTACGCCACCGCCTGTCCCGAAGAAAGCAGTGATGCACACAAACTGTTACGCTCCCATCTGTGTTCAGAAATGTCCTCCTTGACATTCTTTACATATAGCTTTTACTCTTTCCTCGGGAACCTAACAATACAAAATGCTTGTCCTGGTTATAATGAGGACTAGCCTTCAGCACACGGGGTGCCAAAAGAAACTTTTATATGCCACATTCAGGATTTTAGTATGCACTATAGAAGTAGGAAGCGAAACAGCTACAGTAATAGCTGTCAGGTAAGTGTAGATATCTGACTGTTAAATGTAGCCAGTCAATTTATGAATGAAACTCCCAACTTTAATTTAAATCCAGCTTGTCATGAAGCTAGTACAAACAATGTGTACCACTAAGCATTGAATGTGTGGAAGAGTGGGTGATGGACCACATACTTAACAAGTTTTAGTGACTATTGCCCTAAATAGACTTCATCACTCCTAGGTTTTGCTGTCACAGATACTCCCTTTGCCAGGCACTCTGCAAATGCTAGTAAAGTATTCGTACAGCGTGACGCTGCTTGCAGAAGACAATGAGAGAGATGGGTAGCTCACCGATGAGATGTCCAAAGCCATTGAAGACGGACACCCCCACTGGTACATTCACCACCACATTATGGCCGTCAGGTCCCAGGATCTGGGTCGACCTGGAGATGGCACCCAAAAATTGTAAAGGAGACTGACGTACTTGGGTAAAGCTAATCGTGGAACTCCTAGTAGAAGCAAAAAGTTGCTCTGATTAAAATGACTGGAGAAACCTGTCAATGACTAGGACCTGCGATACATTTGCCTCCCCAGATGCCGACATGCAGGGTGGAGAATAAAAATTAAGATGATTTAAATTGTGATTAATCATGCATGTTTTACTATGATGATTTAAACCAAAGCTTTCCCAAGCACATAATCTAGAAAATATTTTTTTAAATTTATTGTTCGGTATCATTTCATGCTTTTTGTGGGTACTTGCTTGGTATTTATATTAAATCAACTTATTTGGTTCGTGATTCGTTACTCTGGCTGACCGTAACATATATTCATAGTGCATTTGTTTGTGATTTTGCACTGCTGAACTGTCAGGGTGCAGAGGCCTGTCGGGTACTTTGCCTTTATCTCAACCCTATGCGTAAAAAATCCACAGAACAAATAAAAAAAAGAGAATCATTGAGCAAGAAATATTTATTTCTACTGAACATAAGCAAAAGGCGATGAATTTTTGAGCAAATAAAAACATTGTTTTACTGCTTTTTTCTACCTTCCACTGTGTTGGTCAGTTCATAATGCCCTTTTGCAAGCAAATTATAATGAAAAATAAAAAGTAAATCATCCTTCTGTTCTAGCATGGCAGGGCTACAATAGAGAGCACTTAATTAGACTGTTCTTTAAATTTACACTAATTCTTTCTTCCATACTGTCTTCAGTGACACAGTGATTCTAGAAAAAGTAATTAAAAAAAATAATGTTTTTTTTCATAGCTTGGCGACGTGAAGCGACATTTTCCCGAGCACAGTTCTATAATTGAGTTGCAATAGACAGATTGGGTGCAACAATGTTCATGTCATCACCAATACAGATTTAATGGGACATCACAAAATATGCAAGGTCAATGTAAAAAAATAGAGTAGAAAGAGTATGTGCATGTTTGCCAGTGTGCAGACCTGTTCTGAACCATGTAAACAGAAAACAGGGTAAAACCTGAGAGGGCTTTGTGAGACCACCTCCTTATTTGGGACAAGCTCAGAGAAAGCATTGCTGGAACTAAAACACAAACCGAGTAGCCAAGCCCAGACTTGACAGTGCTTTTTATTATGCTGCCTAAAATAGGACGCCGTTTAAAGCATGTCGGCCCTGATGTGCGTCCACATCTCAGTGTTAGCGATTATGCCGCTGGCCAACATTTGGCCGCTGAAAATACTGTACCGTGTTCGACCACCATAAAAGTGTGTCCCAGTGAAAATCAATAAGATACTGTGTCAATGTTGCCTTTACCCACTCCAGACATCAACCCATTTCATTTCAAGTTTGTTATTTAAAGAGGCCCTGCAATCATATTTAAGCATCTGCCTTTTTTGCGGTTTCCAGATCTCTTGGGGTTCGAGCAAGCCAGCGGCCACGGAGAAAGTCATTAAATAGCAGTGTGTCATATTTTAACAGGACAACGCGGAAACCTCCTCCACCCACAGGGGCGACCCGCGGTGCCGAAAGCGCGCGATATGTGAAGTCTTTGGTCCTGGGCTTACTTCTGGTCAGTCACTAAAAGCTTCTTTTTAGTCGAAATACAATATATAAGTGGTGCAAACCATCTCAATTATCTATGAAAGTGTTTTTGTTCAGTATTTTAGATCAGAAAAGAAACAAATTCAGTTTATAAAGTATGGAAAGAAGAAATGACCCGTCGACATACCCGCCACTAAGCGGTGGAAAAGGCGGCACATACTAGAAAGGGGTAGTGGGATGAAGCACCGAAGAGCGGTGAGCGTAGAAATGTACCGGATGTATGCGGCAGCGCTGCAGTCATATACGGGCTCGAGGGTTCGACCGGTTCCAAGCGTCCCGAAGGCCTTCGGCGAGCATGTTTGGCTTGCAGCTTGGCCGTTTGGAGGTATGGAAGCGCGAAGCGGCTCTTGTTCTGAACTGATCTTTACCCTGTGTTTCCTGTCGTTTGTGGCCAATGAAGTGTCATGCCGAATTAGTGTTTAATCGCGCAGAAAATGCAATGTGAGCCGCCTTGGCTGCCCGCTTCATACAGCCTATCCAGAACATGCTTTAGTGGCACACTCTCAAGCCGTTGACACGGAGTGCGGCAGTCGTGAGCACTCGCTGAGCTTACTACCCCTCCTCTAGTTCATGGCCACTCAAGCGACCAAGGACGTCATGAAGGAGGTTATTTTTTGCTTGTTTTTGTAATTTTAATTTGCCAATATCGTTTAAAATAAAGCGAAATTCGAGAAAAGAGAAGTTTCATTAAGTTACTACGTTCAGTGTGCTCAGGTTTGATGCAAATTAAAAACCAGTAAAAAAGTCCTTGCAGGGCTCCCTTGAGAAATGACCTCACGTACCGTATTTTCCAGTGAAACGGTCCCAGCTGGTTTTTTCCTTAAATTTTCATCGCTGCATCTTGTACAGCAGTGTGACTTACATGTGTTTTTTTTCTTTATAAGTATGGACCTTAACCGTGCAAGATCTAAACCACATCGACATTCACTACAGAGGAGGAAAAGCACAGCACCCGCCGATGGCCTGCTCTTCTAACAGTATGTTAGCACGCCTATACTCCGTCTCACCTAACGTCAAGCCAGAGCGGACGCTACGAGCCATCCCAGCCAGTTCAGCTCTGTGAATGTAGCACGTGACCACGCTTTCCGCGCATCACGGCACTTTTTTTTGAAGGTCACAGGAAACTTACACAGCCTTGGATTGGCTCCGATGGCTCGTAGCATCCACCGTAGCTGGACGGAGAATAGATCCGTTGGCTGTAGTCTTCGAGTGCTGCGGATAGCCCTTCCGTCATAATCCGCGCCCAGCAATATGGTAAATACCTGCAAAGATGATGGCTGGCACATTGAAACAAATTTGCTGTGGGAGGGGCTGTATTACGCGCTCGATTTTGTTGGCAAAAACATCCAAAATGACTTCTTCTTCTGCATATATCACAATCACGAAACACATGTGCTGGCTTATCATAGAAGTTTCACTGCGACGACCATACAAAAAAGCGTAACTTATGTACCAACTTTTTTGCAAAAAGGGTTGCTTATAGACCAGTAATCTCGAACTCACTTAAGTGTGGGGGCCAGAAAGCCCACCTTCGAAAGGATCAGGGCCAAGGATGGGGGGGGGGGCAAAAGAGAGGCAATTTTTTGCTATTTTGGGACAAA
The DNA here is from genome assembly GCF_016920785.2 of Ixodes scapularis. Taxonomy (NCBI): domain Eukaryota; kingdom Metazoa; phylum Arthropoda; class Arachnida; order Ixodida; family Ixodidae; genus Ixodes; species Ixodes scapularis. The sequence continues at coordinate 73,793,315 of NW_024609880.1, read as the reverse complement.
AGTGTAAACAAACAAACACTAGTGGTGTTTCACGTTGCAAAGCCTGCAACATCAAACATCACAACTGTTTGTTTGTTTATACTTCTCAACACCCCAAAACTTTTCTAAACAAGGAAGCTTGTGCTGTCTGCTTTTTGTAAGCTCGTGGTATTGCCGTCTTCAGCTATCATTTGCATGATTGACTACTTTGGGCCCCCACATGATGTTATAAAAAGATTTTAAACACCACCACACCACAGCACTGGCAGTTTTTAACAGAATGAAAGCAAGCACACCATTGTTGCCTTGTTAAGCAATTCACTAGGCTCAACAGGTATATACAAATCTCTCTTCATAAGCCTGTGTCCACTTTCCTACTTAATTTTATAGCAGCATTAAAACAATCTTTTTTCTTTTTCTTTAAGCTTTTGTTTGGCAGTTAGAAGCTCGAGCTCATAGCTTTATTTTTAGTAGTTTCTTCTGATTAAGAGTTTGTGCAGCCAGGGTGCCTCCTTGAGCGAAGAGCTCCCGCTTGTAGTCTAGTAGTGGTATTGCCATTCCAGTTAATTTAGACAAGAAAATAATGAGAAGCCAATATTCAGACAAAGCAATACTCCGTCCAAAAGATAAGCAGATTAGTGCAAAATGTGTGACAACGTTACAGAAGCAGAGTTTCTATTTGAGTGGAAATTAATTGATGATATAAAACAAATAATCATGGCGCATATGGCACTTGAGGCATATGAACGGGAACTCACAGCTGCGGGGCGCTTGCGAGCCATTTCCCAAAGCACCGCGGGCCGCGTGTTTAAGACCCCTGTTATAGACCAACACGCTGTTTACAAACAAGTCCACATTTGCCTACAGCCCAGCCCACACCAGGTGTGGGCACTGCACATATGCAGATTCGTGTGAGAGAGGAAGTGTCTGTGCATCCGCAGTGCCCACAGCAGTGCCACCGCAGCTGCACGACGTCACAGCCACGCATTGGTCTATAGAGGAGTGCAGCTTAAAGGGGCCCTGCAATGACTTTTTGACTGTTTTTTTATTTGCACTGAACCTGAGCGTACTGAACGTAGTAACTTAATCCAACTTTTCTTTTCTCAAATTTCGCTTTATTTTAAAAGTTATAGGCAAATTAGAATTACAAAAACAAGCAAAAAATAACCTCCTTCATGACGTCGTAGGTCCTGGCTTGAGTGGCCTTGAACTAGAGGAGGAGTAGTGAGCTCATCGAGCGCACAGGGCTGCCGCACTCCGTGTCGACGGCTCAAGAGGGCGCCACTAAAGCACGTGTTGGATAGGCTGTATGAAGCGGGCGGCCAGGGCAGCTCGCATTGCATTTGCAGAGCGACTAAACACTAATTTGGCATAACATTTCATTGGCCACAAACGACAGCAAACACGGAGTAAAGATCAGTTCAGAACGGGAGCCACTTCGCGCTGACGCACCGCCAAATGACCAAATCGCCAGCAGGGCCCGCGCCGAAGGCCTTCGGAACGCTCGGAACCGGTCGGATTCTTGAGCCGGTATACGACCACAGCGCCGCCGCGTACATCCGGGACCTTTCTACACTCCTCGTTTGTCGTAGCCTCATCCCACTAGCCTTTTCTAGTATGCGCCGTTTTTTTCCGCCGCTTGGTGGCAGGTATGTCGACGGGTCATTTCTCGTTTCCGTACTTTCTAAACTGCATTTGTTTCTTTTCTGATCTAAAATAGTGAACAAAAACTACTTTCATACATAATTGAAACGGTTCGCGACACCTCTATTTTGTATCTCGACTACAAAGAAGCTCTCAGCGGCTTTGACCAGTGGCAAGCCCAGGACCAAAGACGTCACATTTTGCGCGCTTTCGGTACCGCAGGTTGCCCTCGTCAGTGGAGGAGGTTTCCGCGTCGTCCGGTTAAAATATGACGCACTGATATTTAGTTACTCTCTCCGTGCCCGCTGGCTTGCTTCAACCCCAAGAGACGTGGAAACCGCAAAAAAGGTAGACGCTTAAGGGGGGACACTACCCAGAAAAAACAATTTCTGCAAAAAAAAGTTGATTTTGAAAAATGTCATATTTACATCCACTAACATCTAAAGAGTGTTCCCAGAAAGTTTCATTAGTTTACACTGCATAGTTAATTTTTTATAAATTATTTTCGGTCCTCCAATGCTAAAGAAAAGGCAGGGGTTGGAGCACTTTGAATGCAATTTTCTCCATTCCACTTTTTGGCATAAATTTCACTTTAGGAAAACTATCCTTTTGTTATTATGCAACTTGGATTCATTTTTATGAGTTTTTCTGGGGTGAAATTTTAAGGGGAACATAACTATGAGCTTGTATTTTTTATTTTTGTCATTTTTCATGCTCAAGAACTAAAATTTTGGACAAAGGATGGAAATCTAAAAAAACTGTATTTGTGTTTATGTGGCTTTTTTGTCATGAAAGATGGTATAACATAGAAATATAGCTCCATAGTTATCTGTTCTGAACTGTCCTAATGCAATGTAACACATGAAAACGACAAATTTATAAGTAATTTCAAAACGATAGTTTTCCTACGCAGACACGCCCACTTTCGTCTTTGAACGTTTGCAATTTTTTTTGTACTTCACCCAGGTTAACAAAAATTGGCAGAAATGTTCTCAACATCAACAGAAACAAGCCCTGTAAATATAATTTAAATCAGACAAGTGGTTCAAAAATTTACTTTTTTGGGTAGTGTATATCTTTTTGACGAGTCTAGTGTCACAAAACTAAGTTTCAGAAAACAGATGCACCGTTTGAACGAAGCGAGAAACGATGCATGCATCCAAAAAACGATCATCGCACTGCTCGCTCTTAGCGCGAGATTTTGCTGAAATTTCATTAAGGCCTGTCAATCACCCGAAGCAGAAACGCGGACGCTGCCAATGGCCACCCGCCAATGCAGCAACATCTTTTCTTTGAGGCACAGCGAGCTTCCGAAGAAGCTCCGTTTTTGGGCGATCCCGTACCCAAGCCAAAGTCAGAAAAAGAGAACAAACATGGTAGTGAGCGACAAGCAAAGAAGCAGTGCGTACGGGCACTACGTGTTGGCAGTACAAGATGTTGGGGGGACGGTGGTGGTGGTGGCGGGCGAGAGCAATTTTCCGCCCCCTCCCCCATATTATTTCTATTATTTTACAGCAGCAGCTGTACTGGGCTTGTTGTATGGGCAAGTGTCAGGTTTGCAAAAACGAAATGCAAGTTTATCGCAAGTGACTTTGGCGCTTGGAAAGGGCAAGTACAGCAGTGATACCCTCGCCCTTTCGCTAACTATAGTAGCGGTTGAGGTGCAGCGCGTTGGGCCAATTGCGATTGCATTGGAAGTAATGTGATCGCCCCCCTCTCCATTTGCTCTTTTCTGCCTTCGGTCGCCCATTTCCTAGGCACTTTAAGCCTTTGCATGCAAGGGCGGGGTGGCCGAAGCATACGCCGAAGCGAGCAGCGGCTGCTCCACGGTGTGAACGTGCCTGTGAGGGAGAATTTGTCGATATGTAGGAGTCAACAGTCTCACCTTGGATGTTAGGGTTGAAGGCATTCGACGTCAAGATCATGCTTTGCATGAATGTGAAGTAGCCATAGAAGATATTGCTACCGAGCAAAGGATGGATGCACTGGTGCGACCGAGCAATTTCTGCAGCGTGTCCGTGAAAATGCGTTTGGTGCTAGATGTTCTATGTGTAATCGATTGCGGTCTACGCTAGACCTGCTGTCTTTGCCGGTGGCTTGCCATGAGGTCCTTCAGTTGTCGTACCCGGACAGTGACCTGATTACTTTCAGGGAGTGTGCTACGTGCCTATGCAATGTCCGTGTGTAGGCGCAGGAAACACATAGCACATATGTAGCAATAACAGCACAACGCAAACAAAATGTTAAAAAAATAAATGTTACATTATTGCAAAACGCAACAGCTCCGAAATTTTCACTCAATCACGAAGCAATATCATTGACATGTCACACCAGCTGATACTGTCCATTCGCATCAAATCACGTAATCGTCCGCACAATTTTTTTTCTTTTAATATCTGAAGAAAAAATTGCATGTTTGGCCCCCGTTCTGACGCCACTGCAAGCACTGCATATAAACATGATGACTGGGGATAACTAATCTTTTAGCGGTGCAAACATATCTGAAATCCTTCGAGATCATCTGCCTGTTCCTTGTTCGAAATCTTTCCCCGGTTTGGCAGGCCAAGTGAGCCAAATCAAACTAAGTTTATCGAGTGATATTAATAAAGCAGACTGTCTCTTATCACAGTGCATACTTCATATCATTTGCTCCAAAATACTTGATAAACTTGGTGCAGACGAGGTTTGGCAAAAATACTTGCGAGTCAATGCGTCAGAGTTTTCGTGCATCAACTTCGATGTGTGAATAGCGATTGCGCGAAATCTCGGTTTCACAAAACTGTTGCGCATTGAAGAAATGAACCATGTGAAATGAACTTTTACCTACGGCTGCAACGTATAGACAGAAAAATATGCCACTCTGTCCCAGAAGACAACAGTGTAAGCTGATACCCCACTAAGCCACTCCCAACGACATGCACAGCTTCTGTACATTACCCAGTGGAGCAGAGGCTAGCAACGACAAGGAGGAAAAAACGACTAAAGTGGGACATGATCAGAGGACGTCAACGACTACTCGCTTGCTGTTCCCTCCATGACCGGCCTTGATCGTCTTGTCTGGGTACTTGGTGATGATGTCCTTGAGCTCTACTTTGTCCTTGGCCTGCACGTAGATGCTGCCCCCTTCCCCGCCCACACCACCGAACCGGGGAAGTCCAGTGCCGCCGTTGCCACCCCGAACGTTCAGCCGCAGCTTGTCCAAGAACCGTTTTGTGCTGCTTATCTGAAAGAGCCCGACATCTGACTTTACTGAGTCCCTTCTGTTTAGTGGTGGTTAAACATTTTTTATTGATGAAAGGTTTATGTCAAGGACTCTTGATAAATACCATCTAGCCTTGATGGGGATAGGGAAATGGGTGGTTTACAAACTCGTGCCATCTATGGGGTGGGGTGATCCTGGTACACTTCCTATATGCATATATTCCATGCATATTTTTTTCCACACTGTAACTGAAATAATTTTGGCAACGTTATAAGCGACTATGTTACAGGGGCAGCTGTAGCTTTGGTTGCACTAGTGATCGCAAAATTAAATTACTTACCATGCATAAAAATCTAATTCAAGGTGAGCTTTTCTATGGGGCTGTCAAGACGAGTGTGCTTGTCTTCGGATACGCCAAAAAGTGGGTGCGCTATTCTCCGGGATTCCTTGGATTAACTTACAGTAACTAACACAGAATACCGGTAATTCAGCCACAAATTGGACACTGACGTCGGCATGCCTGACATCAATGTGTTCTAAAAAGAAAAAAAAAAAGAGTTTGCGCTATTTTTCGTTTACTCCAAAACGGTTAATCATTTGCCGAGACAACACAGAATTCGTGGAAAAAGTGAGAAATTTCTGTGGATAATGGAAATCGTGCGCCTTCGCATCCTATCTAAAAAGTAAAAATAAGTAACATATATCTTACCCGAACTACACAACAACGTATATGAGTAAGTACCACCATTCTGGAGAAAACAATGCGGACGATAAATGATAGCTTCAGGACACCTGCGACATCAGGTCAATCTTGTTTACATCGGAGACGAATGATGAGTCGGACATGTGGACGCACACTGTGGAGCACTGCTGTGCAGTCTGGACGCAATTTGAAGAAGACTTCGCTTTATAGGTGCCTCTGTAAGCGTGTCGGTATTAAGAAAATTCGTTTTTAGTTTATGTTGTCAACTAGACCTTATTTATTTAAATGTAATCAAATCATGCCTTTGCACTTTTGAAGTAAACAAGTACAAGTAAACATAATTTTTTTTTTATATAAAAGTAGTGATGGCTAAGCCTAGATACCTATGTTATCGCCAGAATTGGCAAATGTTTTGTGTTTTGTCCGGTGTATGTTTCAAACAAAGAGCTAATATAATGCACCCATATGGCTACAGGTGGTTCAAGGATGTAAAGCGTCTAAAAGAAAATAAATTAACATGGTAAACAAGTTTTAAAAATTTAGAAAAAATAAAAGGTGCTAGGTAGCGCAAGCTACCGCCCACTACAGAGGGTAGTGGCATTGTCATTTCTCTATTCATTTAGCTGTCGTGTTGTTTTTGTTTTGGTGGTCTCGGTGGAGCCGTGGAGCTGCCAGCAGAGCTGAGCGGAAGGCTGCGACGATATGATGTGCGGTTTTAAACATCATTAGCTAACATGTAGCAACTCTAAAAATTCCGCTTAAAGTTCTTGAAGACGACAAACAAAAAAATTCACCTCATTACGGTGCAGAATTCGCTACATGGACGTAAGTATAATGCCAGGTTGTCGTCTCGTGATCACTCCGAGCCGTGTCCTCGATACGGAATATTAAATTGAAGAGCCGGAACGCGTTTTTCGAGCTCGTTGTTTCAGAGTTTCCTCGTTCGCGGCGTAAACGAGTGTCGTACCCAAAAAGGTCGTACCACTGCGCTTTCCTGCACCTGATATTTCCGGCGCACGTCAAAGATATCGGGTGAGTGTCACACCGCACAAGCCAGATCAAGTTGATGCGCCGTCTCGGTCCGTCAAGACGTCAAAAACAAACAACAGACCCAACTTATTCTCAAAAGCAGGCTTAGCTCGCGCAGCAAAAATATCATTGCCACGAAGCAATGCCTCATTCGAGAAGGAATTGCCCGAAGTCATGAAGTCGCCAGTGGCACAAAATACGCACTAAATAAGCCGAGTAGTCTCATCAGTTTCGTCGCGTTCTGTTCTGTGACACGGTGTGCGTACGTCCGATGGGTAATTTATTTATTTTACAACTCCCCAAAATACTGAAGGCTAGGGCGCAAACGAGCTGGTGATGGTTGAACATTATTGACTAAAACACCGAGACTGGAACGAGAAAGGATTGTGTTTGTCCGTCCCTTCTCGTCCCAATCTCGGGTGTTTTATTAGTCAATGATGTTCAACTCCGAAATACGCAGTTCTCGCACGCATCAATTAACTTGTCCTTTAGTCTACGTTTTACCCTTTGAGTATAAAGACCAATTGCGCAATTGCAACCGGTTGTCTCTGCTTTCCTCTTGGCTCGTTGACGACTATTATGAGAGATGAACAGGAGGGGTCGACGGAAATGACTGGCTTAGCACAAGTTAGCGTCGCTAGTCGCAGTTCGTGACAGTTGTGCTGATTCAGTGCTCCCTCCTCTTTTGGCGCAGGAAATGAATCAGGCGGCGAGGGAGGCAGCCCGGAACGAGAAGAAACGGCTCTACATCTCCGAGTCGGAGAAGACGTTTTCGTACGACGAAACCCGTCCGGACTTGCCTGTACCCCCGCTTGGTCAGACCATTAAGAAGTACCTCGATTCGGGTAAGTTCGATTTGCACCCCGACGCTTGGCAGGGCGCTCTAAACTGCACCCTGCGGCTTACCTGTTGGTAGTAAAAAGCTTGACTTCTTTTTTTTTTTTTTTTGTGAAGTATTGAATTTAAGGAATGTATTAGTTTTACTCTGCAGTGGCCTCAATCTCATTCTCGACTGATTGCAGTTCGTGCGATTGTGTCGGAGGAAGACTACAAAGCGACGGTAGCCATTGCCAAACAGTTTGCAAGCGGAGTTGGTGCTAAGCTTCATGAGAAGCTGTTACAGAAGGCAAAGCATTCACGAAACTGGGTGAGTCTATTTGTTTTTTCTTGCGTGGCTGCTTTGTTTGTGGTGAGGGAGTGCTTCTCAGTGTGCTATATTGGCACTCCAGTCTTATTGTACAAGCCTTTCTTTGAGACGGTCGGAAGATGCAATAGTTTGAAAGTTGACCTATCAAAAGCCTTACCCAGTGTTTATTGCCACACTTATGTAGAGAAAGATATAAAAATCAATTGTCCACTCTCTGCTTTCCCACCTAATAGGTAGTTCTCGCGGACGTCACAGCCGGGAATTATGGGATATGTCAGCGCCATTACCAGGTACTGATATCATTTCGGGATTGGCGCCGGCAACGTTGGCCACTGCTGCGTTGGCTGTGTCGCTACGGCATTTGCGGCACACTCGGTGCACGTCTCTTTATTCTGATGTGCGGTCGCAGTGGTGCAGTCATACCGATGTGTGCGATGTTCGGCTGCCGAAGCAGAAGCAAGTCCTCTGCACAACAGAGTAACACAGAACCAAATGTAAGGCTGCGCCGTTTGCCAAAGAGTGTGAGCGTACAAAGCTGCTGTCCGAGAAACGCCGAAGCGTCTGGCTTGCTCGCATACATAGGAAGTGTCTGTGTCTGCGGTCGTCACTTCATTACCGGTAAGAAACGTGTTGCTGAATTGTACATGGATGGCTGGAAGCTTCTGTTCGCACCCTGTGTGCGCATTGCCTTGGCGGCCAAGGCAGTATTTGGTGTCTGGTAGCGTCACGCTGCAGGGATATGCTTTTACCTTTCTCACAGCATTCCTGTAATTTTGTAGTGTTTGTAGCACACGTGTTGCGGTGTTGCGCGTTGCAATGGTGTTGCGGTGGCGGCGCCGAGTTTACCCAGCTAAGATGGTGCCAATTCTAATGCGGCAAGTATGGGCACATCTCTTCGATTGCAGGCAAACCTTCAGTTCTTTGGCTCTCATAAAGACGGTTGTTTTATTGCCTGTCAACCCGCCTCGCTCAGCACAATGATACGCTTCAACAGGAGACTCATCACTGTCAGGCTCTTCACCCATCCACTCGTGAAATAGTTATGGGCATCCAGGGCCTTGAAGGCCTTCATCTATTGCAGCGACATATAGTTCGTCGACAAAACCAGGTAGTTAATCATGTGCATGTGCGTCGTGGCTGGCTACACGTTCGCATCTGGAGTAATCTCTGCGCCGACGCGTAGTGTGTACAGATCAACGCTGTCGGACATCTTCACTTTAAGGCCCGTTCACACTCTTGCGACCGAGTACGACTGAGAGAGACGAGATCTCTTACAACTTCTTAAATGTTTCTAGAATGAGGGGACACACTGACATTGTGGCGCCATCTATGCGGTGACCCTAGAACTGCATTTCACAAAAGCGAAGGTTTTGCGGGATTTCCGAGGTCAAATGTGCGTAATACCCATAGAAAGGCTCGTTTATAACATTGACAAAAGTTTTTCGAGCCAAAAAAGAAAGGATATTGCGCGAGAAATAAAAAAAAATATGCCAGACCGCCGAGTTTACACTGCTTCCCAATAGATGGCGCCAGTGTGTTCTCTGGTTTAAGAAGTTTTAAGGAACCCAGGTTTAAGAGATCGCAAGCAGTCGCAAGAGTGTGAACGGGCCTTTACACTCGCACTGAGCCCGTGGTGGGGCCCACAAGCTCTTCGAAATAGGAAGGGCAGAACTCGTGGCGAATGGCTTTTGGCATCGCGCTGTTTGGGCAATACAAATTTCGTAGCGAAGTAGCAATCGAGCGACGCACACGCGGCAGCAGCGTCTGAATCTGTTTCTCAGTACCTGGCAATGGCGGCCGGCGGGCGGGAGTAGAGGAAGTGACATTACGTGAGAATAATGTATACATACCACCATTTACTCATATAAATCGTTTTTAGTGGTGTCAGCGCTAAAATGTTTCGGTGGCACTCTCTTATGGTCTTCATGGGTGACGTCATGACCAGAATTTGCCTCACCGTGATGTCAGAAGTTGTTACCCTGGCTATCTATCATCAGCATACCTCGGCAAACCTCACTCATGAGGGCCCTCACTCACTCTCATCTTCACAGGTGAGGTGAGGGTGAGTGAGTTTCTGAACCAGGAAAATTCATGAGTGTGAGGGTGAGTGAGGGCCGTGAGGGCCGTGAGGGCCGTGAGGGCCATGAGGGCGGTGAGGGCGGTGAGGGCGGTGAGGGCGGTAAGGGGTATGAGGGCCGTGAGGGCGGTGAGTGGCGTGAGGGCCATGAGTGCGTGAGTGGTGTGAGGGCGGTGAGTGCGTGAGGGGTGTGTGGGCCATGAGTGGCGTGAGGGCAGTGAGTGGCATGAGAGGCGTCAGGGCCGTGAGGGTGGTGAGTGCATGAGGTGTGTGAAGGCTGTGAGGGTGGTGAGTGCATGAGGCCCCCTTCAGATCAAGCAACTTTCTCAGCAATTTTGGTGTTAATGGCGGGTTGTTCTCTAGCTTTCCCTAGATCGACACGAATTGCTGAGATCGGGTTCGGCTCGAAATAAGCAAGCAACTCGGAGCAATTCGAATATGTTTAAAGCGACTGCATCCAATTAGGGACGCAAAATTTTCACGTGATACCTCGTGCCGGTGATGATGACACCGAAATACTTGGTTCTGGTTTGAAATCGATCGTTTTTTTTGGAAATAAACTGTTTCGGAAAGGTGCATTAGTATTCTTAACGAGATTTAAATGCATAAAAACATGTTTATAACGCGCAATTGTGTCTAAATAGAGCAAGAAAAATAAGATTTTATGATGCCGATGGCAAATTGCAGCAATTAGTTACTGCGTGTGATCGCGGGCGGCCCGTGTTGCTGGTGTTGCGACGTAAAGTTTCTGGGCAAAATTGCCCCATCTGAAGCTGGCCTGAGTGGCTTGAGGGCCATGAGTGCGTGAGGGATGTGAGGGCCGCAAGGGCGGTGAGTGGCGTGAAAGCCGTGAGTGGCGTGAGGGCTATGAGTGTGTGAGGGCCGTGAGGGCAGTGAGGGCCATGAGGATGGTGAGTGACTTGAGGGCGGTGAGTGGCGTGAGGGCCGTGAGGTTCAATGAAGGTGAGTGAAGGGCTGAAGGTGAGGATGAGTGAGGGGCTGAAGGTGAGTGTAGCTGTGAGGGTGAGGGTGAGTGAGGGGCTTAGGTGAGTGTGGCTGTGAGGGTGAGGGTGAGTGAGGGCGACCTAAAATGCCGACCTCTGATCATCAGTTGCAACAAGGTTGATGGCATGTTTGAAAAGCACTGTGGAAGCTAGAAGCCATCGCATTCTTCGACTAACGCTGTTGAAGTTGACAGTCTGACATACCCTTAAGCCTGACCACAGCGGCACTTTTGGTCATGCAAACTCCGTGTCTCTTCCTTGTTTCTCGTCCACAGCTGGAGAAATGGTGGGAGGACATGGCATACCTGTCGTCCCGGCAGCCTCTGATGCCGGCCTGCCACATGGCCGGCTCCTTTGCCCAGTTTGCAGACGCCCACTCCTTCACCGGCACCCGCAGTGCCTGGGCTGCCGACAACGTGGGGCACTACCTGGAATTCTGGCAGCTGCTCAAGCAGTGAGCACCATTCAGATCATGTCAGACTGTGCAAGAGAGCCTCTCTCTAACGGAGTCAGGTGTTGTAGTGCCCATAAAGGGCAACTCTGCTTCATTTTTGATATTTAGAAAACTATGCAGCCCACTTCAATATCATAAAGGAAGACCCCATGTGAAATATTACAATCTAATTCCATCTGTATATTTAATAAACTGACCAGCAAACTTTCGAATCAGCCAAGTCGCCGAAATCTGCCAACTCTAGCGTGCGACGTGAGGCGCAATCGTCAGCGCAGTCAATGCGACGGAGTTGGAGCGGCCAACGTTGAGCCACTACGTCAGAGGCATGTCTGCGTCATTCTCATGTTTTGTTTGTTTTTACTTCTCGAAGCGAAATTGAACGGTGACGTCACGAGTTTCTCCTCCCGGTGTTGGCTCAGCGGCGTCCACGTGATCACCGTAACGCGGATGCGCTTGCGCTGCCCTGCGCGCTTATCGGCCCTTTTTCTCCGCTCCCCCTCTCCTCTTTCGGCTTCTCCCCTTCTTCCTCTCCCCCGGGCCATCACCGTCCAAGCCATGCGAAGCGACCTGCTCGCATCACGTGTACTCTACCTCGCCCCCACGAACGTCACATGACCACGTGGTTCAACGTGACGTGGCCATGCCTCTGACGACAAGAGACCAATGTTGCCTGACGCAACTGAAGTTTCGGTTTCAGTATCAGCTGATGTTTAAGTTAAGATTACACAAATAATATTCCACATTTCGTGAATCCGAAGACGTAGAGCTGTTTAGTAATGCTTTGTGAAATGGAATCACATGTAAGCCTCAATTTTTCGGAATTGAGCGGAGTTGCCCTTTAAAATTGAATCAGCCTGTAGAAGCTCTTTGTCATAGGTTGTCTGGCAGCGAAGACGAGCAACTAAAGACAAATCGTGCTGCATGCCATGGTACTGCCACAACTATGTTGGGATGAAGTACAATTTTGCAAGCAATAGCTTCGTGTGGGAACCCTACACCGACCTTGCTTGCTTGTGTTGGTTGCATCGTAGCAAGGTAGTTTTGGAGTGAGCGTCAGCAACAGATTTCAGCTGTTGGTTTGATGTTGCAGCATGTGCGACCAATGGTGTTGTGCTGGGCAGGAGTGGGGGAAGGGGGCATGAGGTGCACTGATGTTCTTTTCCCCCTGCCCCCCTCTGTGGCATAAGAACAGGGGATGTGTAATAGAGTAGGAACTGCAGGGATGGAAGCGCTGCGCCATTATGTGCCAATCCACTTTCACTGCGCTATCCTGCTCCCAAGCGCAAAGGTTGCGCCAAAACTAGTCAAAAAAGCTTTTTTTTTTTGTGCTACAATTTGATGTTGTGTCAAAGCAGGTTATTCTCGTTTGATAAGAACAGGTGCCGAGTGTCTCTTTTCATTTAAGGAGAATGACCATGATTTTTTACGGACCAGATAAATAGCCCGTCAAGCGCCAGTAGCACGAGCAACAACACCGCTCAAGTTGGTTGTGTCCACCATTGCGAACGCGAGGAAAAGTAGATGCTTTTGTTGTTGTTCAGAAATATACCCTATTTGGACGAATAATGACACGCAGTAAAAGTCTTGTTCTTATTTCCGTTCCCCGTACCAGTGCTTTTGAAGCACTTGTTTGGGCGTGTTGCTTTGAGCCGTCAGTGCCACAGCTCAGCCAAAAACGGCATGTGGTTGTCTGATCTACGAAAATGGGGCATGCATAGGTGGCTTTGTCAGAAGTACTAAAACAACAATTTGTTATTCACTTCTTTTTTTTGCACTGTGCGAAATATTGCACGCTTTAAATTACGTATACCGTAAAGTCTTCTATGAATGCTCGCCTCCGAGAAATCACCCATCCTGTTTTTTTGGGCTAAATATCCATAACATCAAAATTCCAAAATATTGACCTTCCCCCCCCCCCCCCCCCCCTCTTGACTCCTGCTGGATATCGATCTCACAATGTCCGATGGGAATCACATCAATTGCGCGATCTGCGGTATTGATGCTTTGGACAAGCGTGTTCGCCGCAGGTTCCCTCGTGCTTATCGCACTGTGACATGCGGATCTGCAGTGCCCGTAGTCTTTGACAGGCAAACTCCCAGCTTGTCCCCGCTTATTTTTCATTTTTTTGTCTATTTGTGAGTGCTGTATTGCTTCCCGTGACACCCGAGTTTGTAGCGGGTTCTTGCGTGTATATCGCGCTGTGAAGCGCAAATGCGCTGTGTCCGCATTTTGCTGTACCCGCGACAGAAGAGCTCATAGCGAATTCCCGTGCACTTATTGCACCGTGGAACGCAAATTTGCCGTGTCTGCAATCTATGGTATCATTAATGAAAAAGTTAGTGAGTGTGCACGCGAGCTGGTAATAGTCAGTTATGATCTCTAAAACCTCAGACTGGGGGTGGGGGGGGGGGGGGGGGGGGGAGGGAGGGGGGGAGGGAGGGAGGGAGGGAATATAGGGACTTTGAAGTCACAGAGTTCCCAATTCGCTTAACTTCCCCCTCCCCCCTTTTTTTCAACCTTATCTCCAATTTTTTTTTTTTTTTAGCATTTTTTAATTTGGTTTAATCCATATTTTTCACTAATTGTCCCTTCATTTTGATCGGGCATTCTTTCAGGACTTTACGGTATATAAAGGTATCTAAGAGCCCGCTGGTACCTGTTCACCTATCGTGTAATCTCTAGGGAAAGTGATAAGTACTCTACAAAATTAAACAAACATTTGGCACATAGTATTTTTTTTTATTAGTGTTTAGGGTGTTTGTTTTTGCTGAGATCACTTCCTCGCTCTTCATTTGTGTCATAAGCATAACAATAAAAGCGATAATTGATTGCCTCATCTGTAAACTTTTTTGTAAATGATGTATGTGGCAAATACATGCGGCATGTATACATCAAGCCAGCGGGAGGAAAATGACAACAGTGAGAATGTCCTGCTGAGTGACGCAAACTCTAAACCGTTGTGCTTGAAGGCACCAAAAAAAATATACTTGTGAGTAAAACCTGCCGATTTATGGTCATACTTGCTAATTCTGTCTTTCACTTTTTTTTATCAAACTCTTAAACAAGCTTTGTTTTCATTCTATAAGTCATGGTTGTTGTAGTAAGGATGTATAAGCAGGGGTGATATGAAATTTTCAATAATCTGCATTTGTACTCTTATCAGAGAGTAGATTTGCAGTCTGTTAACTTGAGTTTTGGAATATATTTATATTTGCTAAGCAGGTGCTTGAAACATTTGTGCTTCCTAATAATAAAAACTGTAGTCACTAAGTACTGGGCTTCATTTCACACCATACCGTATTTACTCGCACAATGAACGCACTCGCGTAATGAACGCACCCCCCAAATCGGCTCTCAAAATTTTGACTTTTTTTTTCACTCGCGTAATAAACGCACCCCCAACTCCGACCTCAAAATTATGACCCCCTCCCCCACGCGCACGAAATGAACGCGCTTTTCTGTCCTGGTGCAGCGAGGTCGCGAATGCATGCGCAGAGTGGGCGAACAAAACGCCTTGCAAAAGGCGTTAAAAAAATTCGCAAAAAGCCAACGGAAGCAAAAAAAAACATGAAGAAGAGCTTTATTTATTTATTATTTTTTTTTTTTGCACATTGCAGTCTGCACTTTAGGGTTCGCGCGTAAGGAGGTTAGAAAGAGAAGCGGAGAAACGCTCTAAGCAAACGAAACAGCTTGCGAAAGGCGGCAAAAAGAAAAAAAAAGACCCACCGAACTAAAAAAAAACAAAAACAAAAAGCTTGCTTTTTTTTTTTTTTTCACAGCGCAGTTTGGTTGCAGGGGGGGGGGGGGGGGGGGGGGTCGCGCGCCGCGCGCAAGGTGGTAAGAAAGAGGAGTGGAGAATCCCACTAAGCAAACAAAACAGCTTGCGAAAGGCGGAAAAGAGAAAAAGAACCGAACTGAGAAAAAAAAAACAAAAGCAAAAGAGAAGCTTTTTTTTTTCTTTCTTTTTTTTTTCTTTTTTTTGCACAGCGCAGTTGGTTACGGAGGGTCGTGCGTCGCGAGCAAGGGGATAAGAAAGATAAGCGGAGAGCCCTCGCCTAAGCAACGCCTAAACAAACAAAGCTTGCCAAAACCGGCAAAAAAAAACCAAGGAACTAAGAGAAAAGGAAAACAAAGAGGAGTTGTTCTTTTTTTTTGCACAGCTTAGTTTGGTTACGAGGTCGGCGCCGCGCGGAAAGAGATAAGAAGTTACTTCGATTTTTCAGGATAAAAGGTCGGTTCATTAGGCCGAGTAAATGGACGCAAAAATTTTACTTCGCGTAATGAACGTCCCCCCTAACTTTGCATCGATTTTTCGGAAAAAAAAGTGCGTTCATTCTGCGAGTAAATACGGTATTATTGCAACTTGAAATGGTTTTATTTTCAACTGAGGGAACTTTTGATAAATAGGCACAATGTTTTGTTTTCATGAGGCTTTAGTTGTGCTTCTTTTGTTATCTATGCCTTTTATTGAAAATTCATAAGAGGAACCATCCCGCTACCAGGACAGTTCTCAGTGGCTGCCATTAAAAAAAAAGCTGCAATTATGCTGTTTGTTTTTTATGCTATGAGCTGGATTCTATTTAAGGAAAGGGTATGTTTGGAAATTGTTCTGGAACGTCAGATGGAGATGCTTTTTTGTTGAGATATTTTTGTTTTTAGAACAGCACCTCTTCGCTTATAGCCTCAAGTTTTACCTGCGTGACCAGCTCCAAGATTTACTTATACTACTACGAAACTTTACTTTTGTGGCTCCCGAGCTACACCAAAGCAGAACTTTTACTGCTTTAAAGCTGCTCCAAAGCTGCTCTAAAGCTGCTCCAAAGGGGCATCTTTACTGCTCCCAGACCTGCTACAAAAGGCTGAAGCTTGTTTCCACCCCTGGAACTGTATATTTGTGCCATCACACCTTCATTGCCATCCTCTTTATAGTGCTGCATACCTGCCAACTCTTCCGAATTTTTCGTAAAATGTATGAATTGGGACTAATTTTACGATTTTACGAATCTTGCTTCAAATCTTACCAAAAATATTTTTTTTTTTTATTTTATTATTTATTTTTTTTGTTTTTGTTTTTGTAACTCCGTTGTTGGCAGTATCTTGCACCGCTACCAGTGGACAATAGGTACCGTCCACAGCAGCATCGTGGTTTTTACTATCCGTCTATCCGGTGGCCACGGATCGAAAACCAATCCAAAGCTCAAAGCCTTTGTTTGTGTGTTCGGCGGTGCACGGGTGCACGTTGGTTCGGCGTGTTCAAACGTTGTTGAACCTCGTTGTTTCGGCCAGTTTCGAGGCGAGAAGTACGGCGTCTGTGTTTGTTGCACGTGTAACTGTAGCATTCTCCTGGTCACTGTGGCTTTGCGGCGCAATGCCGAACTCTAAACCTCAAGAGGTACTTTCAGGTGTTCCTGAAGTCTTACACGTCGAAATTTCCGTGCTTCGTGCTGCCTAAAAAGCAAGAGAAGTTTGGATTCTGCAGCATGTGCACGTGTGATGTAAACGTTTTGCACGCTGGCCAGGCTGACATTAAGCTGCACATCGCTTCGCGTAACCCCCCCCCCCTTCGCCACGGCCGCGGGACTTTTACGAATTTGAAAGTCCACAGGTTGGCAGGTATGGTGCTGTCTTTAGTGGATAAAAAGGGTGTGTGTGCTGGATGCCCACCCTAAAAATGTTTCTTAATAAGTGAATGGGTCGTCCTTGCCGCTTCAAGGTTCGTCACTGTTAGACCAGGATTCTCCAGCATGCTGCTCCCACTCGCACGCTTCTTCTCGTGCCTTTTGGTTTTCTCTCTTTGCTTCTTCAAAAGTGTGGTGACGGCCATGGCATCAACCCGGCTTATCCTCAGCTATTCTACGTAAAATAACGAGTGCCGAACGAGTTGTATGAATCACTTTGGCAGAAGGCAAAGATTTGCAGTTCTTATTTGTGTTTCTTTGTGATTTTTCGTGCAGGTCATTTTGGTTTTTGAGGTGACACGTTTATTAAACCTTTCAGTTGTGTTTTTATCTTCAAGTTGCATAGTGCAGATCAAACCTCACTCATGAGGGCCCTCGCTCACCCTCATCTTCACAGGTGATTTGAGGGTGAGCGAGTTTCTGAACCAGGAAAATTCATGAGTGAGGGTTAGTGAAGGCCGTGAGGGCGGTGAGTGCGTGAGGGGTGTGAGGGCCATGAGTACGTGAGGACGGTGAGTGGCTTGAGGGTCATGAGTGTGTGAGGGCGGTGAGTGTGTGAGGGGTGTGAGTGCGGTGAGTGTGTGAGGGGTGTGAGGGCCATGAGTGCGTGAGGGCGGTGAGTGTGTGAGTGGCATGAGGGGTGTGAGGAGTGCATGAGGGGCGTGAGTGTGTGAGGCCCCCCTTCAGACGGAGCAACTTTCTCAGCAATTTCGGTGTTGATGGCGGGTTGTTTCCTAGCTTTCCCTAGATAGACACAAATTGCTGAGATCGGGTCTGGCTCGAAACAAGCTAGCAACTTGGATTGAAGCGGCTGCATCCAATCAGGGATGCAATATTTTCACGTAATACCTCGTGCCGGTGATGATATCAACAAAAGACTTGGTTCTGGTTTGAAATTGATTGTTTTTGGAAAGAAACTGTTTCAAAAAGATGCATTAGTATGCTCAACGAGATTTAAATGCATAAAAACGTTTTTAGCACGTAATTGTGTGTCTAAATAGTGCAGGAAAAATAAAATTACATGATGATGGCAAATTGCAGCAATTGGTTGCTGCGTGTGAAGAACACGGGCGGCCCGTGTTGCTGGTGTTACGACATCATGTTTCTGGGCAAAATTGCCCCATTTTAAGTGGGCCTGAGTGGCGTGAGGGACACAAGTACGTGAGGGCCGTGAGGGCGGTGAGTGCGTGAGGGGTGTGAGGGCTATTAGGGCGGTGAGAACTATGAGTGCGTGAGAGGGCGGTGAGTGCGTGAGGACGGTGAGTGGTGTGAGGGCAGTTAGGACGGTGAGTGAGTGAGTGGCGTGAGGGCCGTGAGGGCCGTGAGGTTCAATGAGGGTGAGTGGGCTAACGGTGAGTGTGACTGTGAGGATAAAGGTGAGAGAAGGGCTGAAGGTGAGTGTAGCTGTGAGGGTGAGTGAGGGGCTTAGGTGAGTGTGGCTGTTAGGGAGAGGGTGAGTGAGGGCGACCTAAAATGCCCACCTCTGGTGTAGATATCCCGTAAAATACTGCAGAAGCGGGCACTTCGTTCAGGTGCCCACTATAAACTTTTCCCAAACTTCAGAATTCTGCAAATTATATGTTAAGCGTCCGATTTGACCAGACAAGTGCCCATGTCTAGATTAACCCAGTTTTCAGTGAAAGTGGGCTGGGCGCTCCCCTGGTATCTTACAATAAGTTGGAGGTCAAAGCTGTCACATGCTTTCGCACTGAGTCTCGTAAATAAACTGTTTTGAAGCATTTTGTTGCAACTTTTCCCAATCTTTTGTACATTAATGTCATAGTGTTACCAGGATGCACCTATGTTTCCCTTGTGCGGGTACAAAACGTGGGCTAATTTCCTGGTTCCCTACGCTTAACAAGAAACTGTGCTTTGACGAAAACTGGAAGTCTGTCTGAAAGTGAGGCTGGTAATTATGCAATCTGCATGTAACTCTGCTAATGAAATGCTTTGCTACTTTAAGTTGAGTGATTTGTACTGTCTCAAATTTTCTTCCTTGTTTTTTTATACCGGTAAGTAATAGTATATTGCCACGTGCCATATACATTACTAAGTGTTTGTAGGTAGGACATTTTCGTCTCGGTGGTATTTCATCGGGCAACCAATTTACGAGCCTTTACCTCGTTGTCTGTCCAGGGAAAAACTGAAGCCCCAGTCCTTCCGCAAAATTCCATGGACCATGCATCAGTTCCGGAGACTGTTCAACACCGCCAGAATCCCCAACGAAGGGAAGGACGAAATAGTGAACAAATTCCGAGCTGGTGAGTGTGGCTGCCGTGTACTATGAGTTGTGATTGTCTTTTTCGTTCATACAGGACAGCTCAGTGTTGTTTTTGTCAGTGGATTGAAACAAGGGTTACAGTGGCTAACTGAGCTATTTATTGTATGTTTGTGGTGTAGGCTTTTTAGCTCTGCTTTTTTAGTCATACTAACTTGATTCTGTCAATTGTTGATTTCTCTATGTCGCTACAGATTTAGGGGTGTGTGCGCGTAGATGTGTCGAGTGGAATAGTGTAGCTTGCCTCCAGGGTGCCTCCCGATGGTTCTAGATTTCACCAACTCAATTTGCTCAGAAGCAAAGATCTAAAGAATAACAGGCCTGGCATCTACAGACTAGGTACAGCAAGATGACAAGATGGACGTATGGTTTTGTCAAAAAGGCTGCTCACAGGTGCCGACATCTTTACTGACATAAATTTATTCATTCAAATTATTTTACATGCCCATACGGGGCATTTTGTGAGGGGATATCTCGGCCAAAGCAGAATGAAGAAAAATTTGTAACATATTTATATTAACAATGTAAGCAAAAGATGTGTGATGCTTCAGCGCTACCTGACCTTAGATGAACAAATTAGTGCAACAGTACACATCGCGACACTGTTAGCGCAAACACGGCATCGGCGCATTTTCGCATTTTACTTCTACATAGTATTAGCGATCACGAAATGTTATTGCTTACATTCTAGAACTAAATGAGCTCTTTCCGAAGCAATAATAACTTGGATGACATCACTTGGTTTCAAAGAGGAAAACTGAATAAACCGGAGGTCGCTGGTTCGCGCTAACAGTGTCGCGCTCTGTAGACCAGTGCTAATTAGTGGTAGTTTTGTGGCGTCTCTTTACACTTCCTATTTCCAAAGATTTCTCTCGAATGTTGGAGGGGAATTATTATACCATCCGGAGTTTGAACGTTTGTTTCATATCGAACTCGCTTCTGAAAATTTGTGCATGGGAATCAAAGTCAGATACAGCCCACTGTTAAAGGTTGTTTCACATTTTGGTGTGGCTGTTATGTAGGATAGCATGTAGGTGGCAACTCTATTATGTCGGACGTTAATAACACTGGCCACTAGCTCTGGATGTTCATGTTCCTTTAGGATTTCCCAATTCGACCTGTGTTGCAGAGTCCGAAGAAAGCGTTGCGGGCAGGTCTCCCACCAACCTCATAGTTCTCCAGCAGGGCCACATCTTCTCCTTTGAGGTGGTGAATGAGCAGGGCGACGTACTCACCAGGAAGGAGATTGAGACTCAGCTTGAGCGCATTGACGCCGCCTGCACCCAGCTGGGCCCCTCCCAAGGGGTGGGCACCCTCACTGCGGGGGACAGGGACACCTGGGCTGCTGTAAGTGAGTGCATCACTGTGCTGGTTGGAGGACGAATGTTAGGTGGGGTCGCAACTGCTGCAAAACGGAGCACAAGTGCCCGCGTGAAGGTTGGAGATAATAAAAAAAAAATTGTCGATGGCCCCTTGTTTGGTCTAAGAGCAGAAAAGCAAAAGAAAATGAGCCGTTTGCGTTTAAACAGCACAGGGTCTGCCTTTGAGGTGCGGCGACACTGATTTACGCTGCGGATGAGAAATTTAGCCGGTGCGGCACTACTGCTAGCCTAGGGTCTTAACGTGCATCATGCGGGAGTGATAGGCCACCACGCGCAGGCACAATGCTCATCCAGATTGAAATGGGTAGGGGTGGAAATGAGCCCAGGATCCCTGGGTTCTGCAGTGCAAGCTTTTACTGCACACGCTCCTAGCTGTGGTGCACTAATGCAATTGGCCACCGACTCCCCAAGCAGAAAAGTAAGAGGGACACGTGGTAAAGTAGGCCCTTTTTTGATTCAACGTAACTGTAAAGCAGGAGGACATGGGCCTGGCAGAACCCCACTTTGCCCCGGTGCTCTCGCGTCCAGCTTTACCTCTTTGCATCGATGCACACACCTAAAGCTTCGCTGCTTTGCACCACTTTTTGGAAAAGCATCTGACTCAAAGGAGTGCTCCTGTTAGCTCAGTAGGCTCGGAAGTTTACTGGGGTGGGCATTTTACATGTCTCTTGCCTATATTTCAAATGTTTTATAAGTATGTGGTGGGCACTTCCTGGGGGCATGGGCATATTCTCAGTATTTTAAGGTATGTGCCCAAAATGCATCTCCAACTGCTGTGTTGAGTCTTTGCAGCTTTCATGTATGCTAGAGGGGGCATCACCGTTGTCCTATGCGGCAGACAAATGAAGAAAAACATAGTGGTCTACTTAGAGGGACCATGACATTACCTTTTTACTTTTTCCAAATAACTTTTACATTAAACCTTCAATGTTCACTGAACGCTGAACGCATCCGTTTTTGTTTCAGTTTATTACAAGGGCGGTCCGATAAGTACTTAGCCTCACCACCCAGTGGCGCCACTATCGCAAGAAAAATGTACTATCGTGTAGTACATTCTCGTAGACAGCTACTATCGAAATTTCAACCAAATCGGACTCATAGTTTTGTTTTGACCGCATGTGGAAGCGGGCGTGTCCGTGAATTTTAGAAAAATGGAAAAAGAGCAATATCGGTCGGTGATTCGATTCTTGTTTTTGGAAGGAAAATCGTGCAGTGAAATCAAAGAGCGCTTAGATGCTGTGTACAGTGACTCTTCTCCTTCGATGGCGACCGTCAAAAATTGGTTTAACAAGTTTCAACATGGTCGCACGTCGGTTTTTGAAGAGTCACGCCCAGGTGCCCTGAAAACGGCTATCATAGAGGATAATGCGACAAAAATCCACAATCTTGTATTGGCAGACTGCCGATTGAAGGTGCGTGAGATAGCTGAGACAGTAGGCATCTAAAAAAACCGCGTGGGTCATATCCTGCATGAAATTTTGGGCATGAGAAAGTTGTCGGCGAGATGGGTGCCGCGTTTGCTCACTCCGGACAACAAGCGCAACCGTGAGACCACTTCGGAGCAGTGTTTGACGCTGTTTAAGCGCAATCCGAAGAAGTTTCTGCGTCGTTTCGTGACCGTCGACGAAACATGGATTCACTGGTACACACCAGAGACCAAGGAACAGTCGCAACAGTGGACTTCACCCGGCGAACGTGCTCCGAAGAAGGCGAAGACTGTCCTATCGACCGGAAACGTGATTGCCACCGTTTCTGGGATTCACAAGGTGTGATCTACATCAACTACCGGGAGAAGGGCAAAACGGTTACAGGGCTGTACAATGCCGAATTATTGGGCCGATTCGACACCGAATTGCAGAAAAAACGGCCCCATTTGGCAAAGAAAAAAGTGCTCTTCCACCATGACAACGCACCGGCTCACACCTCCGCCCTCGCCACGGCCAAATTGGTCGAATTTGGCTACGAACTGCTGCCCCATCCACCGTATTCTCCAGATTTGACCCCGTGCGACTTCTTTTTGTTTCCAAACTTGAAAAAGTTACTCGCCGGGAAGAAATTTGAGTCGAATGAGGAGGTCATCGCCGCCACGGAAGAATACTTTGCAGACCTCGAGAAAACCTATTTTTTAGATGGGTTAAAAAAGTTGGAGCATCGCTGGGTCAAGTTTATCGAACTAAAAGGAGACTATATTGAAAAATAAATCGCCGCTTTTCCAAAACTTTTTGTTTTTCTTTTGTAGGCTAAGTACTTATCGGACCACCCTCGTAACTTCTACACGAAAAATTATTGAAATATAGAGCTTTTCTTTTTCTCCAACTCGCCGCAAAACAAGCTGAGGCGTAATTTGGACACTCGTAATGTCCGCTGTCACCAGAACCGGAAGTTCTCTCGGCAGTAGGAGAATGGTAGCGTTATCGGCGAGCTGGCGGTGTGCCGGTAGGTTTTACCACAGGGTTTTACTTCGCTGTTGGCGCCGATGCTACCGACATATTTTCTGAATCTGCACCTCTCATCACCGCTATAGCTATGGACACCTAGCGGCTGAGCGAAATTCAGTTAGATACGTTTCGCTACAGCAAAAGCATGGGACTGGTCCCATATGCTGGTACGAAGCGTAGCAGGCCGTCAGCACGACAGCCATTTCCACGGTATCTCTAAAAAGAAGGGGACGCGTTGTCACTCAGTGGCGTAGCAGAAAATGCACAGACATTTCTATGGGCTCAAGCTTTATTAACTTTTATCTTGCCAGGATAGGCTCGCAGAGTGGAGTGGATGAAAAGAGAAGAGAAAAAGATGGAGTACAGCATCTTGGACTATTACACCTTTAAAACAACTTTGCTGATAGTACATATCTCACCACACGGCTTTTCTATGATTGCAAAAGACGATATAATCTTAGCAAAGTTACAGTGCAATCCACTTATATTAATAATGAGAAAACCCGAATATGCAATCATTAAAGACAATTATCGTTGTGTCTGGTCTAGAAACTGATCATTTCTAGTCTAGAAAAATCATCAACAGAGCAGTGGTATATCATTATATGTGGTATCGTTGTAAGTAGATTGCACTGTATAGTAACATAGAAATATGATTTCTTGATCACAAAGACCAGAGGTGGCCAGGCTGACCCAGCTTACGAGCCGCAAACAAAACCACAAAACTTCCAAGAGCTGCGGGGGGAGGGGGGGGGATTTTTGTCCAGAACAATAAACGAAACTCGAATAATTTCCAATCTTTCCGAGTCCAAACTGTACGTAAGGTAGCAGTAGCACAAGACTGCCAAACCGCAACCTGTCTTTCGATTTAAAACGCGTTTCATATCTCTTTTTGGGAAACTGCTCGTGTGACTTAAAATAAATAGGGGGCTGGGGTGGGGGGGAGCCGCGAGCCGCACTTTAACACGCGAAGGGCCGCATGCAGCTTGCGATCCGCAGCTTGGCCACCCCTGACATAGACGTTGCAATCGTTCAAGGAATGCTAACACTAATCACTTTTCTCGGGTGATGAAAACGCTTCAAAATTCACATTTTTCATAGACTCCTTTAAATACATCATGCACCAGTAATATCTTCAACTTGATCACGCACATGGAATGCACGAAATAAGAAATCCGGGCGATGTTCGAGAAGACAGATGCTAAGAAAGCACCATTGTAGTTGAAGTAAACAAAGACGGCTCGAGCGTTTCTGCTGTCTTGGAAGGTGTCGCCACAACATCACCGCATGAGTAGATCGATCTTCCCTTCTAGGACTTGCTGGGTTATCGCGACACGCGACGAGAATTCGGCCAAGGATTGTGCTCTACACGGAACGATGACCTTCCACCATGTCGACCACGTCGATCATCACCACCGATGCCATGTTTTTCAGCTGACAGGCGGCTATGCGCAGGCGCAGTCTGATCTTTCTCTTGCTTCGTTTATCACACAATAGATGGCGCATGTAGGTGCGAGCAAGCATTATAAAATTCGGCAATTTCCATCACATCGCTAATTATTTAACAAAATGTGAATCAAAATATTCTTTAGCAAACATTTTAAGATACATTCGCTGGCAATTTATTGTTTAGGATCGCGGTGCTGGTGAGGTAAGCGCTGATCCAATGGGCAATGTGGATTTGGCTGACGTGCCGTGGTACCGCGAATGCATCGCAGTGAAAAGGCACAGAGCTTTCGAAGGAAAGAAGGTATAAAGGAGTCCACTTTTCTTTTAAAAACTCTATAACGAAAATATTTTTTTGGCTTCCTGTTTTTCTGTTTTGGTTTTCTTTTTATACCTTTTACAGCGTGCAGTGGACACAATTCCAGTTCGAAATCATTTTGTGGTTTTTAAAATGGAGAACAAATGCACAAAGGACGTTCAGCGACAGCTGTGGAACGTCTTTGCAGCATGGAAGCTAGCATTTATAGAATGCCGAGTCTGTCGTTCTTCTCGACATCAAGGAGTGGAAGGGAAACAATTTAAACATTGCCATCCAGACAGTTGTACTGCAAACATATATCAGCATATAATTGGCACACTTTACGAATGTGCACAATGACGTACAGACCTTCAAAAGTGGCTGCACTTGCAAGGCAGGCAAGTCAATCGAGCACTAGTGCTTATTTGTGAGGTTAATTCACTGCTGCAGCTGAGCCTGCAGGACTTGGCACACTGTATTAAGCGCTCTAGGGCACGCCAGTGTGCCCCCTGTTGGTCTGCGAGGTTGTGTCGCCTTCTTTAAGGGGGGACACTACCCAATAGGGTTAACTTTTTAACCTATGGCTTATTATGAATGAAATTTAGAGTATATACTGGAAGTTGCAAGGCAGAATGCAGTGCAAAGTTTCATCAGTGTACATGAGTTGTAAAATAACTTGTAGTCATTTTTATCAGGAACACGCCAACTTTGTTTAGGAAAACCATCGTTAGGAAACTAATGTAATACCGAACATTTTTCTACTCTAGATCTGCAGCAGAATGCCTAGAGAGTGCAGCTGTGAAAAGAAAATTTCCAAAAAGAGATTTACTTCATGTTAACATCGCTGTGAAAAATCAAATAAATTTTTTTGCCTTTTATGTCAAGCACAAAATCTTAACATCTTTCATAAAAGACATCCACAAAGTCAAAAAACAATTCCACAGTTGCACTGCCCATAAAATTCCACTTGGGAAAAACAATAAGCGAGTCTTTCCTCTTGTCCCATTAACAAATGATAGTTTTCCTAAAATGAAAATTATGCCAAAATGTGGAATGTAGAAAAATGTGGTCAAAGTTTTCCAACCCCTACCTTTTCTTTAGCTTCAATGGACCGAAAATAATTTATAAAAAATTAACTATGCGGTGTAAACTAATGAAACTTTTGTAAATACTCTCCAGGTGCTGGTGGATGTAAATATGACATTTTTCAAAATCAGCTTTTTTTGCTGAAAATTTTTTTTCTGGGTAGTGTCCCCCCTTAAGGTGCAACTCTGGTCAAGTTTCAATGGTTAGAAAACAGTGCAGTCCTACGTCGTATCATTCAAAAGCCTACACGTAAAATATTATGATGCAATTCCACCTAAAAGTTTGTTGAACCGACCAACGAAGTTGAAACGGGTCCGCGTTCATCAAAGTCCTCCCAATCTAGCGGGTGACACGCGGAGCAGCATAGTCAACACCGCCGGTGGTCACAGCCAACACTGTGCAGGACGTCAACAACTGGAAGAACTGTCTTGCTTGTTTCTTACTTTTTGTGGCACGGGCATGAGGGCAAAAAAGAAAAAAAAAAGAGTGTGGGGTGGAGAGGGAGGAAGCACGTCTCCGCCACAACACGCGGCACTACTACCGTGCAACCTTGCCGGGTCAACAACGCCATCCGCCGCTTTCGTTCTTGACATGGCCAACTTCTCCGTACCACGTGATGTCCAGCAGTTGATGAGCAGGTTCAATCTTGCCTGCCGGGGGCAAAGTTTTGGTTTTGCTTTGTGATTTTCGTTTAAGGGCACACACCCCCTGAGAGGGTCAACTTTTGAACCCTTGGCTTAAAATTAATGAAATTTACAGGGTGGGCTTGTGGTCATGCTGGAGGGTGCATAACAAAATTTCAGGTCTGTTGATTAAATGGGAAGGAAATTGGAGCAGCTTCTATCAGCAACACGCCTACGTTGTTTAGTTAATCTGTCGTCAAAAAAGTATCACAATATTCAAGATTTTTTTTTTCGCTAGATATGTAGCAAAATGCCTAGGGGGTGCAGCTATGAAAAGTTTTTGTAAAAAGTAATTTATTTCTATAAATTTTCTCTTCTGCAAAATTGGTCAACTTTTTGGTTTCTATGTCTTCAACAAAATGTCGACAAGAAGTCCATAGCCGCATTCCTTAATAAATTTCAGTTAGGAAAAGTGAAGAGTGAGCATTCCCTGTATTGCCATCATCAAACAATAGATTGACTAAAATGGAACTTAAACCAAAAAGTTCAACAGAGAAAAGTGCATTCAAAGTGTACCAAACCCTATCTTTTCTTTAGCTTCGGTGAACAGAAAATAATTTATAAAAACTTAACTATGCAGTGTAAACTTATTAAACTTTCTTGGAATACTCTCTATATGTTGATAGATGTAAATATGTCATTCTGAGGGTTCTCCCCAGGAATTTTTCAGGGGTGGACATAACTATTATCCGAGCGGTGGGGCAGTGGTGGGGCGTGTAGTTTGCAATGCTGCGCGATCTGGCTTGCAAACAAATAACACTTTGCGTAGGCTATCTAACTTTGTGGCCCTGTGAGTGGTGCCATGCCGTGGTGATAAAACAAAAACAAAAATTGCCTCGGGGGGAAAAAAAAAAAAAAATGTGGGGGTGGAAAGTGAACAGGCGAAGATAAAGCAAGCCACGGCGCCAGGAACAAGCATTGAGCAGCAAAAGAAAAGTCCTCTCCACTTTCTGCTCTTTGGCACTTGCCGCCTGCAAAGAGAACTGCTGCGAGGTGCGCGTTTGTTTATTTTGCGTTCTTCCTCTGCCTAGCACCCCCCTCCTAACCCTCCCCACACTGGGAAAAAGTACTGGGAAATATCGAGAAATAAAACCTTTTTGCGACGCTTTGTGGGCCACCAACTTCCGAAACTGTGTTTGTCTAAAAACAGTGAAATGACGTATTTTAATTAAGTGTGTATGTGTTCCAGTGATTCACGGGAACAACTGACCGCTTCTCATTGTGCAGTTTCATCAGTCGCAAATTTTTATTGGGTGCAGGCTGGTTGCCTAGCAGTTACTTTTTGACAAACTTTTAAAGTTGCCTAAAGGGCCCCTGAAAACAAAAAAGGAAATTTTTTAACAGACACGTGTGTCATAAAATAAATTTTATGTGAAAAAAACTAATTTTTTGCAATATTGACGGCGCGAGATGCAATTTAGTCGGCAGTCGCCTCCTTTCAACTTTATTTCTCTCGGCATTTCTTGCGCGTGGAGGAGAGGTGGATCGGCTTTGGTTTCCCGTTGAGGTGGAAAGAGCGAATGCCCGAGATATTCATTCCGGAATGACCTGTGACGTCATAAACTTTGTGCGCAGAATTTCAAAAAAATTTCTCGCCGTCAATATTGCTCTAAAAAACTTTTTTGGGGTCGTAAAATTTATTTGATGACACTCGTGTCCCAACCAGTCTGTTCAAAAAAAAAGGTATTTTTCTTTTCAGGGACCCTTCAAAAAGTCCCTGAAAATTTTTTTTTAAACAATCTGGTTGGGACACACTTGTCAAAAAATAAATTCAAAGCAAAAAAAAAACAAAAACAAAATTTTAGAGCAATATTCACGGTGAGAGATTTATTTGAAATTCTGCGTGCAAAATCCATGACATCGCAGAATGGTCATTCACTCTTTCACCTCGACGTGAGGCCGAAGCCGATCCACCTCTCCTCCACACGGCCGAAATACCGAGAGAGAAAACAAGTGGAAAGTAGATGACACCGACTAAATTGCAACTCGTGCCTTTAATGTTGCTCTAAAAAAAAATATTTTTCTATTAAAATTAATTTTTTGACACGTGTGTCCCATCCAGACTGTTTAAAAGAAGCCTTTTTTCTTTTTTTCGGGGCCTTTTAAAAAGACATTGCTCTACCTTTGTTTTTCAGAATCGTAGGCTGCTGCAGTCCCTTCATCCAGATAACAAGCGGAACTTGGAGACAATTGAAGATTCTCTTTTTGTGCTGGTCTTGGATGATGCCAGTCCTGAAAACCGCCAGGAGGCAAGTGCCTAATTTGACCCTACATCGTGCCTACCGAGCAGCCCACACTTGTTGCTCAACATGGTCAATTGGTGGCTGTATTGCATTGACATCAGTGAGCTGGAGTGTTTGAAATTAATGTTAGGTATGCCTAGGTTGTGTCCCAGGCCAGTCAGTCAAAAATTGGCAATTCGACAGGAGCCAATCCAGGGCCGTGAATGGGTTCAATCGTTTTACAGCATTTTTTGGGATCTGCCTTGGGATGAGAGTGAGTCCAGTGATGCGGTGTCCTCTGTGCAGGTGATGATTGAGTCCCTCAAGGGGGATTGTTCAAACAGGTGGGTGGACAAGTCATACTCGCTTATTGTCTTCAAGAACCTCACCATTGGGTCGTCGGCCGACGTAAGCAAGACACTCTGTTCCGTTTTGTCTGAAGTGTTGACTGTACAGTGAGTCTACCACACAAGCTCAACTCGGGTTCAGGTTAATCTTTTTTTATGACCACAGTTAAGAAATTATAAAAAAATGTGTTTGTGTGTATAAGCCTGCAAGAAACGCGAACTGCCGGGTTGTTCGTAGCGCATGTTTTCCCCTAAAATGGCCACATTAGGCGTGACTGTTTTGCTTGTATAGTAAGCTTTAACAGTAAAACTCGGTGCAGAAAATAAGAAAACATGTTTATTTACATGCTTAAGTGGTTCGTTCAACTCTTTAAATCAATAGGCCCTCAAAGATTCTTCCTCGTATGAAAGATTTTGAAGCACTCCATCCTCGGTCACTTAGGTGTCGCACAACCAGCACGCTCTTGTCGTGGTTCGGGCTCGGAACTGCTGTTAAAATCGCCTCCGTTGTTGACAGAAGTCTCTGAAAACTCACTATTTTCACCAGACGTCCCATCATCATCGCTGTCGAAGATGATATCTATGATTTCATTGTCAGAAAGGCCACACCGTACACTGGACACTGCCATCTTCTCCAAGCAGGCAGCGATTGAGCAGGAAAGACGACACACAAAAGAACTAGCTCAAACAAATGCAGCGAACAGACAACCCTCGCCATCTGTTGGCAATGTATCTAACTGCGCTACCCCTAGTCTACATAGCGTGCCACCTATGAATGGCTTTTTCAAACAGAAATTCATGCAGACTGGCGAATCACCAGCTTTGGCAATATGGCCCCTGACAGCACGCCCGGCGATTCGCCGGCTTTGGTAGTGAATGGGTTAAAGGGGTCATGAAACAATTTTTCTTCTTTTAACTTCTTAGCTTTCCTCCTCAACTCACAAATTGCGCATTGTACCAAGCAATTCAAGAAGACGGAAAGGGGGACTCTCTTCTTGCTCGGTCTCTCGTTTTGTGCACCCAGACACTGCCATTCTCCTCCTAGAGGATTAGCTTGTCACTCAAAGGTCAGACAAAGATGGCTTTCCCCACCCCGTCCACCCCTAAGCTGACAGAGCTGTGGAAGCTACGTGCTCGTTGGGCCAGCCACACTTTTGCCACTTGATCACGCTCCCTCATGCATACCCACACAAAGAGAATGAGGTCAGGTGATGAAAGGAAGGTGGCTGATTGATCCGGCAAGCGCATAGCTTCCACTGCACGGTCAGCTTAGGGGTGAAGAGGTCCGGTGTCGTGTGACGTGCGTTTGGGCCGGATGACGCGCTTTGGGTGCCGCGGAAGTATCACAGTGAAAAGACAGAGCTTTCGAAGGGAAGGAGGTACGAAATAGTCCGCTCTGTTTTTAAATTTTCATACCAAAAATCTGGTTTTTGACTTCCTACTTTTTTTCTTTTGGCCCACTCATTGATATGCTATTAGTAAAATCCCAATCTAAATTCATTTATCCTAGCCCAAAATTCGTTTCATGGGCCCTTTAATGAAATCTTGCCTGCCATTTAAAGGCCGACCTACAGAATCCTCTTCTGCCGGGCAGAAAACCAGTTCCCAGTTTCCTGCTCTATTCCCTCTCACACTCTTCTCTCCCGCAGGAGTGAGTCTCTGATCTACTCTCCACAGAAAGGAGGAGGGTCTTCCTCTTTCTTGAGTGGAAAGGAGGAATTAAGGAAGAGCTTCCTCCTTTCTGCTTGTTGGTCGGCCTTTAAGGCTTCCGGGAAGTTGCTTTCCAAGTTGCCCCTGCCAGGTTCGACTACCTTTGTAATTGATTGCCGCATTTCAGGATTCCAAGGACCTGTCATATGTGCAGACTAAAAGATATGAAAATATTGCAGTGCAAATATTGTGGTGTGCAGTGCAATTCACTTATAACGATACCACAAATAACGATGGACCGCTTATAACGATTAGTTTCTAGAGGGACATGCATTTTTGTGTGGGGTATCCAGTCCGGATACGATAGTTGGTTATAAGGATTGCATTTTCTGGTTTTCTAATTATTGTTATAAGTGGATTGCACTGCATCTCAATTCTGCAGAACAATGCATCTTCTGGACGACACATGGTATAGCAATTCACTGGACGACACATGGTATAGCAAACACGGGGTGTTTTTCGACATTGTTTGTCTTGGCACTTCTAAGCTACTGACAAACCAATGTGGTTTGCAGAAACTTTTAGATTGTATGCCTACTTCTGTCACTTGATAGAGCTCTATCATTGCAGCACACCCCTTTCGATGGGATGGTTCCAGTCTCGTGCGCTCACTACGCCCACCTGTCTCACATCGCCGAAGATGAAGACGCCGTGAGTTCAGTTGATTGTTCTGCAGTGGCTCTCTATGTAGGGTAGAGTGAACAGACACAGAGAACTAATTTTATAATTCTTAAATATTGTTGCACATACTGTTCATTCATTGTCCAATTGTTTTGGGGTCAAAGTTTGTACTCCATCTATTGACAAAGCTTTTTCTCATATCTAGGTTCCTACGGTGTTACCGTGCATTGGCCTAATGGTTGCCCTTTTATACAGCAAGATGGCTAGGGCACTGCAAGCATATAAGCATGGTTTATCAATTAACATTTCTTAATAAATAAATTTATGATGCCCATTAGTTTCCATTAAAGGGATACCGAATCGAAACTTAACATATACTTCTCACGTTCAGAAATAAGTTAAACATAATCAACCTTACCTGCTAATGACAATTGCACGCTTTGCTTGTATTTTGAGCGGATGGCTATATTTTTCGTTCCAAAGGGCCGATTCGAGCCAGCGCTCGAAGATCGGCCATCGGAGAGCACGATGCAACACGAGAAACGTGGCATCAACTGGCCCAGCATGGGCAAAGTTGCTTGGGGGCTGGCGTAGTTATGAGCTCTGCCACTTGTTGTGGTCAACGGATTACTACCTGAACAATTTACAGTAAAACCTCGTTATAAAGAAGTTGAAGGAGCGGTCGTAATTACTTTGTTATAACCATTAGTTTGTTATAGCCAATGTCCATTTCTTCCAACTATTCAAGCAAGGGGAATTATGATTGCTTTGTTATATCCATTTGTTTGTTATATCCCATTTTGTTATAGCGAGGTTTTACTTTAGTTGCCCCTCCCCACTCTTCCCGCAGTAGTTGAATAGGACGGGAGGGAAGCAAAATCCGGTTGGACAGGGCTCGTGCGTACGCAGCTTGCTGCCATACTTCTCCGGGGCAGCGCTTCGTTTGAGGTCATAGTGACGTAACGAGCTTCGATTTATTCCTTTTAAATAATGTTGCTGTCTTTTCGAGCAAAAAAAAAATTGACGTCGCCATGGTGTGGCCAGAACGTGGTCAACATTTCAACAATAAAATAGGTGCTAGAATTTTGTTGCAGTATCCCTTTAACACTTGCTGCAGAGATATGGTACACTGGTTTTGCAACTTCTCAAATATTTAAGAGCACGTACAAAACTGCTGAACTCTTTAATCGAGGTGCAGTTTTCTGCGACCTTGATACTGCTTTCAACTAAAAGTTTTGTTAAACTGGGATGTTTGTTCATTTGAACTGAAAGTTCTCTACATTTTAACTAAAAGATATATCAATGACCTTTTTAGAGTGAACATGAGATCAGAGGTCCCCTGCCAGAACCCGAACATCTAGAGTTTCATCTGAACGATCACCTCTTGAACGAAATTGACCTGGCGAAAGCGGAATACCTCAGACTGGTAAGATGTTTTGTGACATTTGTTTTCTCATGGGCTTGCTGATATACCAGATATCATAGGGAGGGCTGTTTCACCGCGTCCACGGTGGAAGCAATGTTGGCATTCATTTTTTTAATGTGAAAGCATTAACTGGTCCCATGGAGCGAAGCTGGCCTTGTCTGTAACAGCGAAAAACGGCACCTAAATTCTGTCTGTAGCAGCAAGAAGCGGCACGTAAATTCCCATTGGCTGCGACGCATCATGTGGCTCTATAGCAATGGCATCATTGTTACTAAGGGGCCAGTCAAACTGCTGGCGGCGCAGCGGGAGGGAGGGGGGGGACAAGGGTATGCGCTGGCCTGACATGAGGCCTAACTTTAGGCTTACCGTTACGCTTTGAGGTCTAACGTCGCCAACTGGTATGTGCAGCTGTTTGACGTGAGGAGGGGACCCGGGTATGTGCTAGCCTGACATTAGGCCTAATGTTATGCTTTAAGGTCTAACGTCGTCAACCGGTTCCCACAGCTAAGGCAATAATGATGATAAGAGGACACGTGATTTCAGCACACGCCGCACTGAGCTTCGCTCTCTTGCCACTGCCTCACCTAGCGGCGCATCAGTTACCAGCGAGCCAGGGCGTTCTGTGCAGCGCACTGCCGCACTCTGTCCGGCACTGCAGCCGCTTCTGCCCCTCTCGGCGCTGAGAAACATGGCGGCGCCTGAAGCATCAATAAGACGTCCCAAGTCGCCAGGCTCGACCTAAAATGGACCGTAAAAATCGACGCCTGCCCATAGCAATCTTTAACTTTTCGTCAAAGGTGTATTTCACAGGTGGGTTTTCTTTTGTAAAATTGCAAAGCGTAGCTCCGTTTCTGGAAACCGTAGGGCCGAAAAATGAAAGCCGTTAACAACTACCTGTAACGCCGAATTAGATCGCAGCTCTTGAGGAGGGGGAGGGAAGGGTACTGAGAGGAGTGTATACCCGTCCTCCCTCCTCCTCACCTCCTCATTCTGCCTGCAGCTCCTCCCTCCGAGCGGCATCGCCATTGGCGTAATTGTGAGGTCACATGACGTCGCGTGACCAGGGTGTAAGATAGACAGGTGGGGAAACGGCCCATAGAAGCCTACCGCAGCGCCGTGACTGGATTGTGTACTCATTTGCTTGCGGGTATCGCCGATTTGCGACATATGGCGCTGCGGCGAAAAGAAAATAATCGGAATCGGATTTGCATGGAACTCTATGGGAGAGTGCCCAAAATAAACTGAGAGCACGACAGTCCTCCATTGAAAATCCACGAAAAACCATCTCCGTCAGATTAGCCGGTCGCCACCGGTCACCCACTCGGAGTGAGAGTTCGCAATGCTCCACATAGGTGGTGCCACAGAAAAAGAGAAAACCGAGAGGGACACAGTCTGGTCGCTCATTTGGCTCTCGTTTTCCCACCTGTCTATCTTACACCCTGCACGTGACCCTCATGACCTCAAAGGGGTCACGTGACGTCACGAGGACGTTTCACGCAGTGCTGAAACGTCCCCATGCCGAAACGTTGCCACGGTTACGCCCAGGGATTTCCCTAGACCCCCCCTAGGGGGGGTTAGGACCCCCCCTCGTTTTTCCGAAGGCACCCCCTTAATTCGCAACGACTCCTATATTTGCAATGCCCCCCCCCCCCCCCCTTTAACCCCCCCAAAAAAATTGAGACACCCCCCCTCATTTCAATTCCTGGGGAAACCCCTGGTTACGCCGCTCAGGCCGGAAACGGGCGCCTAAGAGCTGCGCTCTAAAAACTTGCCAGGGTCAATGGTGGGCGGCGACACATACGACCAAGCCGAGTATTGAGGCTATTGAGGCTCGTTTGACGCTCGTATTGATAGATGGCGCTACCTCCTTATCGAGATTACAGCCCCTAATTGAGCCTGCTCGCGACCACCGTGGTTTATTGAAATGAACATACTCTTTTTGTAATGTAGCTCTTGTTAAAAAATAAATGCGGACACAAAAAGCAAAAAAAAAAAAAAAGTGTTCGCCTAACGACGGCGTTATGTTACCAATGCCGTTTTATCTGCATGTCATCTACTTTTCTTCGCTGGTCAGCTACACCTTCTCACGCATGTTGACGACGCTGCTCCCGACACCGCTCCCGACACCATCTATAAATTTGCGCGCCAAATGCGTCCCGCAACTCGACTTGGTTGTCTGAGTCGCCGCCTGCCGTTGACCCTGACAAGTTTTTTGGCCCTATGTTTTTTTACAGAAAATAAGCTACCTTTGTAATTTTACAAGAAAAAAACAACCTGTAAAATGCACCTTTCCCGAAAAATTCAGATTGCTATGTGCAGCTGTCGATTTTTACAATCCATTTTAGATCGAGCCTGGTGACCTGGGGCACCCTATGTATCGTTGGCGGCCGCAGCCTCGGCAGTAGCAAAACGTGGCCATCCACGCCAGTACACCGCAGACAAACTAAGGGAGCAGAAGAACGACATTAATGCTTTTGCATTCACAACTCATAAAAAGTGCTTAGGTGTCCTCGGAATTTTGGTTTCTTCAGTGTGACAACATTGACATCCTCTGTGAGGTTTTCACCGGCTATGGGAAGGGCTTCATGAAGCCAGTGAGGGTTCATCCCGAGGCCTACTTGCAGCTGGCTCTTCAGCTCGCCTACTACAGACTGCACAACAAGTGAGTCTTGCAAGTGGCCCCTTTCATGATATATTTAAAGTTAGAATTTGTTTAAACCTACCATATTGGGGGTTGTTTGTTGTTTCTTGTAGGGCCTTCATATGAATTCTTTTATTTTAGCAGACATGCTAC
The DNA here is from genome assembly GCF_016920785.2 of Ixodes scapularis. Classification (NCBI taxonomy): domain Eukaryota; kingdom Metazoa; phylum Arthropoda; class Arachnida; order Ixodida; family Ixodidae; genus Ixodes; species Ixodes scapularis. The sequence continues at coordinate 73,757,667 of NW_024609880.1, read as the reverse complement.
ATTTAGTGGTCGTTCCTTAGTGGCATTTTTGTATACTTGATATTCAGTGAAGCAGTGTTCACTCTTGCCTTGGCCATTGTATGGGTGGCTGGAAGCTTTGTAAAAAGAACAAGTGACAGTTGTCAACTGTTCCCATAGAAAAAAAGGTGGATGGTAGAGTATCTCAACTAGTAAGTCAGACTCTACTGTGTCAGTTCTGGTAAGTGCACACTGATGTACTATATTTACAAGAATGTAGGTCAACCTATTTTTCAATTTATGAAAATCTAAAGTTGGGGGGGGTGGGGGTAGACTTATAATCGAACCAAAGCATTTTGCCGCGGTCAAAAATGAAACAATCGCAATATCAAGAACACCTCAGCTTGTTACAAGTTTAGCCAGCTGTACCTGTAGCATTGTGCCATTGTGAAAATTAATTTTACAAAATCTTTTTTTTTAATTTGTGCAAGCAAGTACCATTGATAGTGATTTGCAAATCAGCCTAAATGTATGGCGGTGAACTGCGCACATGGGTGCACGGCGCGCCCAACTCCCAGGGTTTGTGGCACTTGCTGCAAAAGCAACTCCGGAATGGCCGCTGGAACAGCCTCACCCAGCCTCACTCCGCACTGCTTTTTTCGCACAAGTCACGGTCGAACATTGTGTGATCGAGTGTCAAGATTATGCTTGAGTGCCAACTACGTTTTTCTGTATTGTACGCTGATCCGGCAGTTTAGGATTTTGGTGCTCATTTTGGCCATTCTTCATCCAAACGCAACCAAAAACTGCGCTGCTGGATGCAAGTTCGACCTGTCGGAACGGGTGGTGCTCCAGCAGCGTCTACAATGGCGCAGGGTCTTACCTGTGACGGTAGTCTATAAGAGGCTTCCACGGGCCAAAGCTTGCAACGTACGTCGCAGAAATTCACAATCAATCCCTACCTGTGACGTGCGACGCGATCACCGAGCGAGCCTGGAAGATGCGGTTCATGCGGTCATTTGCGAAGTGCTAGATATTGTTAGACGACGCCAACGACATGCTTTGAGACCGTAGCAGTGATGACGACGGTAACGCCAGCATTAGTGCGGACGGATCGTAGTCTCTTGTAGAAGACAGAGTGAGAACGACAGGTAGCAGCTTCAGTTGTCCCGCCTCCAGCGCAGGCTTCCTAGCTTCGGTAACGATTAGGCATCTTGTGCGCCTCGAGCGTACATGCGCAGCCAAAGCATGCCAGAAAGCATCGAGTGCGTGCTGGAGGCCGGGCTTTTGAAAGAGACACCCCGCCGTTTTCATACGTTTGCCGTAGAGTGCGCCCCTAAAGTTGTTTTCTTTTTGTTGACGTTTAATGCGGGACCAACTCACGTCTCACGGGAATCGATATAGAGCGCACAGGTCGCGGACAAACTAATGTCACGGGAATAGATACCGCGGATAGTGGACGCAGCAGATTCGCATTTCACGATGCAATATACACGCGGGACGAACTAAAGTGTCCCGGGAACCAATACCGCGTGCGCAGATCACGTACTAAAACGCGGGAACTTGCTATGGCTCATCTCGGACATCGCGTGACATCCGACGGGAATCGGGGAAGCGAGGGGGGGGGTTGATGTTTTGGAATTTTTATGTTACAGATATTTAGCCAGTAAAACGGGATGAGCAATCTCGTGAGGCCAGGCGTTCTCTCGGAACGTTACGTTAGTACTTTGCAAGTTCTGTTTGCCGGTGCCTCTTTTTAGAACGTTCCTTGGCAGTTAAATTTCTTAGTGTGGGATAAATGGGCTGTTGGGTCGCATAGTTTGTATCATGATTTAAATTCCCATGGCTCGTATCTGAAAAATTAGCAAAAAATAAGTTACTTTAAAAGGATCGATACGCCTTTTCCCTATTTACCCAATCACCAAAGAGCATGCTGGGAACGTAGGCACATATGCTGCATGCACTTGCCTCATCAGTATACTATGAAAGATTCGAAGTTGCCAATATAAGGCTTTTAGGAATGCACATGCAAAGTGACATTTCCCTCGATTTTTCACTACAGAACAGCTACTACTGCAGATGCCGGCAGGTGTAACTGCACTCACAGCATACTTCTTGGTGCTTGTGTAGTATTGCAACAGCCTGTTTGCAGTGGTGATGTCTGAAGTTGCTTTAGAGGTTTAACGTTCCCTTTCCATTTCTTTCCTAGGCCAGCCCCTACGTACACAACGGCATCGACGAGGGAGTTTTACCACGGGCGAACGGAAACGTGCCGGTCATGTACGTGCGAGATGATGGACTTTGTGAGGGCAATGGACGACGGGCACAGTTCTGTAAGTGCTGGGCTCATTGCAAGCCGCTGTGAAAGCTGCTATTGTTTTGTTGCATGGCTGAGGTTAGCTTGCTGTCTAGGCAAAGTTGCTTGTGAACAGTCTGATGTGCCGACAACGTTTTTGAAGTGACGAGCTTTTAATGTGGCGAATTGCAGTTAAAACAAGTGCTTTCCTACTTTTTATGTCTTTATGCCACGGGGCCATGCTTCACTTTAGTTCAGCTAGCAATTCTCTGCTTCCATTTTCTGTTGAAAGAGTGCTAAGCAATAGATATAAATTGTATACTATTATTTTTTTAGTTTCCCACCTTTAGAGCATGAAAAAGTTTTAGAATGGGCTCAGTCCTGAAAATAGAAAAAAGTCTGCTATTTATATATATATGTTTTATCATATACTGTAAATGACAGAATATTCGCAAGGACCTATATTCTGTTTAATCTTATGATGTACCGCAGGAAAGGCTACAAGCGCGAGCTCCTTGCTCTGGGGCACATCTTGGCGGCACAAGCTCTCCTGACTTAAGAGCAGCTGCCAACGCGATGAGCTCGCGCTTCTAGCTTTCGCTGCGGTACAACATAAGGGGAAACAAAGTATAGTGTTTCAGCATCTCATGTCTTGAATTATAATGCAAAATATTGATTCCGCATATATAATTTCCATTGCTACAAAACACATTGCGTACCACGCCGGTTCGTGAAATTTCGTGTTCGTAAATTATGCCTGAAAGCCACAGCCCTTAGACACAGCTGTTTGCAGTACTGTCATTAATCAGAAATCTACTATGTGCAGTGGACAAAACTTCCTGTTTAGACATTTCAAGGCAAGGAAACATTTTCTTCTTCCTCTTCTTTCCTTAGCCAGCCACAATTGTTGGTTTGATGAATCGAGCCGTGGAAAAGTTTGGGCATCTCATGGTTGACTGCTGCAGGAACCATGGTTTGTGCATCTGTGACCTCTCTACTCTATTTAGCTTTTTGCTGCATTATAGCAGAAGCTTTTCAATTTTATTCCTCCACTTCATGCTTGGATAAATCCATTCACACATGTTTGCCACAGGTTCATGCAAGGTGTGTTTATTATGATTGATTCCACATGTTCCAAAACTAGAAGTCGTTGAATCTCGCCGAATTTTTCCCAAAACTACCGTAATGACCTGGAGAGAATTCTCCCTCTGACGAATTCAGTAGCACTTTTTTTTTTCTATGCCCAGTTCCTGAAGCTTGTTTTTAATCAGTCAATATCGCACAACCAGCTTTAATGTAATAAAGGATGAAGAGCAAAACAACAATAATAATCCCCGGAGAAGGGAAACAAGGGGGACAAATGACAAACAAATCTACAAACACAGCTATCGCATTGGTGCAGGGGAAGACTGGAGAAAGAATGAACAGATTGTGTCGTCTTCGCCTTACATTTTTATTCTTCAGTTGTGGCGACCCGTCACGCCGACGCGTTAAGGCAACTCTTCACTTGAAGCCAGCAGTGATAATCTGCATTATAAACGGTATGAGCTATGAAGAACGGCTTTTACTTGGAAACTGTTGTGAACCATCTTGACAAAAAGCTAAGCATGGCACACTGTGCACCCCATTTGAGCGAGCTAAGTTCAGGCTCCACAGCCAGTCGACCAAAATATCACTTTCATTTTCAGTGGTGCAAGGAAAAGACCTCAGAAATTTATTTATTTAAATACCTTAAGGAACCCCCATAGGGGGTATTACATGAGGGGTGGCATACAACAAACATCAATAAAAGGAAGGTACAATGTCATGAAAGCAAATGTGCATGTAAAATAAAACAAAAATCGTCAGGAAGTTAAGTATGCAAACACGAAAAACACTTCAATAGTACCTTAAATGCAATTGCACGTAATAATTCTTTAAATTCTAATCAGTCATCAGTAGTTACAATGTTCTTTGAAAGCCCGTTCCAATCAAAGGCATCATGTGAAAAAATGAGTTCTGAAAAGTGATGGTTCTTGCCTTTGGACGCTGTACATCGATATTCTGACCCATGCGACGGTTGCGGCTTTCTGAATGAGCGATGTATAATAATCGGTGACATGGGCTGTGAAAAAATTTGTGAAAAAGAGATAGCTTAGCTAAATTACGGCATTCAGAGAAGAGGGGGAGCTTGGCAGGGGTTCGAAGCGATGCGACGCTAGTGAAGGAAGAGTTATCTGAGTGAATAAAACGTAATGCTCGTCACTGGAACTTATTCAATGTTATTAATGAGGTAGGCTTGGTAAGGGTCCCAGATAGCAGATACGTATTCCAGTTTAGGGCGGATAAGGGATGAGTAAGGAAGTTTTTTTTATGTGAGGGGGGGAGGCCAGGGCCAGTATCAAGTTGCACCTCAGAAAACCTAAAGAGGGATTAGCAGAGGATATGGTGTGACTGATATGAGTGGCCCAGGAAAGATCAGATGTAAGCAGGGTGTGCACAGGTCCTTGAAACCTTGAAAACCCTTGAATTTGAAAGTTGTTTTTTCAAGGCCTTGAAAGTGCTGGAATATCTTTGCCGTCCTTGAAAACCCTTGAATTCTTAGCGTTTCGCGGGGTTCGGTTGCGCGACCCGCATTTTATAGCGGTTGAGCGTGGTCCCGGGAAAATTCGTTGCTTGCTTTCCACGACACCGGGATCGCGAAGTCAAACCAATCAAACTTCCTGCGCGAAAAAAAAAAAAAAAAAAAAAAACGCGCGGCCGCTGCGCTTTTTTATTTTCTTTTCTTTCATCTGGCTTGCTTCAACTTCAGGGTTGGCCAAAAGCCATAAGTGGCCACAATGAGGCTGGAGAGCCTGGAGAGTCTCGACCTCTTCGTAAAAAAGGCATGTTGCGCCAGCGTGCTTATTTGCAACGGAAATGCAGTTATATGAAGAGTTAAATTTAGTAGTATTTAATTCTTTCTTTTGCCTTCGTCTTTAGCTGGATTTATTGGCGACCCACTAAAAAAGGCACAGCCCCATATTCCGAGAATTGTCTGTTGGCCACATTGTGCTTTGTTTATGGTCTGTGCCTACTCCGGATGCTTTGTTCGCTGTTTGTTCCCACGTGTCGCTTATGGTGCGTATAGTGACCCAGTGATTCGTGCATTCAGATGGCATAGAATAATGCCCGGGAAATGTAAGTTCCAAAGCGCTTGGCTCAGCAACGACGACTATAAGCTTTGGGTTGCGCCAGATACAGCAAACCCTCACTGCGCAAAATGCACACGCTGCACAAAGGCGTTCAACATTGCTTCGATGGGCGAATCTGCCCTCAAAAGCCATGCAAAAAGTACAAAGCACTGTGGAATCATGCAAATGGCAGCTGGAAACTCGATGGAGAACTATCTGGCAGCAAGCGTAAGCGGGCGGTCCACTGCCTCGGCTCTGCCGCAGGCGACCGATCTAAACAGCGCCTGCAAGTCACATGAGGTGGTTACGGATGCGGAAATTCTGTGGACAATGAAAGTGATTACCTCCCACTACTCGTACAGATCGTCGGCACAAACCGGCGATTTGTTCAATCTCCAGAACTAACTTCACCTAGTCGAATGAAACTGTACGCGCAATAACTTCAAGTACGCGAGCGTCGCGGCTTACGTACAGACTCACTCGGCCGAACGCAACCGAGGAGTCTGGCCCCGTTCACGTGACCGATTTAGCACATTGCTGGCTCGTTGACGGTTGTGCTGGGTTCATAGACTCCCTGGACATAAGTGAAGTCAGTTTTCTTTGTTCTGTGCAATAAAAATAATGTGTGTGATCTACTCTAGTGTTCTTTATTTTTTGAAAGGTCTTGAAAACCTGTACGAACCCTGTGTAAGGTGAAATCTGAGATACATACTTGAAGGAGTGAGTTTTTTTTCCAAAGGAACGCTGTTAAGGGAGTAGGAAAAGATAGAGGGTTTAGAGCGACGTGTAAAAGACACAAGCTTGCACTTACGGACGTTGAGAGACATCTGCCATGTTTTACACCATGCTTGGATGCGGTTGAGGTCATCTTGGATGAGTAGGCGATCTGACAAGTTAGTCACTTGGCGATAGGTGACACAGTCGTGAGCGAAAAGACGAACATGTGATGTTATTGATATAGGCATGTCATTAATGTAAATTAAAAATAGAAGGGGTCCCAGGACTGATCCTTGAGGAACCCCTGAAGTGACTGGAGCAAGAGAAGATGACTGGTTAGCAGTAGCAAGTTGCTGTGTGTTAGTTAAACAGTGAATGATCCAGTTCAGAATCGAGGAATCTAAGTTGAGTTTAGAAAGCTTGTACATGAGTCGTCTATGAGGGGCTTTATCAAATGCTTTGGCAAAGTCAAGGAAGATGGCATCAGTTTGAATGTTAGAATCAAGGTTAACATGTATGTCATGGGTAAACGATAGAATTTGAGTTTCACATGAAAAATCCTTTCAAAAACTGCTGGGATGGGTTGATGAAACAAGTGTCTGACAGGAACTGAATGATGTTAATGTAGATGACATGCTCAATTATCATGAGATGCTTGTTACGGAGATGGGTCGATAGTTGAATGAGAAGTATTTGTCGCCATTCTTGAAAATCGGAACAATCTTGGCCACTTTGCAGTTATTTTCACAATCACTTGCAAGGGATTGTGAAAATATTTTAGCTAATATCACACTAGCTAAGTCTTCAGTGTTTTTTAGAATTTTGCCTTTATGTTATTCATGCCTGCTGATGAAGAGATTTTAAGGTTGTCAACGAGTTTCGCGATGCCTGCAGGTTCAAATACAAACCCAGACATTGGTGTAGGAATAGCAAGAAGAGGAGAAAAAAAGGCTTCGCTACTCTCATGCGTAAATATGGACCAAAAAGCATCATTCAGTAATTCAGCCCATTCGTCATCGTGAACCGATGTGTCACCGTCATTTCTAAGTGTGACTGGAGTATGAGATTTAAGTTTTATGACTTTCCAGAACTTCTTAAGGCCCGTTCACACTCTTGCGACCTCTTAAACCTGGGTTCCTTAAAACTTCTTAAACCAGAGAACACACTGGCGCCATCTATTGGGAAGCAGTGTAAACTCGGCGGTCCAGCATATTTTTTTTTTATTTCTCGCGCATTATCCTTTTTTTTTTGGCTCGAAAAACTTTTGTCAATGTTATAAACGAGCCTTTCTATGGGTATTACGCACATTTGACCTCGGAAATCCCGCAAAACCTTCGCTCTTGTGAAATGCAGTTCCAGGGTCACCGCATAGATGGCGCCACAATGCCAGTGTGTTCCCTCATTCTAAAAACATTTAAGAAGTTTTAAGAGATCTCGTCTCTCTCAGTCATACTCGGTCGCAAGAGTGTGAACGGGCCTTTAGGGTCATTCTTAAGCATACACGGTTTGCATATGGTTTGCATATGGCTAGAAAAGAACTAAACCCTGAGACGAGGGGACTAAATTAACTGGCTTAGCTTTTTCAGGTTTTTTTTTTAGGGATCAGCGTCCCTAAAAATAGCAAAAAGAAAACAATGAGGTAACATGGTGCCCTTCTGAACATATAGAAAACTTAATTTTCAGAGAAGATATGAGCTTCTGTTGAGTGCATGTTCCTTGAACGCCTTCCTTTTGAAGTAAAGCAGTTGTATGCCAATATGTTTCCCCGTGTCCTCTGTTGTGTCACTTGTTGTAACCTATACAGCAATTGAAACAGCTGTCAGTGCTTTTGGTCACAGGTTGTGACAGGCACCTGATGGGACTGGCCCTGATCGCCTTCGAAGACGGGACGCCCATGCCGGAGCTGTTCCTCGACCCTTCCTTTGTCAGGAGGTAAGGGGCTACCCTTCGGAGCACTCTTCCACGCGTGTGTGCTCCTGAGCTCCCATTGGAGTAGCACCTCCAGTGTCCTTAAGACACTTCTTGGTTTGTATTTCTCAATTTTTTTATGAAAGAAAAATGGGAGGCACAAATGGAACAGCAGCACCGTTTTTACTCGGATCTCTGCACAGCTTCTTGAACAGTGCTACGAGTGATTCGGGTCTATAGCCACTAAGTTCATAATATTCGTTATAGATGAAATGACTAGGTATCTCCGGACACATCAGCGTTATGCTCGGACCTTTGTTAAACCCAACTGGTGAGGGTAATGGTTTGACTGGGGGTGACTTCCATCCATTCACTGTATGCATCCAATCTGTTTGCTGTACAAGCATCTATGACCTTATCTTCATCTGATCATCTTATTTTCTTATCTGAAAAGCATGCAATTGTTGCACATTTGCTACTTTGACCCTTTTATTAATTTTTTTAAATACTAGCAGTAAACCTTCGATACCAAAGGCGTTAAAAAGGACATTTTTACAATCAATAAAAGAAAGGAACAGTGCTGTTAGTAGTACTGTACTTCTAGTAAAAATTGCTCCTAGTTATACAATCTTAGCTAAAGCGTTTTTGATTGTTTGTGATCTTCAACAGTCGCCGTTGTTACAGAAAGGCAATTCCACTAATGATATGTGTGAGGTTAAACTTCGGAAGGAAAGCATTAGTCGTGCACGATGGAGTTCTAGCCTTATGAACATAAACTGAGATGAAACGCACTGGGAAAGTAAAATAAGTTTGTCGCTCACAAGTAGGCGATAAAATAACCCCTAGAGTCTAGGTGTGCCTTAAATCAGTGACAAAACATTTTTGTTTTATCTAGTTTTATTAAGCTGTTACTCGCCTGGAGAATCAAGACTGGGCCTTTTGCATGGTTTCCATCCCTCGGAATATTTATTCACAAAGTTTGTAGTGCTACCCAAAACAGCAGTCTTTCAAAGGATGATGAATGTTTTTATTGAGACAGTCAGAAATCCATTGCGATAAACTTAACCGTGCACAGGCCCATTTAATTTGATTAGGTACTCATATTTGTAGGTGTGAGGAAATTGCGTGTTTAGTTCATGGTCCTGCAGCCTTTTATTACAAGAAAGGCCAATGAAACTGCTGCTGCAAAAGGCTGAGGACCAACACTGTTGTGTTTATAACCTAGATTCTCGGGTGTATGGCCTCATCATATGGAATGCCAATGTGCTGCGACATAAATTACCATTATGACTCGTTGCTTGGGGAAGGTGACAATGCAGAGTTGTTGCATTTATTTTCTGCAAGCTTTGCCTATTTTATCGATCTTTTAAATGCAATGGTCCAGCTGAGGTGACCATGTCATCGCATCTGTTTGTATGCACTCTTGTTTTATTATATTTTGATTACAATGTGCAGCAGCAAAGGTGTTGCAGAATCGAAGTATGTAACTAGTGCAATATTAGATGTGGTTATCTTGGTATTCTGTTCTTAAAGAGATTTTTATATGCTTTTGGAATGTTTTAATGCTTGCTCTATGGTATATTTTTTAAAGGTATGTTGTCTTTATATTTTTTAATTTGCATTTTCCATCTTTTTTTTTTAGAAGTTTTGTCTTGCATTGGTTCAACATAAACAAGTCACAAAGCTACCCAGCCCCACCGATTTATGAAAAATTGAATGTTCCTAATAATGCTTCATCCTGTCATTTGGTAGTAACAACTATATAGTCAAGCTGTGATACTTTAATACATTCAAAGTAGGACATTGTATTAAGAGCACCTCAGCACTGACCCTGTTGAATATCGATCCTGTGCCTCTGCCAGTTTAAAGTATCTGGTTAGCTGGATAAGTCCCAGCAGGTGGTAGCTTTGGTGTTAGTGTAGTTTCTGTGCATTTTGTGGTAAAACTGATAGTGTTTGATGATGCACTGTTCTTCTGTTCCTTTCAGTGGTGGCAATGGAAACTTCATCTTATCCACCAGTTGCAATGGTTACACACCCCTCATCGGCTGTGTGGCTCCAATGTGCAAGGATGGCTATGGGGCATTCTACAGTATTGAAGAGACAAGGTCAGTTACAATACTGTTAGTTTGACTTCTGACACGCTGGCTGGATAGCTTTATATCACTGATATGCTCATCGTAATATGAGTATAGAATTCATTAATTTATTTACAATACTGCTACCCTTTCAGGAGTATTCATTTTTAAAAGGTATAAGAAAATAAACGTTGCAGCTTTCTAGGGGTGTTAATTTCGAAAAAATTAATAACAAGTGTATAGCTACCAATCATCATAAGTACAAATTATGCTATCAATGTCATTATAAAAAAACGAAATTCTTTTATGATGAATGAAATTCTTTTATGACATACTTGTGAACCAAAGTTTGGTTCACGAGTGTGTGGCTCGGTGAACTTTCCTCTGCTCGAATAAAGCTGACTGCATTTAAATTTTGCGCGTTTGCCGTCCTTTTGTTGCGAAACACTCAATAGCCCCCGCCAGACAACACCGTGCTCTGGGCATTTCTTGTGAGTCGAAACGTCCAAGTTGCACATCAAACGGTATGTGCGATCCAGCCGATTGTGCGAAACTACCAATGCACGTAAACAAAAAACTCATTGCATGAACCATGCAAAGAGGTGCGACTTATATACCAACTTTTCTAAGAAAAGTGCTCAATATACGGATGTGCGACTTATAGTCCGGAAAATACAGTACCTAAAAATATCAAGATTTAGATTGACTGATCGACTTTGATTCAAAATCGATTTAACTCATGGAAACTTCCTTCCATGTCCAGATCTGAGGAATGTTCTTATATTTAGAGATCAATGTGTGTGCTTTTCTCTGGACATTTTCAGAGTCATCATCGCCATATCTGCCTTTAGGGACAGCACAGAAACCAATGCCAGTGCCCTGTACAAGGAAATAGTGCATTCATTTACGGACATGCAGAGCATCCTGCTCGCTGCCAAGCTCTAAGTCTCAGGGGACCCATGAGAGCTGGAAAGACTAGGCCTGAGATTCTGTGATGTATATTTTTTTATGTGCGCCATTACCTATTTTTACACACTTTACTACATGCATTTTATAGGATATTTTGCATGTGTGTATGTGTGGTATGTGCATACTATGACAGGTTCCAGGTAACCGAGAATTAAGGTGCTGGGGTCCAACAATATTTGGTAAGTCACAACCCATCATGTGGGCAATGTGGTTATTAAGAAAAAAATTGTATAATTTTAAGATGGCAAGTAGGCTAGTTGGTTGTACATTCTTTAAGTAAAATGGCTAATGACAGGGACAAAAGATAGATGCTGACAGGACACGGCATTTTAGATGCCAACAGGACACGCCATGTCCTCTTAGGATCCACCTTCTGTCCCTGTCTCTAGGCATTTTACTTCACATGTATAATATTAATGACAATGTTGTGAAAAGCTTTGCATTGTTTCACTCCTCTTCTTAATCCACTTCGCCCTATGGAGCATGCTCAGGAAACTCGGTCACCTTTTTCACATAAGCAGTTCCAGGAATGAGCATTATTAAACAATTTTTTAAAAGCTTTTTTTTTTTTTTTTCCCAGTTAATTTTAATTTGTTTAAAGTGAACTCATAGAGTTCACTTTGCAGCTGAAAGTGAACTCATAGAGTTCACTTTGCAGCTGAAAGTGAACTCATAGAGTCAGTGCACTTTCCTTTTTCTTTTTAATTGCAATTTTTGTCTTGTGGTTTGAACAGTCATTGTATAGCACTTCTCTGCCTGATTATACTGTCCTCGTACCAAAATGGCAAGCTTTAAGAAACCATATTATTTTAATTTTGCTAAGTGTCACACTTGACAGGTATTCAATACCTACTTGAACACTTATGCTTGAACACTTATTCTTGAAGGCATCTGTCGTTTTAGAATAGACGAGTAATTTGTGCGCTCGACAATCCTTTTTGTTCGTTTATTGAGACGCATCGCATGAATTTGAATTGTCACAAGCACGAAATTGGTCCTTCACTGCACTTTTGTAACTGGCACTGCAGACAGGATCGAATGCTGATTGAAATTTATCACCATAACGCTATACGTTTTTCCTCCAGTCACATTCATAACTCGCAAGGTGTTTTCGTGTCTGTGTGTATGTCCTCCACCCCAGCAAAAATTGCGAGCGCGAGCCTTGCAGCCTTTACAAAACAGACCTGTGATTGGGGCATGGTCTCACGGTCCGGAATGTATTTTACATTACGAACTGTGTCATACCAGAACTCGTGTGAAGACATGTGTTGGTCTAGTATTTTAATTAAAAAATAAAATATATGACACAATGTCTTGCCTTGCATCGTTTAATTGGGTCTTGTTTGGAACACCATTGAATCCCCCGCATCTCTGAACCTGTTTGTTCTTGGAAATGGTGGGAACTGTTGGGTGAGGAGAGCGTCCTTTCCTGCTCTGGGGTCGAGAGATGACAATTCTCCCACGATCGCGCAAAGCGGCAAAGCATGACAAAAGGCTTCCAGGGTTGTTATTTTCTATTCCTTTTTTTAATGCTAAATTAGTATTTTGTACATGACTTTTAGCCTTGAAAAAAGTGAATGAAGCGTGCAAGGTCGGAGAGAGTTGGTCACCTGCCAAACGTCTGCGCCACGAGCTCTGCCAGCCACAAAACACAACTGTGAAAGAAGAAAAAAGAGACAGAATCCAAAAAGGTGGGCAAGAGGACGACAAGATGACCATTTATTTTCCAGCGCCACAACGCTACGGAAGATGCAACAAATTACTGAATTTTGACAATGGGTCGTTGGCTTTCTCGTTGCCGCCATTATTTTTTTAGGCGCGAGTCGAGCAATCAAGTTGTCGGGAGTATTTGAGCAATTCTTAATTAACTGTATTAATGGACATCTCTCCCCGAAACGTCGTGTATTAAAGCCTCTACTGCTGTTCAAACATTTTTCTACGTTTAGCAATTCTTAAGCTGGCTTACTCATTCCTGATTACACAGAATAGCCATATGGAGCAGTCCGAAGGAGAAGGTCATCATATGCGCTCTTGAAATGCTTGAAAATGTGTAGAACAACTGTGATTTGTTTTTAACAGTTTGGTCAGGAAGGATTTCGATGTCCAATCTGTTTTCTCTCCCCCCTCGGCCCCCCCCCCCCCCCCAAGAAAAAAACAAAACAGTTGTAATGATTACATTATTGTTGTAAGCTGTTAAAGGGACATTGACAGGGTATTTATGCTCGCCAAGGTTTTTTATTTGTACATGACATGTGAGAGCCCAGCTACCCAGAACACAATTTGCGACTCGAAATTCGTTTTCTTTCTGCCCCAAAAAAGCCGATCGAGAACTGGCCGGTTTGAGTCGCGCTCACTCTCTTCTTTGTGATCATGTGCCGTTTTCTATGGTTGGGACAACCACCAAATATAATCAAGTCGTGGGTCATCGAAGGCACACACTCAATATTAAAAATAGAAAAGAAATATGATACCCATTTTTTTGTGGCTTGTAAAAAGCCGCAAATATTTGGATTGCAGAAAAAAAAAAAAAAGAAAAGTCACTGCCATGTGACTTTTGCCAACTCTCGGCATCTGTACCTCCTTTCCAAAAAACACTCGACCCCAGGGGCAACAAACCGCTTTCGAGCCCAGTCACCGAGTTTGAGGCACCGGCGTCCCTCCTAACCCTAACCGAGTGGACTGTGATTTCAACAGGCGCAGCCTGCGTAGGCGCAGTTTCAAACGCTGTTGGCGGTTAAATTCTCGTATTTTCCCGCTATATTTTGTGTTTAATGGTACATGTATGTCCCCGAGGACATTGAGAAAGCATTGTGCCACATTTAAAAAAGCAAAAAAAAAAAAAGCTATTTTTGTTGGGTACGCGCGCGACAGAACGAATGCGACTAGTATGTATAGTTCTAATTATTTATAATGCAAAGGGGCAAGCGAGCTGGACAAGAATTACGAAATCAATCCCTGGAGAAGGGGGACAAAGGACAAACACAAATCTCCAAACACAGCTAGGTGACTGGTGAGCGACCGAAAAAATCCGCCTGGTCCGGGTATCGAACCCGGGACCTCTCCATTACACGTCATTTCGTCATTCTTGTCCAGCTCGCTTGCCCCTTTGCATTTAATTGCATTATAATTATAACATTAAATTGCAAGCTTCACCCTTGTTGGTGTTCGACTGGTGGCAGCTGATAAAACCCGTTTGCTCTACTGACGTCTAACCCCTGGTTAGCTCCACGTGTAATGGAGAGGTCCCGGGTTCGATACCCGGACCAGGCGGATTTTTTCGGTCGCTCACCAGTCACCTAGCTGTGTTTGGAGATTTGTGTTTGTCCCTTTGTGCCCCTTCTCCAGGGATTGATTTCGTCATGTATAGTTGTTTTTTTTTTTTTTTTTTTTTTTTTTTTTTCTTACGATAAGTTTTGACGGCGCCGCGGGATTCGCCGCTTGTGAAACGACAAAGCGCTTTGCTCAGCAAAGCGCTTTGTCGTTTTATCTTTGGGAGGGGGAGAACAATGTTCGCAAAATCGCGTCGAGGGTCGTTCGACGTCCTTCACCTCTTTCGCTTCCCGTGAATGTAATGCAGAAAAACTTGAATGGCAGGCACTTACCAGCCTTATTTCTCACAATGGAAGATAAAACAAAAAGAGTATGCAGCACGCATAAGACAAAAAAAATTAAGTGGAAACTTTCAAGAGGGGCGAGAAAACGTCAAATGCAAAACCGCAAAAACGTAGGTAGAGAACCGCACTGAGTGGGTCTTTACAGTCGTCACAGCAGTCACAGTCCCAGAGAGCGGCAGAAAATTTCTAGCTGATAGAGGGCGCGAGAGTCGCGCCAGCCGCATCAGCAACATGGCGGCGGCCTAGGAGCATTTTTTGGACATCCTCCCCAGTGCAGTTTCGGTTTCGAGCAGTTGCGTTTTTTTAACCCTCTTAAAAATATATGTGATGCTGTAGCAAAATATTGATTGGATAGTCTTGACACCTTAATAAATTGCCTGGCAAAACATAAAAAGTTTTGGGGGTGTCAGTGTCCCTTTATTGCCCAATCTTTTGTTATTCAGATTCCCCCAATGTCTTTAACGCGACTCAAATTAATTTTTAATAAAAATTCTAACTTCTTTTTTTATTATTGCCAAGGTCTTTGGTGTTCTGCAAGAAACTGCTGTTATGCATGGTACCGAATAAAACTTCAATCGACGAGTGAAAGACGATGAGCAGCGAAAATGTGATTGGTCACTCGGCGCTGAGTAATGCGATTGCTGCGCCGTTTACACCCACTGATCTCAATGACAATTGCTGGATCGCGCTTGCCGCTCCCGCAAGTGAAGCCACCGGACGCAACCCCGCTGGGATACGATTTCCCGTTTTGCAAGCTTTTTGCTGCGGTTTTCCAGCGTGCTGTAGACACGTTTTCTACTCGTTCGTCGTCATTCGCCGAGGAATTTTTTTGAGACTCTGTGTATTGTTGAGACTTGCCGTTGTGAAAACGTGGAAAATTTTACGAAAGTGCAGTGTCTCAGGAAAAAGGCACAACGTGTCGAAAGGAAGGGCTGGCGGCGTGTTCAAAGCTTCCTTGGCACGCCGAAGTGCCGTGTCTCTGTGCCTTCGCGCGCTTGGATACCGACCAAGAACCGACGCCGTGTGAATGTGTTTAGCGAGTGCAATGTGCGTGAAGCCGTATCAAAAGGTACAACTCGTCGAAAACGTGTCGCCGGTGTCGCGGCGTGATCAAAGCTTCCTTGGCACGCCGAGTGATGCATCTTTGTGCCTTCGCACGCTTGGATATACCGGTCAAGAATTGACGCCGCGCCAAAGTTCTGAACGCGTGTCGCGCGTAGATGCCTTTAGATCATTTATATATATCGGCCACGGAGTTATGGATCGTCCAGCTGTTCCGGTGAGTTGCTATCAATAAAAGGTGGAGATCTGTACGTGTTCTTATGTACTATATTAACCATGGCTATGTCCCAAATTTACTCTAATAGATTCCCTGGGAGCACAAATAGGGCAACGTTGTGGAGCCAGGGGGGTTTTCGAAAGCAAAAGTACAAGACGGCGAGAAGGAAAATCTTTGAAGCGCGGCCGATATGGTCGTGTGCTATCTGTTGACCAATTACAATTAAGCGAGCCACGCTCAAACGTCAAGTGCAATTAAGTAGGTTGATAATAAGCCAGCACTGATCAGTGATGAGGAGCTGTTGTGCACGGTATTGTGTAAATCGTCTAAGGACGAAAAAAAGACGTACCTTCCCCCCATCTTCCGTCGCTAGTGGACGCTGGATTAAGCTCGTTCCTAAACCGCGAGGGGAAAAGACGCTGATCCAGAAGCACGAACAGCTTCACGCACATTGCACTCGCTAAACATACACACGGCGTCGGTTTTTGGTCGGATCCAAGCGTGCGAAGGCATAGAGACACGGCACTTCGGCGTGCCAAGGAAGCTTTGAACACGCCGCCAGCCCTTCTTTTCGACGCGTTGTGCCTTTTTCCTGCGACACTGCACTTTCGTGAAATTTTCCAAGTGTTCACAACGGCAAGTCTCAACAATACACAGAGTCTTCAAAACACTTCTTCGGCGAATGACGACGGACGAGTAGAAAACGTGTCTACAGCACGCTGGAAAACCGCAGCAAATGCTAGCAAAAACGGCAAATCGTATCCCAAGCGAGTGAAGTCCGGTGGCTTCACTTGCGCTGCAGCGAACAAGCGGGGAAGCGCGATCCAGCAATTGTCATAGAGATCAGTGTTTACACCTAACTGCGCCAAAGTCAACTCATGTTTACAAACAAACCGGAGCGCCCGGAGCGCCCCTAGCGGACGCCAACGGCGCCGCGCATGCGCGATGGGGGTGTTGGCAAGAAGCTCGCCGTCGCCCATAAACAAACCATTGAAATGCGATGTTGTCGGCGTCGGTGTGAGTCCCCGCGCTCTTTTTTTGCATTGGAATTGTTGATTCTACATCCTCCTAACGATGTCTGACTACTTGAGCGGCGTCAGCGAAATAAACGAGGCTCGTTACACCGCAAAACTTCGCGTGAACAATCTGAAATGCGGCGATTCATTCCGCGTGGACGCAGCAGAATGTACGCTAAAGCCTGATTCACATGATGAGATTTCGCTCACAATTTTCAGTAGCGACGTCGCTTGGACTGCAAAAGTAGCGAACCGTAGCTGAGATGGTCGACGTCGACACTGAAAATCGCAAGCAGAATCTAACCAAGTGAATCAGGCATAACAAGTCGGTGATGGCCTTGTACCTACTGTTTACGTCGAGCCTGGTTACCAACCTTCAAACTTAAGTCTTTTGAGGCCTACCGGGCCCACGTTTGGTCTACGGGCCGGTGTCTTCTAAAAGAGCAGACGACAAGCAGAAACGTTTGAAAGAGCAGATGAAAATTCGAACGATCAGGCGACCGTTTGAACTTGAAGACGCACTGAACGTAGTCCGCAGGTGGTCCGTACAACTTGACGGTTTTCCTGCGTTCATTTTGGAACAAAACAAATAAATCCGATGTCCACAAGTATCCGTGAATTCAACCCAAAATGCTTCCCGCCCAAGCAATCGTGGTCCGACGGCGTCTGGTTTTCCCTTTCACGGCACATATCCACGCTCTCGGACGAACCGAGCGCATGAAAACTGACTTTCAAACCTTTCTCGGCCCTTTTGGTACAACCCCAGTCGCAGCATTTTGACAGGAAGGCAGATTTTTGTCTGGTTCCTTTCAAAACAACGCAGGAATACACGTCTCACATGGGCACTTCCGCCCACAGCCTCGGATCGGAAGTTCGCCTGACGCGCCACCACCGCGCCGTGACGTAACAGAGATGAGTTCGTGTATACACGTTTGCAAGTCCGGTCTCAGGGCGCCGCCATCTTGCTCAGTTGGGTGCGCTCTTGGGCGCGGCCATAATCCGATTACGACGCCTTAGCAAGGCTTCATAATCGGGTTATAATAATAATAATAATATCTTTATTCAACCCTGGAGGGTTGCGGCACAACAGAAAGGCCATTGGCCCATACCTGAGGCCTGTGGTGCCGCACTACTACATATTGTGAAAAAGAAACAAATAAATAAATATGACAATGAAGCGTGCAAGGTTTTTTTCCATGGAAGATCACTGCTGAAGGAATTCCGATGCCTCCTTGCATCAGGCTTTAAAGGGATAATACAACGAAATTTCGGTGCTCATTTTTTTGGTCTCTATGTGTTCAAAGGAGCAGTATTACATGGAACATACCAATATCTTGTTAAAAAAGTCTCGAAAAGGAATTTTAATACGAATTAAACGATTAGCAAAGAGCACCTGGTGGATGTCGCTAACGCCTCGTTTGTAATGCTCGTCTAGGAACCTTGACAGCTAGTGACGGAGGTTGTCTCGTCTCCGGCCACGACGAGAGAAGGGGGAAAGGAGGAACTCCCCTCTTCCCGAGAATCCCTTTTGTGTGTCGCAGAAGTCGCTATTGTCCCCCTAGAAGATTATAGAAGATTAACCCGTCACTCAATATTCGTACAAAAGCAGCCGCTTCGGTGGCTGGTACGACTAGGCCATCCTCTCTACGTCAGCTTCGCCGTAGCTTTGCTCGTCTTGAGACGACCTACGTCACGATTGCGTTGGATGTCACGTGCTCTAAGCTGGGCCTTCTCCGAGCGCTTGCCAGAGTGGGCCGTTTATAACGAAAAAATACAGCCACCAGGATCAAAATACAAACGTGCGATTGTCATTTACAGATATTGTGGAGCATATTCAAAATATTTTTGAACACGACGGGAATATTTCAAATTTCGTTGAAGTATCCCTTTAAGGTCCTCCTTCTTCCGGGGTGGACAGTCGGTCAGCGTCTTTGGCAGCGAGCGCCAGAGGGTTACACACTTCACCAAGACAGAGTTCTGGTGACGCACAGTGCGACCGAACAGTGGCTGTAGCCCACCAGATCTAGTAAGGCGCAAGCTTTTAACCAGCAGGAGCTCCTGATCTCTTGGGAGGAGGCTGTCAGCAAGGAGCCGGAGTGACGCAACCTGCCGGCGAAGTGCTAGGGGGTTCCACCCCACCATCCTCAGAAGTTCTTGCGTGGACAGGTCGCGGTAATGTGGCAGGCCAGGGGAAGCCTGGCACCGCAAGACTGTGTAGGCGGCACGCCGCTGCACACTCTCGAGGGACGCTTTCAGTGAATTCTGGTAAGGGTCCCAAACTGAAGCAGAGTACTCGAGTTGTGGGAGCACTAGAGCAGTGTACAGGTCCCGCAATGCACTGGGGCCAGCTCCTCGGGTGACTCGACGCACAAATCCGAGCATCTGGCGGGCTTTTGAGGTCACCTCCCCAATGTGCGGCGAAAAGGTTAATTTTGAATTTACTGTCATACCAAGAAGTCTTGCACGGTTAGTGGCGGGGAGTTCCTTTCCGTTCAGCTGGAAACTGTGCTGTCTGGTTTTATGGCTTCTTGATGTGGTAATGAGGGTTGATGAGCATTTGTTAATGTTCAGGGGGAGCTTGTTTGCCACAGACCAATCATGGACGGTGTTGAGGTCGTCCTGAAGTTGCTGATACTGGGAGGGATTCTGGACTGGGTGCATAATTGCCAAATCATCTGCATACAAAAGGGGTGTGCACTGCAGGGAAGACGTCACATCGTTGATAAAAATGCTGAGCAAAGTCGGCCCAAGAACACTTCCTTGAGGGATTCCTGACAGGACTTGTTTGGGGCTCGACACTGCGCCCCGGAATACAACTCTTTGGGAGCGATTTCGCAGAAAGTTAGAGATCCAATTCTCAAGGCGGCCTGTAATGCCCATCTCGGATAGCTTGCGGCGCAGCATGTTGTGATCCACCCTATCGAAAGCTTGCTTAAAGTCAAGCTGCAAGAGTTGACAGGGGATGCGGTTGTCGAGGTGAGAGCTTAGGGTGTAAACTGTTTCGGCCAGGGCTAACTCACAGCTACGACCGGGCCTAAAGCCGTACATTATGATTCGTCCGAGCGCACCTCAGCCAAGCAAGATGGCAGCGCCCTGAAACCGGACTTGCAAACGTGTGTACCTTGATTCACCCGAGCTGATGGGACCAGTCATACAGCGTCAAAAGCGCACCAACATTGTGTTCGTCATGTTTCTGTATGTTTTCTATTCTCGCTGAACCAAGAATGTACAGGGAGTACACGGTGGTTAGTGCTTTTAACGCTGCTTGATTCATCCCATCAGCACGTAGCATCAGCTGCAAAGTACAATGTGTGCATGTGTGCCCCCCCCCCCCCCCCCCCCCCCCCGAACAAAAAAAAAAAGCACACAAAAAAAAAACTTTTTTGTTTTTTATGCAAAAATAAAGCATGCATCGGCGAACATACATTTTCCGCCCAAACGTGGTGCTATGTGAACCAGATGGCGAGTGTTCAGAGCTAACCGTAGTATCAATCAAAAGTGGTGATTTTCTTAATTCTTTTTAATGGAAAAATGGGTCCCGTTTTTGGCTAAGTGGCGCTGTTCGGCTCCATGTACTCAAGAGCCTCTGTCGGCCGCCATGTTCCCGCTAAAAGTTTCTGAAAATTGCTTATAAACGTTCGTGAAGGTAATGGTTCGTTCTGAAACTTTGGCATTGGGTTCGGACGGCTAGGCGCTACATTTGGGTGAAAAATGAGAGTTTGACAATGCGTTGATTATTTTGAAAAAAAAAACAAAAAAACCCACTATATTTTTTCTTTTTTGCAGGGAAAAAGGGGGGGGGGGGGAGGGGGGTACGTTGTATATGTTTTGTTGTATTTCAACCAAGATGTGAAAAATGTGCGTCGACTTTTCGAACTGTTAATTTATTACAGTAGGGTCAGGCGTGGCGTAGTTCTAGTGAGCGTATTGATTGGCTTTTGTCCGAATAAAAGCAGCAGACCGAAGAAAAGAACGGACCCGTGGTCGGTCAAGCCGACTAGGAACATGAATGAGAACACCAACGATCCGGTTATAGTCAAAGCTCCACTCGTCTACATCAATTGACCTTCTCAAGCAATTATTTGTAAATTCTGTAGATATTATTGAAAGTTAAATTGACTTACTTTTCCACAAACGTACAAATTGCTCAAATTTGTCCACGAATCATTATCTGCATAATCTGGCATTTGCTGTATTCAGAAATTGTACCCCAAATCAAACCTCGCAGTCGGTGTGCCGGTTTTTTTTTTTTTTTTTTTTTTTTTTT
Organism: Ixodes scapularis; assembly: GCF_016920785.2. Taxonomy (NCBI): domain Eukaryota; kingdom Metazoa; phylum Arthropoda; class Arachnida; order Ixodida; family Ixodidae; genus Ixodes; species Ixodes scapularis. Next base: position 73,736,414 of record NW_024609880.1, on the reverse strand, counting down.
TTTTGCATAGCATGATGGCGAATTATAAAGGCCTGTTCAGACATACACCTTAGCACTACCTTGGTGACATTTGCGCTAGATTTGTGATGCAGCATTGCATCAGTGCTCTAAGTTGCGTTCAAGTCAGTGTTGCGCATCAACGCTGTTCGTATTGTTGATTTAGCACTCGCAAAATGGCATCAGTCGGGGTATGACTAGGTGAGGGAATGCAACGGAGCGTGCAGCGCGACTTCGAGATAAATACACCCCAGGCACATGTGCGCGAACGGCATTTACACTACAGTAACTTACAGCTCAAGAAGGTAGGGCAAAGGAAAAAAAGGCCGGGGAGTACGAAGCAGACGGAACGCTGGAGAAGAGTGGGGTAAACCTCCTCCTCTCTTTAGCGTTCCATCTGCTTCGTCCTCCCTTCGGTTCTCTCGCCCCTGTTGTTTTCTTTGTACTTATAACCGTTTTGTTTAAGTGACTTAAACTACTTAAACTGTGATACACGCTGCGGTTGTTCACTTGTAAGCACGGAAGTAATGTTTGCGTCAGGCATGGGCAATATCGAAGATACATGTATTTTTAATACTATATTTCGATACATTTTCTGTATTGGTATTAGGTATCGCTTGCCAGAAGTGAAAGTATTGGTATATCGGCTTCGAGAATACATTTTTAGTGTATCGTGTATTTTAACAATACTCGATACTTGAACAAAAGAAAAAAAAAAAGGATGTGCCACAGATTTTGGAGATGCTGTGAGACCTTGGGCCAGCGGCGCTCGCTCAGGCGGTAGCAGACTGAAAAAAGGGATCCGTTGATCACTTTTTTCAGCGAAGCTGTTTATGGCTAGGGTCCCGTGGATTTTTCGTGTGCGGCAACAGAAATGACGTCACGGCTTTGTGACGTCACGACTTCGTGTCACATGACGTCAGTTTCGCCGCTAAATTTAGTGGCGAAATATTTCTGCCGAATTTGGAGGGGATATTTTTTTGCTAAATTTAGCGGGGAAACTGACGTCACATGACCTCAACACAAAGTAATTTCCCTGCTAAATTTAGCGGGGAAATCGACGTCACATGACTAACACTAATTCAGTTTCCCCGTTAAAGTTATCGGGGAAATTTTCCCGCTAAATTTAGCGGGAAAGTTGACATCACGTGACCTCAACACCAATTCAGTTTCTCCGTTAAATTTAGCAGGGAAAATGACGTCACGACTTCGTGTCACCTCACCCATGAAAAAATTCAGCGGCAGGAGGAAAAAAGGAGGAAGGACGCGCACCGTCCGCTCTTTGTCGTCGTTCCAAGCGCTTGCGTGCCCACTTTCCTTACCTTCCGCCGGGTGGCGGTCCCGTCACGCGCGTCTAGTTTCCTCCGGCTCCTCGGGGCGGCGAAAGTCCTCGACATGTGTGTGCGGACCGTTCGTCACGATGACCAACGACCAAGACTATAGATGGGTTCGCACATTTGTTCGAAATTCCGTGTCGTGTGCTGAACAGCTTTGTACAGAGTGAAATGGATCATAATATTTATCCTTTATCCATTGATAAAAGCCGCTTTCATCAAATACGACACGACAACGTGCTCATCTGCTGTTGTAGAGAGGCTTTTTTTCCCCCCCTCATTTGCTTCGCTTATAGCACGGCCGCGTTGCCTGTCTCTTCCGGGCCGGCGGTTTGAGCGAGTGCTGAAGTAAAGGTAATATCTAAATAAAAGTGATTAGCAAAATAGTTTTTCGCCTAATAAAAGCTTTCAGCCATCTTTTGTTATTTTACCTTCTGGCTTTTTAACGCATAATGTTCAACTTTCAAATGGCTGTTAAACACGGTACTGGAAAAATAACTGTTCGGCTTCCTTTTAAGCCACGAAGCAAGCCGGTAAATACTGCAGTAACAATTAAGCGAAAAGCATCACAAAAAGTTCCAAGTTTACTTATGTGTATAGTCAAGCGCTCAGAAACCAGTTCGCATAATGAACACTAGTTAACACAACTTTCTACGCTGCTTTTGGAAGCGATCGTTTAAACGTCGCCATGGCTTCAGTCCAGTGCTAAAGTTCTAACGCAACCAGCTGCGCCGACAATGGAGCCCTATAGAAATTCGTATGGCCGGATTCGTTCAAGCCCTTCCGAAAACAGTCCGCTATATCGAATACACTAAATACTTCAGAAGCCACTAAAAAATTTCGTTACTTAGCTAACCATATTACCAGCTTTATTGATGTGGGCGATTTCAGTTATATATCGATGATCCAGCATCGAGTATCTACATCGGAAATCAGTGTCGGTTCTGTATCTTGTATCGGTATCGGAGATGCAATTTTTAAAGGTATCGAATAACGGCATAATATATATATTAAGTATTGTGTTTAGCTTTGGTTTGCGCATGCTGACGGCATAGCGATTTCTTGTTCCGACAAAAGTGTTTAGAAGCCAGTCGAGCTGACCAATATTTTACAGCGGAGCTGTTAAGGGCTAGTTTCCCCAGCTTCGTGTCCGTGGACAAATAAATCTCGACGCAACCCTCTGGACAGCTACCGCCATCTATGAACGACGGCGGCAACCAGACAGCCGGCTTGCTAGTTGTCTGGTTGCCGACGTCGCTCATAGGTGGCGGCACATAGAACAGCTCCGCTGCTCTTCCTTCTTCACCACAATAAAAAGACCAAGTTATTATTATTATTATTGTTATTTTGGTGCTGCCGTGTACTGCAGTAAGTGTTGCGGTCGTTCGGGTCTTGCGTCACGACACCCTCCGAGTTTGAAGGTTTCCGTCAGACTCATATTGAGCTAACTACCTTGGCATACCACTTCGCGACTTTCGTAAAGGTGCCAAGCACTGCAATCTTCGCTCAAGCAACGGTGTACAATTTTTTTTTTTTTTTTTTTTTTTTTGCGGTCAAATTAAGGTATACGTTTTACAGGTGTTTTACTGCGGGCGTATTAGTATTCAAAACCTTCATCGTATTTTTTTTTTCAACTTTTATTTTTCGTTTAAGTTGGGAGCCAATGCGCCGGGAAAATTCATCCCTTCGGGTGCGCCATGGTGGGCTTGGGTTGTCGCATTTTTTCGATAGTCAGGTTGTGTCACGATTCATCTTTTGGGAAGATCAAGAACACCGTTTTATGCGCACATCATTCCAAAAAATTTGCCATCGAACCTTCCTTCTTTTTTAGTGTCCGCCAAGAGTGTAGTAGCTACCCCTGTAGGTTGTTTGAAAGAGGTCGTCGCTTCCCTCATCTTCTTTTCAGCGAAATTTTCGTACGAATACCTCGCATCTCTCGGTAGGAAAAGGCTCTCCGTGACGTTATAGAGTCTGCTCCCGCCACCTTTTAACATAGGCACTATTTTGCAATGCAATAGAAATGATGTTCTTTGACGTGTAAAGATGATGTGTGTTCCCCCATCCACAAAATCGTTATTTTTCAAATTGCACAGCGCAGCCCCACAGTCAAGGTTTGGCTATGGGAGGAAGGCATTTATGTACCATGGTTCGTCGATAGTTTGCTTTGCAAAAAGCCAGAAACTATTAAACATACGTTAATATTAAAACACCAAATATATATATATATATATATATATATAGTGAGGCAACGATGTACGCAAGAGAGCCACTCTCAACCTTGGATACCGTTTTACCCTATGTTGATGACACGGCACATGACGACCACACCGACGAAGTTCTTTACCGCGCAGAGGAAGCAAGACAACTGTCCAGGATTCATACACTACAGACGCAGCAACATCAAACCCTTCGTCATGCCGAAACCCACACTGATGTCGCGTACCAAGTAGGCGACGAAGTTCTTCTCTGGACGCCGCTACGATCTCCTGGGAAGAGCGAGAAACTTTAAAAACACTTCAACTGGCCTGTATCACTTTAATGTGATGCCATTTGGACTTTGCAACGCTCCAGCCACCTTTGAGCGTATGATGGACTCTTTACCCCGCACCTCCACCAACCTGTGAGGCAACGATGTGCAGGTTTAATCAGATGATCGGAGGATTGTAGATGACGGTCAGTGCCGCAGCGCAGCCAGGCGAAGTCAGTCTGAATCGAATCGCGCGGGCACTCTGCGGCCGACACTTGAGCGCGCCACTTGAGCGCGCCACTCGCGCCACGTCGTCGTCTTTCCTAACAATATATATATATATATATATATATATATATATATATATATATATATATATATATATATATATATGTGTATATATATATTAGAGGGGGGGTGCGCTATGTACTTTAGCGGGTGCAGTATGTACTTCAGCGAACACCGAAAAAATAACCGTTTATCAGTCCAAGGAAGATTTGCCTTTTTAACTCTCGAAGAAAAGGACGGCGTCCCGTATGATGCGCTTTTGCTCTTAGGGTCATATAGCACCTGGAAAACCAGAAACGCGGTGCAGGCTAGAGCACTATTGAGGAGTTTCAGCGACGGTGTCACCGCCCTGGCGGCCGGTCGCCGAAGGAGAACGAGGGGGATAGGTTCGCTGGGCGTCGGCTTGGTGTAAATGCGTTGGCCGCGATTGTAGGCTTATAAACTTTGGCAGCAAGAATATTACGCGGCTCTAGTGTTCCGGTACGAGCAACAGAGGTGACACGATCTGCTACGACTAGCTACGACCACCCGCCGCAGCGATGCAGGCGTCGAAGGAGCGCAACCTGTGTACTACGCACTTAGTCGCCGTCGCCCGCCCTACGCAGGTCGTTTGGCATTGAGGGTGTTCCGCCCCAGGTTCTTCGTATGTACTTGGAACCGAGTATTATTTCCTGTGCTTGTGTATGTGCTCAGTGGCTGGATATGGACCTCATAGAGCAGTTCTTCAGACTCAAAAGCGACTCAAAAGTTGACGGCGGAAGGGCTTGCAGCAACGCTTTCGGTTGGTGCACAGGTGCGACGACTACACGGATAAATTTTAAGATTGCTGCTAGCAAGGTGGGCCATAGTCGCTTTATGTTGACAGGATTTTGAGTGTAAGTACTCCGTGCAAAGGCGAATCTATCGCGTTTCTAATCCACCTTTGTTTTTGTTGTTTTTCGCACCCACGACCGACTGCTAAGCAAATGCTTCTGTACCGATCACGGAGTGAATGTCTTCGGCCTTACATTGCGGAACGCCCAATAAAAAATCATATTCGTTCAGCGAGAAAACTTCCCTTTCGAGTGACCTTCTTTGATTGATAATTTCTCCCGTACTTAAGTGCTTGAATCAACACGATCGATTAAGTTTGCTTCCCTTGTTAAAACATTTTTGTGCCACATGCGGCACTAATGCTTGGCACGATGTATGCCACTGGTGGTATTGTGAATTGGTTTACTTCCAAAGCTAACAGTGTGACAAGTGAGACCATTCAATTTGCTAAAAATGTGATATGGGAATTTCGTTGCATAACTAGCGTTTTACGTTTAAGATTGATAAGAAACATGCTCATGTGATGATGCGTGTCTACAGCATAAGCTTTGCAGATCCAGAATGGACATGCTATGGGCTACAGCCTCAAGATGTTTAATGGACCATATTTGTGATTACACGGCAATAAATATTGTGGTGGAAAACTGCCCATTGACTCGGTGAGTTTTGATCTTGACCATTGGTGTGCTGTTGGCAAATTAGGTAATGGCACACCTTTTCCCTGATCATCTAGCTTCAAAGGACATTGCATCTAGATCTGATTAAATAACTTTATTTCAAGGTTCAGTGGACCCCTCTGCATCATTACAGGAAGGCAGTCTCAAGCCACAAGAAACAGCAGTGAATATACAATACATAATAACAGGCACCAGTGTCCAGGCGTATAGTCCGCAGAAGCCAATTTGAGCCTAAAAATGTTTGTTTTGTTTAGATAGTTTGCATCTGGTGTATAATCCGCAGGGCCCGATTTCCGCGCCCAGTTCATAGTCCGCCAAGCTGGTGCGTTGCGTCTTCGTGCTTTTTTTCCTGGGTGGTATTTTCTTCAGAAGTTCTTCGGCGAACACTATTGAGCCTGAAGAACTGCTCTTGAGGCCCATATCCAGCCACTGAGCACACCAAGCACAGAAAATAACACTCAGTGCCAAGTACAAACAAAGCACCTGGGCGGAAGGCCGTGAATGCCAAACGAGCAGCGTCGGGTGACGGCGACTGACTGCGTTGCGCCCCTTCGACGCCTGCATCGCTGCGGTGGGTGGTCGTAGCTAGTCGTAGCGAGATGATCCTCACTTCAAGCAAGAAATCTTGCCATACCATAGTCAAGATATGCGTGCAAGTGTTCGATGACGTGGGCTCTCTCACGTTGGTGCAGTTGTCATCAAGAAAGGTACATATCAACAATGTTGCGTGTTTGAGGCTGAAACTATGACGCATACTTATCTAAACCTAAATTTATCGGTCTGCGGCTACAAACATTTTCGTTGGCGTTGCTTAGATGACGTAACCGTTCAGGCCTCGCAATAAATGGTGTTGCGAACTCTTCGGTTGTGTATGAAAACCTATTTTTGCCCTAATAGAAGACATTTTCAAAAGGACACGTGTCTTCTGCGGATACATATCTTCCAATTTACAATGCAGAGGCAAACAGAAAATCAACTGCGTACTGTCGTGAGCAAAAGTCTGGATAACACGGGAGCGCCGACCGAATTGCATCGCCGCGCTCCCTGACGGCGCAACGCCTGGTGCCGAGACCCGCGCAATACGCACGCGCGTCCTTCCTTATCTGCTGGCCCACTCGTTCGCTCCTTTCAACGCGATGCGCTCCTGAGCGATTAAATGGGCGCTAGGTGCCGCTCCGGCAACCCAGATTCCGAGAGTCTTGCTCACCGCTCGCGACGAGCTCGCGTGCTCCGTGGCACGCGCCGTTCGCGCATATGTTTCCCGCGACTCGGCGACGCGTTACAAACTGCCGCTTCCCTCCATTCGTTATCTTTAAGCTTCCCCCTATATTTGCCCCGTCTACAATGCAAACAGCTGCTGCTCAATTTATTATGCACGCGTTGTACAGGGTCAAGAAGTCAAGAAAACAACAAGAAAAAAAAACAGGGTACTGGCCGCAAATTCTCGGCATGGTTGTTCGCGAAGTGACCTTAAATGTTCAGTTTGACATCAGCTGCGATGACTTGTACCGGAAGTCATAAAATAAAGCGGCTATGCAACGATTTCCGGACAATGGCCAAATAATTATAGGAGTTGTTCTCCGAAACTTCTAAAGTAAAGAACAGAAAAGCGATTTAATCTGTGTGCCCTAATTATAATTTTAAACAGTAGCAAAGATTCAAGTTTCCGGCACCCCTCAACCCTCCGAATGACGTGCTCAGTGACGTCGACGTGAGGATGCACCCGTTTCCGAGCGCTCTCCTCAAGGATGTTTACTCTTCCTCTCTCTACTGCTCTTCGTGAAGCGTTGAGCTGCAGCGATCCCCGCGTCACTGTCACGGCGCGTTTCCCATGGCCGCCGCGCACGGCTGCAGAGGGGAAATATTTCCATTTCTGCTTTGCGATTACACAACAGAATTGCAACATTTTGCAGGAAAGTGGTGCTTTTTCGATTCCTTCTGACGCTATCAACAATATAAAAATTACAAGCCGCCCAAACTGAATCAGCGCGTCTTTTTCCTTCCGCTTTGTTTCTTGTTTTTTCTTGGGAGGGGGGTTGAAAAAGTTTCTTTCTTATTTGGCGTTTTCTTTTTGCTCGTCATTCACCACTTTACCGCGCGTGCATGATCACTCGGAAAGAAGCCCAAGGCTGCCTCGAGTACGCGAATATAAGTTCTACAATTCATTGCGGCTGCATCAACAGAAGCGACAGTTTTTAACGCGTCGCCGAGTCGCGGAAAAGATATGCGCGAACGGCGCGTGCCACGGAGCACGCGAGCTCGTCCCGAGCGGTGAGCGAGGCTCTCGGAGTCTTGGTTCCCGGGGCGGCACCTAGCGCCCATTTAATCGCTCAGGAGCGCATCGCGTTGAAGAGAGCGAACGAGTGGGCCAGCAGATAAGAAAGGACGCGCGTGCGCATTGCGCGGGTCTCGGCACCAAGCGCCGCGCCGTCAGGGAGCGCGGCGATGCAATCCGGTCGGCGCTCCCGTGTTATCCAGACTTTTGCTCACGACAGTACATCTACCTCTTAGCATAAGCACCTTTTGCCATTCATTCTTGAGCACACTCAAATATCAGCTTAGATTGCTCTTGTTTTAGAGGCTTTGCCCTGTTCTGTAAAAAGAAAACAGTTAAAAAAGCTTTATCTTCGTTTTCCTTCTCGCATTTAATACAGACTTGTATGTCAGCAGATCACACACACAGCAGATATCACCGTGGCACATACAACTCGAATAACAGATGAGACTATTGCTATTACAATAAAGCTTTCCACAAGAGCCAAAACGAGGCTTGTAGGGGTGCACAAGCACATCGAAATGAGATTGGCGTTTCCGGGGCTTGTTTACATTATGCGTAAAAACAGGATAATCGGCGACCAGCTGATCGCAATATAACACCAAGGATAACGATGTTTCGATACATAGAACACGGGATAAAGACCTCAATCGTCCCTTGTATGCTGTAGTTGTCATACTTCCCATCCAACCGCTTTTTAGCACAATTAACTAGAACAACCGAAGAGTTCGCAAAACCTTTTAATGCGAGGCCTGAATGGTTACATCATCTGAGCAACGTCAACGAAAATGTTTGTCGCCGCAGACCGATAAGTTTAGTTTTAGATAAAGTACGCGTCATAGTTTCAACGCGCGAACATTGTTGATATGTATACCTTTCTTCGGACCCGCGTACATTTGATTCACTTTGATGACAGCTGCACCAGCGTGAGAGCTCACGTCGAACACTTGCACACATATCTTGACTATGGCAAGATTTCTTGCCTTCGACTGGCTTGAAAACTTCATCTGTAGCATCACGGTAGGTCTTAGTTGAAACGATGATCGTCTCGCACACGGCAACATACAGAGAACGACACGCTTTGTTTTATTCATACGCTACCGGTCTACGGGCGTCGCAAATCTATCCCCCTCTCGTCCGCCATGTTGGATCGATCGGAGCGCCCCCTATATTCACTGAAACTCCTCAATATAGCTCCTTCGGAGCAGAGTAGCGCAATCTAGAACGCCGCCTCTCGGCGACTAGCGGCGAACGTCCGGAGGTTCCAACTGCGGTCAGAAATGCATGGAGAACGTGAGACAATCGCTGTTTCTTCAGTATTGTGGGGGTGTACGGAGTGGCAATTGTTTTTGACATAATAATGAAACATTTTAGAATAATTTGCGTTAAGTTGTGAGCCCCGCAAGGACCTGACTTTTTCTTTTTTTAATTGCTTGAGCGGCATTATGCAGCAGACGACACGGCGACGTCACACCATTCACGTGACCCGCTCCGGGCAACCCGAAAAGCCCATCTCCGCTGCGAGCAAAAATCGTCTGCTTCAAACGCCATTGCCTTGGAAATTGCCTTCTCAAAATTTGCACACGCATCCGATATTATTAAAACTTTGATAAAGTGTTTAGTGCTTTACTAACTTCACGGCACACTAGTTTTGAAAAGTGTGAACTCGTCGTTCATTTTTTAATCAGCCGTGTTGTGTCGGTCTCCATGTCTACTCTCCCATAGGGCGGGCCGCCTCCTGGAACCCTGAGTACCACGTGACTCGCGCCGAGCCGCTCTGTCGGCCTTGTTGTCGGCAAAACACGGGGTTCAAAGGATTGCGCTACTCTGCTCCGTAGGAGCTATATAGTGCTATAGTGCGGGCATGCCGACCAGGACGCAAAGGAAGCGCGCTCCAGTTTCCGTCTACTCTTGCAGCGAGTAAAAGGCGTCCTAAAAGCCCGCGAGCCTGTGCCAGAGTGGATCACCATGTTTAAAGCACTAACCGATATTCGAAGGTGTTAATTTGCACCACAAGAGAAATGGCGGCGTACTTTTTTCTTTTAACCCATGACTATAAATCTGTCAATAAATAAAAAAGAATGCTTTTAGTGGCACCGAGCAAAGGCGTTTGGTGGATCCAACGGTACTGGGTTCGATTCTCGATGCGCGCCTGGTTAAACCACGCTAAGTATGGTTCTAGGTGTTCGTTTCTTCTTTTTTTCTTCGATTACGAGTACGTATGTTTCTATATGCTTCTCAAACTAAGTTATGTTGCCTTGGTTTGCGTGTATGGCTTTTTGTTATATTCGACTCTTATGCTTTCCGCACGAAATCCATGCCGATTAAGCTATCAGCATATCTGGAACGTTACTCGCTATTAACAGATTGCCAGCATGGCTTTAGAAAATGAATATCTACGAAATCGGCTCTGCTGTCTCAGAAAGAAGAAATAATTAATAATATCGAAAATAACTCCTTACATTAGGAATATACGTTGATTTTTTCTATAGCCTTTGACTTAGTTAATCACGAAATTGTTTTGAGTAAACTACAACGCTACGGTATGCGGCGACCTACATTTAATTTCTTTTAAGTCTTATCTCGCCGAGCGCAGGCAATATCTTAAAATCAACAGTTCAGTATCATGCATCAAGCCAATAAATACAGGAGTACCTCAAGGAAGTGTATTAGGCCTGCTACTATTTATTTTATTCCCAGATGAAATTGAGCGTTGTGTTCCTGATTACAAGGTTATAGCCTATGCTGATAATACAACACTTTTCTTGAAGGGTTATACATGTAACGAGGTGGAACTGGCGGCAAATCGTACGCTCTCCAATCTTAGCCTTTGGGCTGAAGTAAATGGATTACTCATTCACACGTGCAAAACTAAATGCATACTGTTCCGTTCAAAAAACGTAACAGTCCCTTCTAATTTAAATATCAATATAGCTGGCGAAGACATTGAAACTGTGAAAAGGCTTAAAATATTGGGCGTACTCTTTTCCGATACTTTATCATGGAATGACCATGTAAACTATATTCATCAAAAAGCCAGAAAGGCCGTGGTGGTGCCTATATCAGATGGCAATACACAAGATATGACTGAACAAGACCATGGTAGATGATCTACCACTAGCTTACAGAATATGAATACACTTTTAACCCTACAGAAAAAAGCCTTAAGAATGGTCGCAAATGTATCGTTTTTTTTTTTTTTTTTCTTACACAGATCCGGGGCCGCCTTTTACAAACATGTATAACTTCCGCCTCCTAGCTTTATACAAAATAAACAGGAATAAATAAACGTTTACTGTGGCGAACTTGCGCCAAAAATAAAAGGGTAGAAATGATAATAACAGCGTCGCGGGCGTCGAAGTCGGCGTAGCAGCAGAGTCGAACGCTGGGGCGAAACTGCCTGCAGATCAGCACGCGGAGTCCCTTATGTACACGCGTTGGGTTCTGGAACAATCGGCCTAGATTGTTCGGCGACTTTAACATTCGGAACTCGATCATACGAGAATGTTCTCGAACACACTAGAACGCAATGTTGAAAGCATAAATAAAAGAGCATCCCACTGACTAGAATCGAACCCAGACTTTCCGCGCGACAGTCAAGCACGGTAACCACTCGGCCACGCACGCGGTTTTTTTTTTTTTTTTTTTGTAACAAGAACTTTATTTACAATAAATATGCAAAGCAATATTTTACACTCAATTTTACACTCAGCCCTTTTGCACACTGTTCGTCGATGTCTGAGGAGAAACGCCAGCTGGAAAGTTCCATCCGTTTGAACGCCTGCTCAGGCGGTACCTGACGAAGGACGCACGTGGTCTGTTTTCTGGCCCCATGGGAACTCCTGAGTCCCCACAGCACCTCCGGCTGCTCACGCCGCTCTCCTCGCGTGCTCATACGTGCTCCCGCACACACGATGCGCGCCACGCTCAGCAAATATTACAGATGAAAAAAAAGGAAGAAAAAAATTACGAACAGAAGGAGAAAAGGAAAAGAAGAAAAAAGGGGGCCTCGCACGCGCACCGCCCCCCTCACATAACCGAACCCTGCCCGAAAGAGGGCAGCCGACAGCCGTGGCCACCTAGAAGCCGGCGCCCCGGGCTATACCCTCTGGACTCGAGCTGTCTCCTCAGGCCCTGCCACTCCTCCGCCCCTCCCGTTGCCCCCCTGCCGGCCACCGAGACCACCCAGTCCAGCTTAGCCAGGAAATAGTCCCAGGTTCGACGCGCATCCAAGTGGCACTGCACCATTGCTGTGCGCGACTGCCAGATGGCGTGTAGCCCCAGCAACACCAACACGCTCGTCACCTCCGTCCCTTCTCCGTCACCAAGAAGGAGGTACTTGAAAGTACCCCACTCAACGTCAAAGGCCGACCTAAGGCGGAAGCACGTCCTCATCTCGTCCCAGAACAAGTAGGCGTTCGAGCACTCGACAAGGACGTGCTGGATGGTCTCGGTGTTCCCGCAGAGGTCGCAGTTGAGAGACCAGGGCACGAAGAGTCCCTTCCCATGCAGCCACGACTTGACGGGGAGCACCTCCATGTGCATACGGACGAAGAAGTCCTTTGTCGCCGTGGGAGTGGGGAGGCGTCGCACGAACCTGAAGAGACGCGCCGCTCCGTCGGGAACTGGTGGCGGCCTGTGCAGAGGTGGCGGGAAAGTTGCTGCAACCGTGTCCCAGTATAGTTTCCTCTTAGTGACGGTTGTTAAGTAATCCCAAGAAAACAAGGCCAAGAAGAACTGTATGGCCTCTGCGATTTCGCTGTAAAAGCGTAATGCCGCCGCTTTCGCCGTACGTCCACACGTGCTGACCATCCACCTCCCCAGGTAAGGGAAACCGAGGTGGTGCAGCGCGCTCAGGAGCGTTGGCTCCTTTGCGTCCCGAAATAGAAGGAACCGCTGCACGTTAAGCTTGATGACGATGTTAACTAGGCCGAGGCCTCCGCTTTCCTGGTGTAGGAAGAGGTTGTCGCGTCGCGTCCGCTCCCATGGCGACCTCCAAACGAAAGTGGCCCAGCTTCTGTGGATCTTCTTGGCCGTCACCCCCGGGCAGCAGACGGCCTGAGCCCTGTAGAACACGGCCGGGTAAGTCACGGTGTTGCAGACCTGGACGCGGTTGAAGACGGATATATATCTAGGCTGCCACGGCGATAGCTTCGCAACCATGGAGTTGGCGGCCCTTTTCCACACTGCCGTCGCCGATTGCCCTGGGTCGATAGGGGCGCCAAGGTAGTTTCCGATCGAGGTGCTCCAGCCTATCCCTGCGAATCTTGGGGGAGTTGTGGCCCAACAACCAAGCCAAGCGCCCATCGACTTCTCTGGGTTAATCTCCGCGCCCGATGCGGCGGTGTAGACGTCCACGTGCTGCAGGACGGCCTCCACCTGTTTCTTTGACGAGCAGATGAAGGCCACGTCGTCTGCGAATGCCAAGACGCTGACGTCCTTCCCGTCTCCCAGTTGCAGTCCCCTGATGCTCTGGTCTTCACTGATGGCGCGGCATAGTTGTTCAAGTTGCAAGGCAAAAAGGATTGGCGAAAGGGGGCACCCCTGCCGGACCGATCTTCCTATAGGGATGCGCGCACCCTTGACTCCGTTGATGAGCAGCCGCGTGCCGATTTTGCGATAGCACAAAGCTATCCACTCTCGCAGCCTCTCTCCCACGCCGAAGTGATCCAGCGCCGCCAGGAGAAACTTGTGGGATACCCTGTCGAACGCCTGGCGGAGGTCGAGCTGCATCACAGCAAGGGGCTGGTGTCCCTCCGCGGTCGCTTCGCAGACGGTGCGCATGACGTGAAGGTTCCGCGCGATCGAGCGGCCGCGGATCCCGTAACTCTGATGGGGCCCTATGATCTTTCTGAGCCCGATGTCCAGTCGTCTCGCCAGGATTTTCGCCAGAATTTTGTAGTCGCAACAGAGTAAGCTAATTGGTCGGAAGTCAGTCGTCTCAGCGATGGGGCCGCTCTTGGTTTTCTTGGGAATCAAGACCGTAAAGCTTTCCCTCATTGACGGAGGTAGTAGCTTTCGTGACTCTATGTCATTAAACACCTCAGCGAGGATGGGCCTAATCGCGTCCGAAAACATTTGATAAAACTCTGCTCCAATGCCGTCCGGGCCGGGCGCCTTGTTACGGGAAAGCTTTTTAATGGCCTGCTGCACTTCGGATGGCCTAATGGGGCAGTTCATAACGTCGGTGGTCTCGTCAGGTACGGTGGGCGATCCACGTAGGACAGACACGAAGGCATCCTCGTCCAGCTCCTCCTCCCGGAAAAGCCTCCCGTAGGCCTCCTCAAACATGGCGGCGATCTCTTCTTGCGAGGTCGCGACGCCCCCCTCGCCACGCACCTCCCTCAGGGCGTTTTCCTTCACTCTCCGCCTCTCATGCGTGCGGAAGATCTTGGATGGCTGTATCTCCCCTTCGAGTGCTTCCACCCTGCTCCTCACCTGCGCCCCTTTATAGCGTTCCTCCAGAAGTCCGAGCAGCTCGTCCTTGCAGTTTTTTATATCCTCCCGAAAGGCGCCGGGGTCTTGTTCTTCTTCTTCTAGAAGAATCTTCAGGGTCCTAGTTAGGTGGTCTCGTACCTGGCGTGCCTCGGCAGCCCTCCGACGGCCGAATGCGGAGGCGGACTCTCGGAGCTGCTCCTTAAACTGTTCCCAGGAAACCGCAACCACGCCACACTCGGCAAGCCCCTCCAGTGCGTGCCTCGTTTCCCTCACGAACTCCTCCTCCTCCAAGACGCTGGCGTTCATTTTCCACGTGGTGTCTCGTCGTGCCCGCCTGGGCCGGGGCCCTCCGGATCGGAGCACGGTGGCGACGAAGCCGTGGTCAGAGAAAGGCACAAGTTTCGCGTCGTAAGATTGGATCCGATCGCCGAGTTCGCTCGAGACGTACACTCGATCCAGTCTGGCTTGGGAGGGTCCTTGCCATCGGGTGAAGCGTGGCGAAAAACTGTCCAGCACCTCGGTGACGTCCACGATGTCGAAATCACGCACGGCATCGCGAAGCGTGCACGCGGTCGCTCGCCGACGAGCGTGGCAATATGACCGAACAAGACCATGGTAGATGATCTACCACTAGCTTACAGAATAGAATGTATCGTTTTTTTTTTTGTTTTTTTTTTCACACAGATCCGGGGCCGTTTTTTACAAACATGTATAACTTCCGCCTCCTAGCTTTATACAATGTTGCAATAAAGAGTGAACGTAGCCATATTCTCCAAATATTCAACTTAATAATACAAACATATATCGCACGCAAACATATATCGAACAGTGGTATCCACCCACCCCCCGAACGAACTATGGGCTAGGATCCATTAGGTGCACTCTACCATCCTTACTAAAAACGTTTTATCATAGGGAACATTTTTCTCACAATTTGCCATTAGAAATAATAATTCATATTCTATCTACCCCGTGAATCTTAGTTATTTGTTATAACTTTTCAGGTGTGCATTGTTAACTGGTGTACTAAGTAACTTGAATGTTTTATTTTGTTAATTTTGTTTTTGTTTTGTACTTTGAGCTAAAAGTACGCCTGTGTATATATTTATTTTGCTTGCATTGCTGTGTATTAGTTCATGTTACACTGGTGCCGAATGCTAGCTGCCATTTCTGAGCTGGGGCCTCGTCAAGCTGCACTTGTTGCAGATTTTTTTTTTGTTCCCGCTGCCATCTTTCTTGTGAAAGAAAATAAAGTATTTATTTATTTATTTATTTATTTATTGATTGATTGATAAACACAATCTGTGTTAAAATAATTACTCTTGGCACAAGATTCTTGTTGTGGCTGGTACTTTTATATAAGATCTTTTCTGTGTACTCCCGTTCCCAGCCACCTTATAGGCGTATCCGGTATGGGCGACTGAAAAAAATCAAAACGTTTCAACCTGCAAATAGTAAAAAAATAGAGGGGAGGCAAAACGAGAATGTGTGACGGTTACGTTTATGTCCTAAATGCCTTCTATTGGCGTGGCGACGGCAAAACAATGTTTTCGCTCATACTGGAAGTGACGACAATTCAAGATGGCGGCGCCCTTGAAGAAGGGTCTATAGTTGCGTGTCTGAGAATAATAACTTCAAGCTGGTCTTTTGGTTAAACAGGGAAACGCATGAGGACAGTTCATTTTGCTGCTCCCAAATGAACCTCCGCCTGATTCAAGAGTTGCTCCAAAATAACACAAACCAATGAAATCGCCGTGTTTACGTTTTTCTGTTATCATACTACCATAGTTGATAGGGGAGATACCGGTCATAGTAACGCGGCCTTTTAGGGGATTGCTATCAAGCAGCCAAGGGAACGGTTTACTTCTGCACTGTCACTCGCTTTTGTGCACCGCTTGCTTAGTGATTTTATATGTTACAGCAGCGCTCAACTTGACGTTGACTTTACAATGATAAAATACAGCAGGAATAATGTGAGAAACAAATACCATCAAACCGTAAACATCTAACGTTGCTAAGCCCGTATACATGCCGCTTATAAGTTACAAATACAATGTGCGGCGCCAGAAGTGGAAATATGTGTATTTGATCAAAACATATAATTTATTTCAACGTATAGACCTTCCGAAGTTTTGTTCTGAGAATTATTGTAGGTCACCGAGAAATGTCCTTTTCAGGGCTTTCTCGCAAAGTCCGAGTGTTCCCCAATCAGCGCTCATTCCGCGCGCACATCATTGCAGTGCGTCTGTCAGCCACCACGATGCTTGCACAGGTTCACACAGTTGAGGCTGCACCAAATATACACCACCACGCACCAGCCACGGCGTCGAATCACTCCGCGGACGAAGGTATACATGACGAGTTATGTGACGTCAGCGCGATGTTTTAAAAATGGCTGCGCTCTCGACCAATACGCGGTAGCCTCGGTGGCGAACTACTTGCGCGTCGCGGAGAAACAGTGGCTGGCGGTAATGCGAGTGTGGGACGAGCTTCTGGTGCATTCTTAACTTGTGTCTGACTATGGCCGGTGTTAATAAGGCACTTGCACAGGCTTCCCTTCCGAACCCTAGACTGTACTCGTGGACAACTTTCTGTGTGCAGTTGGTACGGGGGCGCGCGCATGAACGCCAATAAACATCAAAAATACAAAAAAAAAAAAAAATTCACGCGGTTGAAGGAAGGAAGGTGAGAACAGACACACATAGAAGTTAACCTGGGTAATTGTTCAGGTTGTGTACTATTCTACAAGTATTCTCGATCAGAAGAACGCCGGGGACTTTGGGGGACATTCACGTTGACTGGCATACGACGTTCTTACATGAGCATGTTTGTAACAGTCGGCACACGCGAATCCTGCAGGCATCCTCACTTTTAGTATTGTAAAAAGCTTCCCGGTGGCTGCGGGCGCGCATATTTCCTGGCACGGTTGGACGGCTTAAAGGCGTGTCTCGCTTCCTCCGGGGGTTGACTGGAGTCGCCGATAACGGTTTCATCCAGAAGCGGAGCTGGCGACGGTCTTGATTGCGCCCTTTGTCTCTTTCGGTCGCTCTTAATTGTCCTTCGTTCGGACGGGCTTTAGGAACTGGTATTTCACAGCCGCCATCACACCTCGTTAAAGCGAACGGGCCTTTCAGCACTGCAGTGTTTTTCACTCACTCAAATGCTGAAGGGACGAGGCCCTGCGCGGGGCTGTGCTTCTGCCGGTCCTGGTTGCCAAATCTGCAAATAACAGAATCGCTTCTACCAGAGAAAGGGGACATCCTAATCGCATCCGTGGCTGCTGATTTTCTGCCACAAGGTATGCATCTCCGCCGGCGTCATCTCGTGCTGAGCAAGGACGTTAGCGTACGAACAGATGCTCGTTGCTTTTTTCTTCTTGTGGTTGTGGAACCTGGCGGCGTTCCTCAGCACGGTGCGTGTGCGCTCCCTGCACATCCCCGTCACGTAGACGTCTTCCAAGGGGAACAATGGAATGACCTTGGCAGCCGCGTAAAGCTCGGGTACCGCGTCCGCGGTGATCACGTACGCAAATCCACTCACGAAGTCGGGCAATCGGCTCTTGTTGTAAAGGTCTTGCGGCGTGTACCACTTGCTCTCCCGTTGTCGGTTGGGCCGGTAGCCCCTCATCAGGTATCCAAAGATGCTATTCTTCTTGGGTTTGTCGCTCAAGTACTTTCTGAGGGCAGTCAGGTTGAGAAAGGCGTCGTCGTCCGCCTTGACCAGATAGTCGTAGCCGGCGCAGTTTTCGACGGCCCACCGAAGGAGGGTGACGGTGGAAAGGGACAGGTTATAGTACGACTCTGTGAAGTTGGACATGATGATGTCGCGGTACTCGTCTGCTTCTCGCAGCACCTTGTCATTGAGTGAAGCCTTTCGGGGCGTCCCCAACACGAATCCCAAGCGTATGCCCGAGAAGGAATCTTTGGTCGGCGAGGCCCACGTGTCCCTGATGGCGTTTCTTCGTTCGGTGTTTCTAGAGGCGGATTGCACCAGCACGAGGAAGCTGCGACCCGCTTTGCCGGAGCAGAGCTGAGGGTTGATAGTGAATCGGTAACGTGATTTGTCGTACGGAGGTTGCCATCTTGCCTTTGGTACCGATGGTATTGAAATCTTACGTTTCGATGTCTGTAGCTCCCAATGTCTGGAGGAACTAGCTCGACGTTGTTGCACTACGGTAATGTTATTTCTCCCCCACGCACGTCTTTCTGCGTCGTCTGTTACAATCTTCCGGAGTATAATCTTCGGCGCCTCACTTTGGAAAACGGGCGTTCCGACGGTTTTCAGCTCTTGTCGCATCCTTCTTAAAGATGCTGCTGTCGATTTGAGCAGGGCCGGCAATTCCATATACATTACCAAGGGCACTGCGAGTATCAGCAGCAACAGTAGGCATCTGAAGCCACGGCGCTTGCGTACCTGTAAAAAAAGAAACAAAGAAAATCAGCATCTTCACATTACGTATTTTTATAGAGAGTCGAATGATTCGAAGATCAATTGAATTGCCTTCTGGTATTCGCTCTCGTGCCAGCAAATGGCTGGTCGTCGCGTTACCACCGGAACGACGCTTTGGGAATGGCTTACGTGCTTTCCGTGGACAAATGGTTAGCGCATCTTTGTAACCTAAAGCAGGAGCCTAGAGATTGACAACTACGCTTAGTCTATTATTCGACATATTTTGATATGTTACGTGAAACGCCGTGCTCGTGGTTATCTTACATTGGCGGTCGGAACGTTATGTAATATTCCATCATTCGCTTGACTCGATTTTTTTATTTTATTTATATATTTATTTATTGATACTGCCGGCCGCTAATACGCAGCCAAGGCAGGAGATATACACAATAAAATGCACTTGAAAATAAAATACATAGGTGTGGTGGCGTTACAAATCGTAGAGGAATAAAGGGCCAACAGATGCCCTTGATAGGATTCTTCCCATGCAAAGAATGACTACACAAAAGGATCTTTTACAACTACACGTCACAAAAACACACGCAAACATATAAAAAACACAGCACAAACCTATAAAAAAAAAAGAAATATCTAAAGCATGACTAGTAGAAAAGCACAATCACAGACATTCAAACCAAATCAGTGAGATGACTGACTCTCTGTGTGCTCTGGAATAAGAAATCCAATTATAAAAATTGGTGGATATATATATAAAAAAAGCATAGCCGTGACATGCCATCGGCTATATTATGTCGGGCCTTCGC